>NC_068943.1:6654408-6990123 GCF_026419915.1 Harpia harpyja
GATTGCTTCTGGGAGCCGCCCAAAGCACTCCATTCTTGCTCCAGCTGTGTTTGCCTCAGACCATTTCCTCTGGAGCAGGAAAGGACTCTTGGGGTTATATATTCTACTTTTCCTTCTTGAATATTAGCAGTACTGCTTACCCCGCCAGAAGGCCAAAACCTACTCTTTCATACGACACATACAAATTAGCTTTCAGGTCTGGCTGGTCTCCAGTCCTCCTTTCAAAGGGAAGCTTATTGTAATGTTCAAGAAATCCTCCACCTCTTCAGTTTTCAGGTAGCAATGTATTAGACCAAGCCATGATTGAGAGCAGCTGACACCGCCCAGAGCCCAAGTTTGTAAAACTGAAGAGAGCCAGTATTGGTTTGATAGCCTTTCTGAATCTCTCAGCCCACTGAGCCAACGCCATCAAGCTTTCCAGGAGCAGTGAGGTGACTACGCAGATCTGTCTCACACCTCCAAATGGACCAGGTGGAGAGCATATGTGAGGAGCTAGAGGTGTGGCACAGCTCTTTCTTTGCTAGTGTGTTCCTAGCTTACCACCCAGCTGGACTTAGGCCCACCAGCTACAGCCCTTTTCTTAAATCCAGCCTTGCTGCTAATTAAAAACATACCCAGGCAGTCCATCGCCCATGACTCACACACCTGACTGAGAACTGCTAAGCACATTAACGTCTTCCAAAATTGTCAGGAGCTGGTAAAGCATGATCACAGCCTTCCATGGGCTGAGCCCAGCTTCCCTTGTCTTGTAAAAACCAGCAGATGAATGCAGTACTGAGAGTAGCCAGGAAGCTGTTCAGTGGGATCTGAGCCCTTCTCAGCTCTCTGTTCGCAGCACGGCAAGCACTGAAGAGGAGGGAAATTGTAATGCTGCATCTTGCTCATCACTCACTAGCTGCCTCTCATATGGATTACTGGCTCTTGATATTGCGGTGCTTTAAGGCAAGAAGGAATCCTTAAAATCTCTTCATCCTTCTCTGTGTCACAACATGGATTAGATTTCAACAATTTCCCCTTTTCACTGAGGCTAGTCTAACTAAAGTCTATCTTTGGAGAAGGCATTTGCTTCTGATTTAATGGATGAAGATGTAGACAGGAATGTGTTACTGAGTGGTTTACTCCAAGGGCAGTTTGTTTAATATCTTAAACACGTCTTCGTCATTCGGTGTCTCTTCTTTCACTTTATTAAACAACATTTTTCTATTGGCTACTCTGGGAATGGACCAGGTTCCATGAGATGATCTTTTGAAGTCCCTTCCAACCTGGGGTGTTCTATGAAATAATGTTACGCTGGGGTCAGTGTATAACTGGCCCTCAATTACGGTTTTCATAAACTGAACACATTAAGCTCTTTTGGTCTCTTGCATTAAGTATTTTATTGAACTTCCAGATGCTTTCTGGGGCTTTTTTTCTGCATCTTTTCCAATTTTTCAACATTCTTGTCAAATTATGGGCACCAAAATGTAAAGTTATAGTCTGGCATTGCTTGTTCCAGTGCTAATTCTATTTTTTAATCCAAAATAATCTGATTAACTTTATTTTCCACAGTACTGTATTGGAAATCATATTCAGTTATGACTCTTGAGCACTTTCTAAAAGCATTATTTTCCAGAACTGAAAATTGAGTAGTCTCCATGTGTTATTTTACAGATTACTCTGTTAAAAGAAAATAATATTTGATGCCACCTATGTCAAAGAAAGTCTTGCTCATTTACTGTCCTAAATGAAAGACAGTAATAATAAAATTTTTAAAAATACAAAAAAAGTCTCGGTAAAAGTAATAGTCCTTGGAAATTAAGAAACAAGGCCATTTTAGATGAATAGCTCTTGCATTTGAGCAGCTGCTTTGGCAGAGTAAAACTAGTCCAGCTGGAAAACAAGTAGTTCAGTGACCATCCAACATTGAAACATATTCCTCCTAAAGATTTTAAATGCTGAAATCATGCCAGAGGTTATAGGTTTTTAGATTTACTGACCATCCTTTCCCATTCTGTGTTCTGCTTAATTCCACATAAGTAGCCAAATGTGTTGCGTGGTGCTTGGAAAGCAAACCATTGTCATGGTGTTACAGTTTATGATGGGAAATACATGACTGTCATACTTCAATTTTGTGGTGCTATCTACTTTGGCAACCAGAGCAAAATAAGTGCTTTCTTGTAAACGGTGGTTTTTTCATCTCTGTGTCGGTACTCGTTCATGTCCTGGCCAGGTTTGCATATTTGCCTGCGAAGTTCTTAGACAGACTGAAAAGCCAAACTCCAGGATACTTCTGGACAAGAATTAATGCAATTACTCCTGCAATTTCATGACAGAAGTGGTGATGTCTGAGGAAAAACTTTGCCATTTCTTATAGCAGTGTGGGGTCTGCAGGCTCAGAGACTAAAGGAATTTCATTAGCAGGATGACGGTATTTATACGTGATTATACATTGTGCTAATGTTTGTAGGTTATTGTTATTATTTAATTTGGCTTAGGAAGGGAAGGATGGGGTGGGAATGGGGAATGATATCACTGGGAAGTTTTTGCTGGAATAGCTGAGAACTGATAGTTATGTTGTTCAGAGGCTGAGCTTTGGTAGGAATGAACACTTGTACTCCCGCGTGGAGCTGGCTTCTCAGGGGTCCAGGAGCAGAGTGCAATTGAGAAGAGCTGTGCCTTCTCCCATCTGGTCCTTGGCCCTGGGCTGAGGGAACTCTCCTCTTCCTCTCCCTCTCCCCACCTCCTCCCTCCTGAAGCACAAGCTGATCGCAGGGCAGGACACAGAGCAGAGGGGAGGGAAAAAGAAAAGGAGGGGAGGGAAGGAATGCAGAGGATAGGGTAGGGTAGGACTCTGCAGTCAGTCACAGTCCCCGGCTAGTGTTGATCCATTCCTGAATATAGATGTGCATTGGTATGCTCTGTGGGACAATGTCTAGGGCTGAAGCCCATGCTTAACACACAGTGTGAATAACAGCTTCTCTGTTATGTACCAAAAGCCTATTGCCTGCATTCATTGTTCCTGGACATCCCGAACCAAACCTTGATCCTCACCCTGGGTGACTGAGCTGATCGGCGCTACAGTTTTGAGTCTGATGGAGCAGAAGAGCTTTGAAAACATTCATATTGTCTGAGTCAACATCACCTCCTTGTCTCAATCATCTTTCATCTTGCATGCATAAATTGTCTTTTTGTCTTTCTTTAATATTGAGTTCTTTACTCACAGCCGAGAGATAATTCAATCTGGAAGCTTTTGAAATTTTGAGGAAGTACTCTAAAAGTGTGTAAAAGAGACTGTGTACAGATGTAAGGCAAAATAAGACTGTTGACACCACTTTAGTGAGCAAGGAACAAAAAATACTTCTTCATTTGGACTGGCAACTACAGTCTTTCTGAAAGTTCTGTATCTCCTTGGCACTGCCAAACTTGTTAGCTATCATTTGCTTTTCAGAATTCCAAAAAGCAAATGGTTCTCAGAGATTTGGAAGGAACTAAATGGAAACACCTTCTGCAGCAGGTGCTTTACAACTCTCTGAGTGACGCCATGCCAAAGCCTCTATCACGTTACACGTGCATTCCAAAAGTTCCAGTGTTTCTCCCTATGCCTTTCAACAGATTTGCAGTGGGCTTAGAAAGTAGAGGAGTTTGGTTTAGACAACTGTAATTAGATGTCAGTACAATCTCTTGTTTCCTATCAATAGCATGTACAGTTCAGTAGTGGTGGAAAACATGACCTTTGCAAAAAAAAAATATTGATTTACAATTCTCTCCTGGTATTCATGATTGTTCCAATGCAATACAATTCATCATGCTAATTCTTACAAGAAAATGCATTTATTGACAGGTATATACCCATTGTCTGACTCCTGGTTGATGATTTATAATCTTAAATTAGTGGTCTATTTGGGATTTGATGGAAGCAAGAGTTGTATGTTTACTGAGAAGGGCAATCGTGAAAGAATAACTACTGAATTGCCACCTCCTCAGCTGTGGAAACTTACAAAATCACATTCAGAGAAGTCAGACAAAACATGTTTTAAAGTGTAGAATTCTTTGTCTACTCACCACGCTCAGCTGCATTACACACATACTTCACAGATCTCCATCCAAAGTCCAGCTCCAAGAGCAGAGCCTCATTTGGCCATAGCTCCACCAAGGTCAGTGGAACTGCCCTCCGTGTTAACACCTTCCACAAAGCTGACGTTACTCACCTGTTTTATTTTCCTTTCGTATTTTCTGCCCACTTCAGGTGGTTGAATACTAATGCTGCTTCTTGAACATAGGTAGACAGATGATGTTTTGAAAGTCATGCTTACAAAATATATATATCTTTTATCTTCTTTAAATGAAAGCATGGAATTTGCATCTTTGCCATTGAGTACTTTCCTCTGATAAAAGTAAGATAAGGATGTGACTACACATACAAACAATGAAAAAGAAATTAAGAGTGAAATACTCATTTGAGGGGATATATACCGCTCTAGAAAAAGAAAATATGAAGGCAGTCCATATCACTAATGTGATATGCATATCACTAATGTGATGAGATTGCAAAATGTAAGGAAGGAAAATGTGGTTAGACAAGAAACCATCTTGGTCAAAGTGCCTTCAGAGATGACCTGCTTGGGTAACACTGGTAAAGACCACCTAACTCAATTTTGCGGAGGAAAACAAACCTTGGCAATTGTACCTGAAACGTAAATGGCTCTGATAATTTGGAATCACTGTGGTGGAATGTATTTTTGGGGAATCCAAAAAGGACATGATGTTTTGGCAACAAATTCCTTTGTGGTTTCTGTCCGTTCTTGATTAGCCTTTATTGCTCCCTATCTCTATTCTTGTCAATCCTGTCGTGCCAGCTAACCCTGTTTCTTGACCAGTCCTTTACTACATGTCCATTCGGTAAGGTAAAACCTTGGCAGACATAGACGGATGTAATCTCAAAATGTTAGCTACCTGAGCTGCTTTACTCCTTCTTGTGCTCACAAACTTTCTAGATATATATTGAAAATGTGCATTTCCTGCTTCCTTAGTAGCAGTAGAGCATATTATTTCTGACTGTGAGAGATTACAGGTTCTTCTCCAAATAGTAATTTAAACATCAGGAACTGATTTAATTTTAAACTTGGTTTTGAAATGTGTGCTTTATGAAAAATCTGGTTCTGGGGTAAAACTTTAAATTAGGTGGTCACAAGATGATTCAGTTTAAGATAAAGGGAGAAATTAAGGTAGTTTTGCAGCCAAGGTCCCTGATTTTGAAAGCAGAAGTGGTGATGAATTCATAGGACTTATCAGTAAAATCAGTGGCATTAAGTTTAGGGACTTGAACGTAGAGAAAGTCTGTACCTGCAACTATACAAAAAGGAAAAAACAGCTTCAAACCTACTGGATGAACAGGAAAAAGTGAGTACCAGAGACCATTTTAGCCTGCTAAACTACTTATCTGTAGTTCAGAATGCCGTAGGATAACATTAGGAATGCCAAAAATCAAACTGACTCAAAGCTCACAGAGAACTTCGAAGTAAATGACAAAAGGTCTTCAGATGTACAAAGTAAGAGAGGACAAAGAAAGAAAATGTGGATCAACTCTATGGAAGGAAGGAGGTAAATATTAATGCTATGCTGGTATGAACCCAAAATAAAGGGTTGGATCCAGTAAGGGGCGTGAGCTGTGCGATAGTCAGCACCCAGTCAGGAGTGCCCATGCAGGTACCCATGCAGTTGTTTGTTATGCATGAACTGAGGAGAGGTAAGCACTGCGAATGGGATTTGTAGCACCAGAAGGCTGTAGAGTTAAGGCATATGTGAGTCTTAATATAGAGTGCCAAAGGATGGTCTAAAATGCTGTCTGTCTCCTGGATTTAAGCATCCTATTAAGGGCCACAGGAAGCGCCCCAGTGGATCAGTTCTGTGCTTAGTACATACATTACATACTGGGATGCAGATGACTGGTTCACGGCTTCCTTAGCAAAGATGGGGAAGAGGAATAAATGGAAAAAGGCAACAATCAGTTCTGAAGAATAATATATTAATTAAAGCAGTTGGCAAAGAAGTGGAAGTCCCATTTCTAGACTTGTGTAAATCCAAACCTCCAGCTCCTAGATAAATCCTGCAGACTACGTGACCAGTGGATTACGGAGCAAGTGGGATGGAGACACACTTCAGCCTCTGCCCTAGGCAGCCACGCAGCTGACAATGCACGTTTCATGATTTCTGAAAAGACATCAGACCTGACCCTGGGGCCTAGCACGTAAGGGACGTAGTCGGGTAGGGACACACCTAACATCATCCCATCTTTCAGTTCTTGTTTATTTTATGTTATCCTGTGTAACAGGATAAAAGGCTGAAATAATTTTGGTGTGAGGAACCATCTAAACATAGGCTGATGTAGAGAGTCTAGGCTTGTGTTATCTTTATCCCTCAAAATCAGTAATGCAGAAGAGCTTCCATCTGGTTTGTTCTCCCCTCATAATTGATATCGTCACTTAGTGGGACACAAACTCCTTCTGCAGTGTGCAAAACTTTTTGAGACTCTTCAGGGAGATATTAAAGCAAAAATGACACAACATCTTTATAATTTCCACATGAGTGAGGAAATCAATACCTCCTGCCATACAGTGCAGAAGCAATCTGTGCAGGGTTCACTTTCTGGATGCAGATTTGGGCTCTTTCTCCTGTGGCAATGCTTCAGTGCCTCTGCATCCTTCAGCTTCCAAAAGGTGCCTGCAGTGTGACCATGCTGCTGGAACTGCTTCTTTCTACCAAGGTCTTGAGGGAGTCATTGTCACCAGGCCAGTTTTACAAATTAAAAATTCCTGCATCTCTAATGACTGTATCATCTGCAAAATCTTTTAATCTAATTTCCAAATGTTTCAAAGTAACAGAAGTCCCATTCTTTGCTGGAAAAAAATGAACAGCAGGTCTACCAGTTCCCCTGTTTCTTGAATAGTTTGAATAGGAGCGGAGCTTTTGCCTTCCTCAGGAGACAGTCGTAAATCTTTTGATTACCTTAGGGCTCAGACGGAGCAAAACCAACACATTTGCGAAGATGTTTGACCTGACCTGTATTTGGAAAGTCAGGCTTGGGGTTCATGTAGACGAGGTCTACTTTAAAATCTGTATCTCATGCTTTCCAAGCAGTTTCAAATGGATGGAGTGCTTTAAATTGATAGGCAGTAGTACTACTCTCTATTTAAAATGCAAACAAAACAATGCCTTTAAAAAGGCCAGTTCTTCTTTAAAACTCTGTTATGGTGATTTTGTTGAAAAATCTCTAATGGACTCAATTCAGGCATGCTACAAATGTGCCACAGATTGGGCCTGTGGAGGGTAAGATAATAGTACTTAAGAAGTTTATCGCATCTCACGAAGTGTCTTGTAGTCACTCACAAGGATATGTACTAAGATCCTAATCCTGCAAGAGCACATTGATTTTTTTTTTTTGTAATTGTTTTGCAGTGATATTAAGTGGATTGCCTTAATGTGCAAGTATCATTGATCATCATTGCTCATGTTTGCAAAGCCCACAGACTTAGTCATGCAGATACTTACGTTACATCCTCTAACTTAACGTAGGGCCCAGGTACTTACATACCCCTGCCAGTCTCAAATCCAGGGGTCTTTGCTGTCTCTTCCCATCTACCTCTAACTAGCCTGCATCTTGGAGGCCTCAAAGCTTGGCTCTGCCCTCATCTTCTCCAAAAACTGCAGCAGTAACACACTTCAGAGAGACAAGATGGCACAAGATGACCCACTCACTAGCTGATTTACTCCTACCTAGTTTCTGGCTAGATCGGACGCACAAGAAGAAAACACCATTCAGTGTACCCTGTGTCACCTAGGTAGCCTAAAATTGTGTCCCCATACTGCTTAGCTTACTAGTATGGAAGTGGTGTTGCTGTGTCAAAGGCATCCCCAGCAGAACAGCATTGGTCAACAAGGCTTTTAGTGTTGGCTGGACATCCTGCCAGTCTGCAGAGATTCAGCTGCCCCCGCAGTCTAGCCCGCTTGCTCTGGGGGAGGGAAAAATACTTTCCAGGACTCTTAGAAATGCACGCAGCCTGCCAGACCTAGTGATGTGGAAAGGCACCATCTCTGACAAAAAACAAACTTTGCTCCCCCATGTCTGAGAAAAAAATCTTCATGGGTTTGTCCTGGAAGAATACCAGAGCCTGGTTTTGGCAAGGGGCTGTGCCTGCAACAGCCCACAAGCTCCTTCTGCAACGAGGGTGAAAAACAGGAACAGGCCTCAAGGTGCTGAAGGGAGCTTACATATCTTGTTTTATCCTTGGGGCTTTCTCATTAGATAGTTGTGTGTTGTTCTAACCACATTAGCTGGCTTGAGTTGCCTGGGCTGAGTTGGCTGGAGCTAAAAGCTATAGGCAAAAAGCACATTTAATTCAGGAGTCTTCTGTGAAAGGTATAGCCAGGAAAGTTTCATCTGATGTTGCAGAGTCTTTCAGACCGCTGGCAGTCAAGGCCCCGTATCCAATGATAAAATTCTGAGTTTTCTGTGGTGGTCTGAAAGTGACAGTCCCCATGTTACGCTGCCTTGGGAGGCCCACAGGGAGCATGGGGTTGCTGTTCGTCGGGTACCGGTTGTAAGGGTCTACATTTGCCCACAGCCTTTGTGAGCAGAATGAAAATTATCTATCCTGGATATCAGCAATGGTAACTGGCTTTTGTTGGGTTGCAAACACGTCTTGTTGCAGATGGGCTTGCCGGCTGAAGTATTCCCTTTCTCCTGGCTTCGCCTGTGTCCCCCAAAAGGATGCGCCCTCTGCCCGCCTGTAGTCTGAGCTCTTCTGAATCTGGAGCCCTCAAAAAGAGGGGGGCATCCAGGTGTCCTGCCGAAAGCCAGGGATGGAGGGAAGCACATGGCTCACTGTGGGATAGGGTGGGGAGGCAGAAAGGTCCTGCCCACACCAGCATTTGGCCGGGCTGGGCCTGTGGGAGTGGGTTCAGGTCCGTGACCCCAGCAGGGCTGCCAGGTATACCCCAGGAAAACCCTTGGGGGACAATACGGAAAGCTGTTAACCGGGAGGGCTGGTTCTTGATTTTTACCTCCCGTTTTGCTTATTAGACCCTGATGTCTAAAGGCACGAGGCAGCTGTGTGACATAGCAGGTATATACGGAGCACAAGGGGAGCATGTGGGAGAGGTGGGGAACGTGGTACGGGTATGATGCTCCTCCTTTGGGCCCTGCCACTGCGAGAGCTCTGCAGCATGCACAGTTCTCTCCTAGGGAAAACTGCCTAATTGAGCAGCGTTTCCTTTTTTAAAATGGTTGTTGGAGATGTTATTGGAGCTGCTCATCTTTCATATTATGGTTGAAGCATTTGTGCATGAAGTGTGCATTTAATGTTCAAGATGTCATAGTTAGGGAGAAACTGTTCTTTTAAAGCATGTCCCCACAGATATTGTGGTACCCATTAAAACTGGGCAGTTGGTAATAAAGGTCTACATGAGGGCAGAGCAGGGATAAGTGGCTTCTTATTTCTTTGTAATTTAAAAAAAAATACATTCACATTTAAATATTTAATTTTTTTTTTTTTTTGTCTGCTGTGATCTTTCATACGTCAGATTTGTTTCTGGGCAGGAGAGAACAACTGGATGGAGACAGTTGTGTGTAGCTGTTTAGGGAAGTGGCTGTGTCTATGCCTGTGTAAGAATATGTGCCATGCATGCTTTCGATCTTGATTGCATGCTCTGACTAATATAGAAATGCATCTATGTAATCATAAAAATCTGCCTATAATAAAAATGAAAAGGTTAATTATTCCAGTGCCTCTGCAGATGTTATTGATAATGCCTTTTATGTGAAAGAACATGAACAAAGCAGACGTCTGACTTTCAAAGAGACAAAAGAAAGGAAAAACCCCAACACTGTTCCAAATTTTAAAAAGAGAAACCCTTAAGGGAAAGAAAATTAGAAAGTTTGAGAGTGCAGAGTAAAAAAGCAAGTATTAAAAACTATGAAAAAAATCTTGTCACTACCACATTCATTAGAAAAATTCTATTCTGAGTACCCTTTGTAAAATACCAAAGCTTTATATCCCAGCAACAAATAAGAAACATAAATGAAATCAGGAGGGTTGAATTACATTATATATTGCTTCACTTACTTGCATCCTAGCCTATAAATGCACTGATTCTAGAAGATAAAAATGGTCTTTTATTGGATCAGAAGAGCAGAAACCTTTAAACCAGACACTGCCTAAATCCAGTAATAAATATAACATCCTTGGTTTGAAAAGCCATCACCCTGTTCAACATTTTACCTTGTTTTCTCCATGGTTGCTCAAAGTCTATCATCTGTTTTGCTTGTGGTCCTACTTAGGGCAGCAATTCACAGAAGGTTTCATGCGAGAAGAAGCATGAGCCTGGCAAGAGCTAGTGGCCCCCAGAGCTGAGGGGCAGGACCGCTGTGTTATAGACCCAGCAGGATAAGTCAGGGATATCTGCCACGCGCCATCCAATTTTAATTCAGAAAAAACCACGTGCCCCATGTACCACAAGTTTTAGAAATGCGGGTCTGGAGTCAGTTTAAAAAGAACACATGAACCTGTAGCCCTAGAGGAGCTGAGAAACAATGCCTGCTAATCATGGAAAGGGGATGTTGATAAAAAGTCAACTCGTGATAAATTTAAATGTGGGCCCAGAGAAATGAAATGCAATGAGAGATTGCTTCAGGCCTAATAACATCTAAATTAAAAGTTTCAGGCCTAACAAATTCTAAACTTAATTTTTTAGAGAGGGTAGGTAGAGGAGCACTATCTCTATTGCTGAGTCAGCATGAAAAGAAAGACAGGGAAGGGGTTATGCAGAGATTAAGATATGCTAAATAGAAAAAAAAAAAAAAAAGAATTTTCTGAAGGTTCCTCGTATCATCGTTTTCTTGAAATACGTTCCAAAATGTTCAGTAGCCTTTTATGGAAAAAAGGTAATTCTGGCAAGGCAATTTGTTCTGGATTCATGGAATTGTATCAAAAAAATCCAAATTGAGAATAACAGCAAAAGCAAAGCAAAATATTATTTTTTTATGTTAAATAAAATGTTTTGATTCTTCTATTTGAAATTACTTTTTCAGTCTGGAATTTCTTTTAAGATTAAAAATGTAAAGTGCTCAGATTCACAGGCTGAGTAAAAAGCTTTCTTCAACCTGAAATTAACCTTTTCTGTGAAATTACCATCAAATAATAATAAAAAAAGTATCACTCACTTAGGTCCATCCATCCACCTAACCACCAAAAGAGCATCCTTTTTCCACTTGCCTTACTGCTTTGACTGTCTATATCTTCTGTTATTTATTATTATTTAATTGTGCTGCCATTCATCCAAGCCAGGGCTGAACTGTGCTAGTTGCTGCATGATTAGGTAGCAAAACCTTTAAATTAACTGTTTCACTAGAGAAACCTTTTAGATTAGAGACATAAATAAAAAGGGTTTAATCGAATATTTATCCAGTGCAGTCAACCAGAAAAAAATGGTTGCCATGGCAGCTCAGATTTCCCTGTATGAGTGTTGGGAGCTGTGATAGTTCACTGGTCAAGCCACAAACTTGGGAGCCCCTGCTACTACAGATTTCTTCTTTGGCCATAGGACTGTAGCATAGGTCTCTCTCTACTTTCGTCTCTACTTGTTCAGATGCCACCAAATTTAGGTGTGGGGTTTTTTAAGTTGCAATCTGCTAAAGAACACGTACTTTTCTGCCCTCTGTATTGGTCCCTTGTTGCCATTCGTACAAATTACGTCCACGCTAAACATACTTTGCAAATGATGCTTTTAGCATCGTGTCCCATTAGGGAGATAAGGATGTGCCTAGCCTAAGCATTTTGCTTTATGATCCGTAATAGTTCTCAGGTTGAAGTAAAACTCTGAACTTCTTTACTGGCTACTGTAAGGCAGCAATAGCAGAAACTGAAATGCAGGCTCATATCAATTAGGCATTCAGGGAATTAGGCCATATTATATCACCACTGCATTGATGTGTGATTTTTTTTCCTTGTGGCAAAGACAATGAGAACTATATTTCCATGTTTCTTTTGTAATGTTGCCACACCTTTAGAGAAAAGTACATTATCTGAAATGTCACCGAGTTCACATAGAAGTGACAACTTGTAGCACTTTTTATCTGATCTGGACTCCCAGCAGCTTAAATCTTTCTGAATAAGTAAGAGCTGCAGGGATGCTTAGTGAGGTATTTCATATTTGGACTTATCTGAGGGGTTGTACAAAGAATAGGGACAGGCTCTGGAGCCTACTGGGAGCTCAGTAGGATGCTAGTTTTGTTTTCATTTCCAAAAGTCCTATTTACTCCTTTTTACCTATTTGGCTACTCTCACTCTAATTTATGTGCAGATATGTCCAACAAAACAGCTGGGTGTACTGAGTGACTCCTGCTGAAGAGAAACTCTGCAGGAGGAAGTGGAGAGCACTTACCTAGGTCACCTACTCACAAATGTTCCGATGCAGAAATTACTAATGTCATGGTTGTCTTATTCTGGGTGGGCCTTCTTACTTCAAAGAATGACCTTCCTATAAGGAAATATCATTCTTACAAAATTACTAAAGGAAAATATTTTTAAAAATTTGGCAGGTTAAATGACTCATTCAAAGGGTCATTATTTAATGTGTAGAACAAAAGCTGGCAAGATTATTCTTATTCTGTGATAATGTAGCTCCTGGGAATCCTGCTCCCGAAGTAGAAGCACTATGCCAGTACTGGACAATTAAAGAATGAAAAGGATAGTCAATCCTCAAAGGAGCTCAGCATCAAAGTATGAAGACAGTGATTTATCCAATACTCTTGAAAACTGCGTTATGAAGGTTACCTGGTAGGAAAATGACTGTTAAAGTTCACTAAGGTTTTTTTACTCTCCATTTTCCTCTGTTGAGAAGAGCGGGAAGGAAGAGCCGTCAGCACAGGTACATTGTTGGAGGGGAAATTCAAAAAGATCCCATCTACGTTGTTAGCAGCATGGCAGGTTTGTGGAAAACTAATTCAGTCAGAGCCTCCTGTTGGGAAAGGATAATCATGATGCTGCCTGTAATTAGGAGATGGGAAGCTTTTGTTCTTCCTTTAGTTACTGCCAGAGAAAGGGGTGGTGCTTTTGCGCAACCCTCTGATGGCTTGGCATCTCCTTTGAAGATGATCTGGAGAAGAAAGGAGCACACGTGGTGGCACCGACTTTCTGTGTCAGGAGGGATGATGGTATAACAGTTTGCTGCTGTGGAGTGTATTTTGAAGGGTATGAAATGCATTTAGTTACAGAAACAGAACTACAGCTATGACTACCGATATAGCCTAAAGCTATTCCGTGCAGAGATATGAGCCTATAAATATACACACAAATTTACCCTACCTATTCCTGCCTGCCCCTGGTCACAACTGAGGGGATTTGTAAAAGAGTTTCCTCTCTGTCAGTTTGGTCTTGAATTTCAGTTGTTGTCGGGACCTGATGCATACACTTGGCTTGTTAGACAGGGCAGCTATTCCGCACAACACCATGTGCTGGTTATCTCAGTACCTGACACAACCATCCTCCTTCCCTGTCACCCTTTCATGGTTAACCTCACTTCTCTCTTAATTTTATCATGCTCAGTCTTCTATCCTTCTACCTCATTTTCCCTGCTTCTCTCTGGCACCAATTTGGACCCACATCCTCCCCAAGCCTTGGAGAATACTTGCCTTCCAGCCTTTCTTCTGTTCTTATTCTCTGTGGTTCACCTAGCAGTCCTTATTGCCACAGCTGTTGTTCTTATGATGGCGTTTCTAACTTCACAGCTACTTTTCCTCCTTGTGCTGTGCCTGGAACTACCACTCCTCTTCTGAAAACATCCACAGCCTTTTTATATCTTTCTGGCCCAAGGTAGAAAGGTTGAAAGGCCATCAGAATGAATATGCAGGCAGAGAATTTGATCAGGGAAGTAAGAATTGTTTGGCAAGGATGAGGACACTAACAAAGAAAAAGATTAAAATGTAATGAATGCAAACATGACCACAGGATTCCCAGGAATGCTCCGCAGCTTAAAAGCAAGAGCAGAAGGTGCATATTTATGAATTTATTTCTGGCCAGTACAAGTCATGGCATGGGAGTGCTCCCAAATTTCTCACCGACGGTAACCTTTTGCCTGTTAGCAAACATGAGTACCTCTTTCTCTTATCTCCCACAGAATAGGAGACAGTGACTTAGTTTGGTGTGATGCATCTGAAGCCATGGCATTCTTCTCTCTTTTTTACACTTACCCACCTACCTGTTCCCTCCAGACTACACCCACTCTGTGCACTTGGACGTGAAGCCCTCAGCCCATAGGAAATACCATGAAGTGCAGATACAAGGTGCACATCCCCAAGGTAACAGAGAGTACTATAAACACATATCTGTGGTCTGTTCTCTGCTTTGTCTTCCATAAGCTATCACTAAATGCAAGATGTCAGTTCCTGCCCTCCATGTGCACTACTGCTTGTTCTCAGAGATCTAAATAAATGCCTGAACGACCAAGGTAAACATCTTTCTACCTCAGAGGAAGTAGAACACCCCTCTGTAAGTGCAAGCCTCCCTGTGTAGGAGACAAAATTTTCCACCTTGGTTTGTCTGAGGCCAAGAAACAAATAGTCACAGCATGGGAGCACTAATGAAGACCTCACTGCCTTCTGCTCTAACAGCAGTATATATTGCTTCAACCTTTTTTTCTCTAACCTAAACACAGCTGTGGGCATATTAGCATGAAGCTGCACTAAATCAAAACAGATTGAGAGCAAGAGTAAACAACACTTGACATGCGTTAGTCATGGTACTTAACGTGTTGCTAGAAGATACCCAGATCCAACACTGATTAAGATGTTGCAAGAATGTACATACAGAAAAACATTGGGTATGTAAATATCCTTGGTGCCTGTGAGTCAGTATTTATAGGCATTTGAATCATAGAATCATCTAGGTTGGAAAAGACCCTTCAGATCATCGACTCCAACTGTAAACCTAACACTGCCAAGTCCACCACTAAACCATGTCCCTAAGTGCCACATCTACACATCTTTTAAATACTTCCAGGGATGGTGACTCAACCACTTCCCTGGGCAGCCTGTTCCAGTGCTTGATAACCCTTTCAGTGAAGAAACTTTTCCTACTATCCAACCTAAACCTCCCCTGGCGCAATTTGAGGCTGTTTCCTCTTGTCCCATCACTTGCTACTTGAGAGAAGAGACCGACCCCCACTTCACCACAACCTCCTTTCAGGCAGTTGTAGAGAGCAATAAGGTCTCCCCTCAGCCTCCTTTTCTCCAGACTAAGCAATCTGTAGTATTTGGGCTTAAATTTACCATTTTAAAGTAAACCAAATAAATAAGGAACTTAGCACAAATATAGTACAATAATTACGTTACGAATCTTATAATATAAAATTCTGACTCACAAAATGCAGTTGATTCAGAAAAAGCTTCCTATATTCTTGGTCTGTAGTCCACCCCTGCTTGCAATACCCCAGGCTGCCAAGAAAGAATTAAGGAAGAAGAGCCTTGCCCAGTGGTGTATGGTTAGGTGAGGAGGATATGTAGGCCCAGGATAGGTGGACAAATAAAAAATTGCCTTTTGGGAGCTCTGCGTTGACAGGTACCTGGTGGTCTGCTGAGAGCTGTGCCGAAAAGCGTCAGAGAAACTTCTGTTTCTTCTCAAACCGTGGGTGCCCCAGAAAAGGTGGAAATTATGTGTAACCCAGCCAAAAGGTCAGGCTGTGGACCTACATGTGCTAGACCCTGATGAAGCAGCCAAGAGCAAAGGAAGGCCAAGTGATAACAGTGTTGACAGACTGCGTTGGCCAAGGCTGAGAGTGACTATGTTTGCAGTCATTTGACATTGTTTGTGTTCTGATTTGACTGTCTTTACTTACTTGATGGTAAGTGCGTGCCTCATACCCAGGTCAGATGTGACAAATTTTGAAGATGGCTCTGCTGGCCTTAGCTTATTTCTGTAAGGACAGAATTGCCTATTCCCTTTTCTGCCTATCACTAGCTTTCCAGTAAAGTATTGAAACCCCAGTAAACCATCCTCTCCCTTCTCAGCAGAAAAGTGATGAATAATGGTAATTTTTTATTTTATTTTTATATTTTTATTTTATTTTTATATTTTTATTTTTTAATTATTTTTATTTTTTTATTTTCCTGCCCTTAGCATCTTGCTAGAATGCGCGGTCACCTTCTGTGCCTTCTGTTACCTAAAGCTAACGGTGTATGCACACACAGTTGTATTTGACTTTGCATTGTGAGGTTCTTATTAAAGGTAGAAATCAAGTTCTCAGTATGCAGCGTGAGTGTGTTTCATTTGCTATTAAAACTTACGTAAGTGCTTAATTTTGTGACCTCCAAATATTATTGGACCTAGAAGTATTCTAGTTTTTTTCCATCTTCATCGAGGATGCTGGATGACATTAGGCTTTTGCTTAGTCCACTGATGGCAGCAAATACTATCAAAGCATCTCAGAAAAAGTGAAAAAACAGATATCTTATCTTTTAAGTTCATTTTTATTTGAAGAAAGTGTATAGACTGAAGATCTCTGCTGGCACCATCTGCAGTTTCTATTTTGAGGTCAGAAGTACTGTCTTATAACAAAAGAAATTATTTTAATTATGTCCAACATCTCATCATAGTTGGTAACCCCAGCAGGGCAAAAGCCACACTGTGCCACTCAATTTAAGCAAGCTTTACTGTGGCTTTACGTTACAGAAGGAAAAAATGCAGATCTGTGTAGTAACTTACAATTTGTCTGTGTTGTCTTCTGTCCCCTTGCTATTGCCAAAAATAACTTTCTTAAACTTAGGTCTGGCAATGCTAAATGAAATACGATCAAGATCCAGATGGTCTTGACAGCGACATTTCATTCGGAAAAGTGACTTATGTGCCTTTTCTTCTGGACCTTGTTGATTATTTGTGTTGTTACTAGAGGGAAATGAATTCTTCTGAGACGAAAGGCAGTGTTGTTTGACCATCTGTACAATGTCAGTTTTTCTGATTTTAGCACGGAAGCAGAGTGGCTTCAAGAACAACCAGAAACATCTGGGCCATTATGGTAGACCTGCTGATTGATTTGCTGTGTGGCTTGTAAATGCCTGAGTGCTTACTATCTGCTTTTTCCTTCCTTCTTTACTCCTTAGGCAAGGGAGAACTTCCATGCTTCCACTTTTGATGTCTCCCCTCTCCCTCTTGCCTATTTACGTTGACACCAAATGAAAGAGATCATGCAATGGAAACGATGTTCATGTAAATAAATGTGGAAAATGCAGGAGAATGCTATAATCAAGAAAAGCTTTGAAAGAAGCACAGGTTTTACTAACTCGAGTGGAAGAATATTGTTCGTTGGTAGTTTGTTACATGTCTTCTTAGTCACTTTTGAAAACAGAGCTTTCTTACCAAAGCCACTTGAATTCTACTTTTTTCAGTGTTGTATGTCCTAAATGTTGCTTTAGAAAATCAAGACAAAACTCTTATGCCTAAGATCCTCATCCATACAGCAAGAGCACAGTATCACTGGAATGAGACCTACATGAACCAAAGTGGACATCTACTATTCACCTCCAGGCTCTGGGAAGAGGTTTTAAAAAAATAATTTTCCCCTTTGTTGTGTGGAAGTCATGGCAACACCCTAGCAATCTTGCCTAGTCAGTGCCATGGACACTGGCATTCACAGAAAACATGGATGTCAGGAGGTCAGTTAATCCACTTCCTACCCTTGGACTAGGTTGCCTATGTTGAGTAAACATCATGACAGAGATTAATCTAATCTGGTTTTTAAATGTCAGGCATGGGAAGTCTTTATTTCCCTAGGCCCTCAGTCACAGTCTGCACAATACTTAGAGAAGTTTGTTTTCTGTTTGCTGACTCACCCTTGCCCTGAAACTAGTTCAATTTAATTTTTCTGTTACTGTAATTCACCGTTGCTTGGAGATTATCTTGGGCTGTGCAGGCTAGTATTAAGCTAGAAAAGCAAGAGATCAGGACAGGAAGAAGACAAAGTGCAAGATTTTCTGCAACATATCAGTTGATAGTGAACATAAAGAAAGGCTTTGCTCTTCAGAAGCTGTATTATCAATATTAGAAATGTGGGTTAAAAAATGGAAGACCTGAAACTGTAGTGAATAGAAGCAGGAACTTTAATGTCTATTACCTGGTGAGACTAGAACAGTGAAATAAGCTCTTAGGTGCTTAGGAATGGAGAAGAGAGGGCTCTGTAGCTCAGGACAGCAATATTGTAAATACACATGAATCAGTGTTTTAACTGATAGCGCAGGGAGCTGCTGCAAGTTCATCCGAATCATCCTACAGAAATACCAGTCTCTAAGTATCTGTGCATGAAGTAAAGAGATGAAATTGTTAAGGGCAACTGAACAGGTGGTAGGTGTGTAAATTTTAACTTTTAGTACAACTTTTTCTGATACTTTTCTACTGCATCAAATATTTAATTTAATTTAATAGACAGTAACTGGTTTGAATCTTATCTTAGCAGATAATCAATAGAAACTCTTTGCTATACATAAATGATTTTAACATAGTTTTGTGTAAAGCAAATAAGTGGACATCCAAACATCTAAAGAACTAAACTATGAAAGTTGACAGAAATACTGTGTGTGCATGTATGTGTGTGTGGATATTTAGATAGAAAAATGTGAATGGAAATTAGATGTTCTTTAGGAAGAATCATATTGGCCAAAATAACCTTAAAGTGGTAGTCAAACATGGAGAGGACTCTAGCTTAAAACCCAGACTGATTCAGTAGTGAAGACTGTAAGAATGAGATTCAGTTGTTTAAACACAGGTGTCTACTGTCATTTATAAGGCACCAGCGACACCAGCATGGGATGGGCAGATACAACACCGTTAATAGAAGACCTGAAACCTTCTGGAGTGGTAACTTGTGGCCGAGTGGAATACCCTACCGCGTCTAAAATGGAAGAAGGCACTTATGCTTAGGCACCTGAATTGCACCATAATTTAAGGAGAATGAATAAGTCAATTAGCATAAATAAGAAACTATGGCATGCAGAAAATCAATATGGGGGTGTAGAAATAGATATGGGGACAACAGAGACGGCTAGTGGGGTAACAAGAAAAAATAGGAAGAGCAGCCGAGGAAGACTGTTGGTATTACATACTGATGACCAGATCGAAATAGCAAAATTACTTACAGCTTGGTTCTGCAGCACTGACATTTCTGTTCTGCAGCTGAACAAGAACAGGCCTATATGTCTGTATTGCAGAAGGATGAGAAAGTGTTCTCCAGTGGATACGTCAGCAAGATGATGAGTCAGACCACCAGATAGTGACAAGCTGGGCTCACAGCCAGTGGGACAGCCTGCTTTCTTGCCCGTGGCATGGCAGGAAACAAGGCTGCCTGTTTGGTTTGTCAGGCAGGCATATGGTCTGCTTTTCTGCCTGGCTTCAATCAAAACCATTAAACTCAAACAATGTACTGTTGTAAAGCCTTTGCATTCTGCTATCATAGCTTGTCTTTGGGAGACTACTCACTCTGATGTCTTTCAAGCAGCTTTGAATCTGATTCTGTCCCTAGTACTGCCTCAGAGATACCACACAGTGCTCAGCAAATCTTTTATGCAGACTTTTCAGACACACTCATGCACATGTCTTCTTGGTTTTCTAGGTACCTGTCTCAAGGCCCTTGGGTATGATATGGAGAAACTGTTCAGCCCTGAAATCTATGGCCACTTGCCTGAAAGGGAAAGGTTATAGTGCTACATCCTCTGAAAGGCTAAGCTTTAGCTTCCTGTTGCATAATCGGGATCAGTGGCTATATTTCACCTTAAGATCCACACGCTTTTATTAACCATCTGGAAATCAGTTGAAACTGCCCAATTATCTTCTAAGGGTTTTGAGAAAAGCAGATGTTTGTGAATTCCTCCTACTCTAGCGATAAGTGCCATAGAAAATGCACGTGAAGAAGCTTGTCGGTCTAACTGTATTCAGAATAAAAAGAGAGTAGAGCACAGAAGGCTTAAGGCCACACACCATACAGATGCTTATTTAGTGACTAGTCCTGGACTTGCTCAACGGTTCATGTCTAAAGCGATTATACGTGTGTAGCAGCAGTCTGAGGTTCATTCACAGTTTAAAGTGAATCACAAGATTTAGCAGTATTTAATCTTTGACTAATTTAACATTTTATAAAGTGATTGAGTAGAATTTGCTACAATCACAAAGGTGACTTAATTATGGATTCAAAAGGGCAATACTTATGCTATGCTTGCTGTCAGATACCCGGGCCAATTCACACGCACGCATGCACACAGATACAAAGAGATATATGCATATATATAAACAGAGGTACCCCTGTTACAAAATTCCCCTAGAGTTCAGTGAAATATTCACATCAAATGTCTCGGCATTTCTCAACAGGTGAAGGGTTGAGCCTCAAGAACTGAAGGGTGTCAGCCCAGGTCCTGTCATTGGCTTTCGGTGATGGTCCTCTGATTTTCACAGACTGGAGAGTTTGTGAGCTCTGAGAGGCGTCCCACGTAGTGGGAGATACTGGTCGCAGCCTGCTGTGGTCCAGGAGAGCTCAAAGGGCTTCACCTGGGACTGCCGTTTACAGGTTCGCAAGATTTGGTCAGTATAATTTAATTCTGGCTATAATTCTTCTCAGGCAACCATGAAAGTGAGTCATGATCCAAGCAGCAGAAGTCTCAGGTACGGTTCCAGGTGACAGGAGTTTCAGGTGTGAGTAGGGGGTGCCTAATTGTCCTGACTCACTGTACCATACCTAGAATAAGGAAGTACCGGGCTGTCCCAACTCACTGCGCAAGAACACAACGTTGGCTGGTCCTGACATTGCAACGTGGCCCAAGGCAGGGCTGCACCACCACGATGGCTATATTTCACCTTAAGATCCACACGCTTTTATTCACCATCTGGAAATCAGTTGAAACTGCCCAATTATCTTCTAAGGGTTTTGAGAAAAGCAGATGTTTGTGAACACCTTGTACTCTAGTGATAAGTGCCACAGAAAATGCACGTGAAGAAACTTGTCAGTCTGACTGTATTCAGAATAAGAAGAGAGTAGAGCACAGAAGGCTTAAGGGCACACATCATACAGATGCTTACTTAGTGACTATTGTCTTTCTTGTGCACTGAATAAATAGGGAATCTTGTGTGTTTGCATGTTTGTGACATCCTCTGTGATCACCGAATTGATTTCCCTAGCACAATGTATATGCATAACGGGTTTAGTTCAGATGCCACTGGTTTAATTTGGCCATTACCCTATACAAGCAGTTGGCTTTGGTAGACTGCTATCCATATTAAAGATTTACTAAATTGCACTTTGATTAGTTTGTTACATATCTTGCTCTTTCCATGTTGTGAATATCCTGCTGCCATAGAAAAATATTCAATGGATAAATTGGCAGTTGCTTTTCTTTTTCCCTAAAACAGAAAGAAAATTATTAATTTCATTACTGTGCTATTTTCCCTTCCTCTTCCTCTCCGTGTGCAGTCTCAGATTTTCCTGAGCATCTCTGTTGCTAATTGCTTCACACTTCTTTATTACTGTATCAGTTGCTAATAGTTACTTGCACACTTGACAGATAGAGTTACGGATTAATTTGGCTTTCAGGATATTCTTTTTTTGGTTGAATTTTATTTTCCCTTTCGCTTTTAGTTCTCCCTTCTCCAAAACTTTGTAGAGTGTTTTGTTTTGGACTTAGAAGTAAACACTAGTACTTATTTTAAAATTAAGTAGTGTCAACATTTGTCTCTCATAACGCTGGCAAAGGAAAAATCTACTTCTTAAGGTTTGTTCTTTGTCTTCTTCCTACCATTACAAAATTACTGGGAAAAGTTACTTTAATATTTTACTTTAATGCTTTTAACTGTATTCTTAAAATAAATTACTTGTTCATGACCAGTATTCTACTTCCTTGCCCCAACTAAGAAATATTTGGATAATCTTTCATTGCACATCTATTTCACAAAGGGAATGCTTCATGAATGGAAGTCAGTTTTAAGATTTATGTATTCCTTTCTCCCACTGCCTGACCCAAACTTTATTTATGTTTTGGGACTTGCATTGGGCTGTCATACCTTTAAATTCTCTTATGAATATCTAGTTAGACAAATTTGCTTCACAGAAATCTAAACCTGCCAGATTTTGCTGACGGGCAGAGCTTTTTTTCATACGTTTTGGGAGATGATTTAATTATTCAGGTTCTGGGATACATAAGCACTATTTCATTAAAGCCTGTCCTTTCAAACCACTGCACCATTTCTGTAAGTTTATTTCCTTGCTTTAATCTGGAAGGATCTAGAGACAGTTATTGACAAGTGTACTACTTATTGCTTGCAGAATTCTGTGGCACATCATCTACGCTCAAGCAGCACATGCTGTTGCCAGCCCTGACAGTGTTCACTGACAGCAAGCTTAAGCTTGATTTGTCTGACATGGTTATTATGACAGTCTTGCAAGCATGTCATGTTTCTTCAATAATACAGTGTAGCCCAGACTCATCCCTCTTTTATCTCAACAACATGTCAGCTCTGATGCCTGTAATGAAAGTCAGATGCCAGCCCTGTAATTGTTTCACTGGTAATGAATGCATTTTAGTGGGAAGATGCAGGGCTAGTTGCTACTGGGGACATGAGACGAATACACAGAATGTAAGAATGGTGCCTATCTTGCAGCTGGCTTGGCTGGAGTGGGAAGGAGTCTAAGAGATCAGGGTTGTGATGAGTTGTACAAAGTCTAGTTGGAGGTCACTAACTAACAGTGTACATTGGGGTCAACACTGGGTCCAAAACTGTCCGACATCTCATAAATTATCTGGATGATGGGGCAGTGGGCACCCTCAGCAAGTTTGCTGATGATACAGAACTGGGAGGAGAGGCTGATTGATACACCAGAGGGTTGTGTTGCCATCCAGAAGGACCTCAACAGGCTGGAGAAATGGGCAGACAGGAACCTCATGAAGTTCAAAAAAGGGAAGCGCAAAGTCCTGCTACTGTGGAGGAACAACCCCAGGCACCAGTACAGGCTGGGGGGGCCACCCAGCTGTAAAGCAGCTTGGCAGAAAAGGATCTTGGGGTCCTGGTAGACACTAAGTTGAACATGAGCCAGCAATGTGCCCTTGTGGCAAAGGCGGCTAATGGTATCCTGGGTCGCGTTAGGAGTGTTGCCAGCAGGTCAAGGGAGGCGATCCTTCCCCTCCCTCAGCACTGTGAGGCCACACGTGGAGTACTGTGTCCAGTTCTGGGCTCCCCAGTACAAGAGAGACATGGACATACTGGAGAGAATTCAGCAGAGGGACACTAAGATGATTAGGGGACTCAAGTATCTCTCCTATGAGGAAAGGCTGAGAGAGCTAGGACTGTTCAGCCTGGAGAAGATAAGGCTCAGGGGTATCTCCTCTGTGTGTACAGTGGGTGCAGAGGATGGAGCCAGGCTCTTCTCAGTGGTGCCCAGTGGCAGGACCAGAGGCGATGGGCACAACCTGAAAGACAGGAGGTTCCCTCTGAACGTCAGGAAACACCTGTTCATTGTGAGGGTGATTGAGTACCGGCACAGGTTGCCCAGAGAGGTTGTGGAGTCTCCCTCCTTGGAGATCTTCAAAAGCAGTCTGGACACGGTCCTGGGCAACTGCCTCTAGGCTGTTGTGCTTGAGCAGGGGGGTTGGAGCAGCTGACCCCCAGAGGTCCCTTCCAACCTCAGCCCTTCTGTGATTTGGGGACTGCAGAGAAATAACAGCATGGCAGGGACCCATTCTGCCAATTAGTTTTTCATGGAGATTAATAGTTCTTTGGTTACTTCAGATACATGTCCCGCATTCCTGCTTCCTTAGGTCTCTTGCAGTTTCCTCTGCTCCGTTTGGTCACACTCCCTGTGGCAGGCCACGGTGACAGTGCTGGAGAGGAGTATGGTGATCCCTTGCTGAACTTTTGAGACTTGCTTCAAGGATTTCTGCGATGCACCACCTCCTGGAATGAAACAGCTACTTTACTTTGTACCACCAAACTCTCCTAAACATTGTTAAACGACGAGGAGTCTTTTTTTTTTTTTTTTTTTTAATAGAAGTATCTGCAGCACCTGGGCAGGGGAGGTGACCGCAAGCGTTTCTGGTGGTGTTTGGTCCCATTAAGCCGGACTCGCCCCTGACCCGCCTTGCGTTTTTCTGTCCCCAAACTCGCGTGGGCGCCTTGCTCGGTGCTGCGCCCACCCAGGGGACGCTTTTCATCACCGAGCGGCTCACACAGGCCAGAAACCAGTGGGAGAAGAGAAGACCAGAGCGGTCCCGGTCCCGGTCCCGGCCTCCGCGGGGAACTCGGCAGGGCAGCGGGGCGGCCCTCGGCCCTCCCGGGGGAGGAGCGCCCACCCCGCGGGGCGGCGGAGGGGCGCGGCTCCCGCCCCGGCGCGGCCTCCGGCGCTGCCCCGGCGCCCCAAGCCTCCGCCTCCGCGCCGGGGCGGGCGCCGCGGGGGAGCCGGGCCGGCAGGAGGCGTCGTGCGGCGGCAGCGAGGGAGGGACGAGGCGGCGGGGGGGGGGGGTGCCGGCTTTCCCGGAAACAGCGCCGGCCGGCGGCAGAGCAGCAGCGGCGGCGGCGGCGGCTGCCGCGGTGGGAAGTCGCCTCAGGTCCTGCGCCCTCGCCGCCGCCGGGCGGGTTGGCTTGGCGCGGCGGGCGGCATGGAAGCGGTGCCCCGCGAGGAGAAGCCCAACCCGCTGCGGGATGCCAACCTCTGCTCCCGGCTCTTCTTCTGGTGAGCGCCCGGCCGAGGGCAGGGAGGGAGGGAGGGAGGGCAGCGGCGCCGCTCGGCTGCGGGGCCCGGCCGGCGGCGGGGGCGTGCGGAGCCCCGGCTAAGCGCCGCCCGGCTCGCACTTCAGCGCGGCTCCCGAGGGCGTCCGGGCTCCCCGGCGGCGGTCGGGGGGGGGGGGGGATGGGAGGCGGCGGCGGCGGCTGGCGCTGCCCGCCGCTCCTCCGTCGGCTGCCGGCGGTGACTCTGCAGCCGCGGCTCGGCCCCGACCTGCCGCCCGCCCCGCCATGGGCCCGGCGCGTCAGCCCTGCCGGCCGGGGCAGCCCCTCGCACCGCAGGTGGCTGCGGGGAGCGCGGCGAGGCGGGGCGAGGTCTCCTGAGGTGAAGCCGTCAGCCCGCGCCGGGCGGTAATCCCCGGCCGGGGGGCCTGTGCGCCTCAGGCGGGCGGCGCCGAGCGCGGCCCCGTCGCCCCCTTCGAGCACATGTTTGATTCCCCCGGTAGCTGCGGGGAGGGCGGGAGCGTCTTCTGCCTTCTCGGCCGGGTCCCCCGGGCCGGGACCGGGTGCGGGGCTGCTCCCTGGCACTCTTCTGCTTTCCCGCTTGCATAACGGATCGCGGCCAGGTATTGCTCATCGCGGCAAGGTTTGCTAATCTCGCTTTCGGTGTGGGGCTTTCCTCCTCTGCGAATGAGGCGGTTTCTGAACTGCATAGTCGCGTGGGGTTTTCCCGGTGTAAGGGGCGGCTGGGCAGCAGCCTGGCTGCTCTCATCCACGTTTTAGCTGCCGTCGGCTGCCTCGGCTCTTGGGGGGGGCTGAGGGTGGCACAGAGCGAAGGCAGGGGCTGTTACCGTGTCGCCACAAACTTTCATGGGACCAGGTGACTACCAGTCCAAAGTTAGTGCTCGTTCTCTTACTAGTGACCAGATGACTACCAGTCCAAAGTTAGTGCTCCTTCTCTTACTAGTGACCAGATGACTACCAGTCCAAAGTTGGTGCTCGTTCTCTTACGAGCGGGGACCTTGGTGTGGGTATACGTAACTGCTCAACGCAGTGAGGAATTACAGCGCAACAGTTTAGTTGCTTTGAACTGTAATAGGAAAAGACGTGCAAAGTGAAATGGGAGGGCATCAAGCTTGTGTGTCTTAGCAGATCCCCTTTGGAAGAGGGCAGTTACGGAGGTAGCGCTTGTTCTGCTTCACCTACTGTAGCCAGAGCCCCGGGGTGCACATGCTGTGTTACCTGGTGGAGGAGGGGGAAGGAGGAGAGGGCATGGCACATGAGACTTTTTTTTGGAAGCCTCTGAAACACAAGTAAAAAACTCTTTGATCCTATAAGCAGCTCTGAGCAGGTGCAGAAATCCCTTTTGGAAAGTAGGAGGATTTGAAAAGCCCTGACAAATTTTAGGTAAACAAATTTTCAGTCAAGGATGTGTCCTCAGAGGTACTCTGTGCAAAAAGAAAGAAGGGGGAGGGAAGGCGGGGTTGTATGCTTGCGCAGAACTCCCTGAGTTCAGCATTTTGACGCCAGGGGTGCCCGTGTTGGAAACGGCTTTGCTAGGAAGTCCAGACAGAATGGTATGAACCTCAGTTGGCTTTGTAGCATTCCAGGACTGCTTCTGGTCTGTTCCCTTTCCCTTGCCGGGATCTTGTGGTGTTAGTGGTAGTTCTGCCAAAAACAACCCAGCTAGATGCGAAAAAGGAAGTGTGCAGTGCTCGTAGCTAGTTTTCTGACTGCTCCTATTGTCCCTTTTTTTAGGCCGTTTGTATCGATCTCCATGTATAGCAGTGAAGTGTTCAACAGCAACAACGAAGTACCTTAAATTTCCCAAGTTTTAGGCAAGCTCTGGAAAGGTTCCTTTTACCCCAAACACGTTTGTAGGTTCTCATCATGCAAAGGGAAGAGTAGGTGGGAGTCTGTGCTTGTGGGGTGACAGGCCGTGCTGAAAGTCCAGAGAACGATTGGGACTTCATGCTTTGCAGTCAGATGGGAGTGTACAGCTGTAGGGCTTGTGGTTTGAAAAAGGGTTTAGTGGGGTAGAAAAGCTTTAGAAGTTGCCTTATGTAGTGTTTTTCAGGCTTTCGTAGAAGTATAGTTCACAGCAGTGGAAATACCCTTTTAAAGTCTCTTCTCTTACCTGTGCTGCATGTGATCATGAAAAATACCAGTATATCCTTATTATTTACTAGTCAGAAAGCATTAGTATTTTCTCAGTGAAAATTTCAGCTGAAATGATGTCTGCAGTGGCTTAAATTGAGTAAGCAGGGGCTGTCAGTTTTCTGTAAGTTAACACTGTTTTACATAAAATCAAGGAAGTATTAAAACACCCTTCATTAGCTCTAAAGCTAACTTTAAGGGTAGCTTTAAGAATTGTTCTTCCTTTCTGCAAAGTGTATAGCGTCTGACAGCTGTGTGAGTACTGCTTCGGCACTGCTTCATTTTAACTGCTGTCTCACACAGGATGTTCTGAGATGTTTTCAGCTGGAGAACTGGAAAAACAGTGCTTAAGGACGGCCATCCTGGAAGTAGTGGCAACCACCACCATGCAGCTGCTCGAGTGTGCCTGCTCTGCTCTCCAAATCCCAGGTGTTGGCTGCTTGTTGTCAATGAGGGTAGAAAGTAGGGCATTGCGGGTAGCTGGGCAAGGATCCTTCTTATTTTTATTTTTATATATGTTTTGCTCCAAAAGTGCAATTTTGCCATTGTAAGGAAGCACCCTCCCATTTGTTGCCAGTGGTGCAGAAGAAAAGATAAAATTACTGCCTGGCAGAAACGGTATTAAACTCACAGGAGAATTCATGTTTTCATTGAATTATAAAACTAAGGTAATGAGTGTGTAGGCTGAAGACACATTCTTCTCCCATTGTTCAAAGCTTGTCTTCTTGCTTTTGGGTTGTGACTTTGACAAGTATGAGCTTGATGAACATTAATTGCTCTAGTAGTACATTCATGGGAAAGAGGAGAATCTGGATCATGTGTGAATATTGTTATTTTTATAATCCATCCTTTGTGTAATATTAGTCTGGATGTTACAAGAATAAAAAACTGTTTATGACAGTATGAAGATCAGGGCAGTTGCAAAATATTCTTGTTTTCCATATCTCTCACTGACTGTATTAACATAGGATTATCAAAGCCCAAAATGTTGTTCTGGGTGTTCCAGATATTACTGTAACTACTGACTTTCAGAGTCACAAGTTCCCATGCTCACCAAACATCTTTTAAGGTCTGGCTGGTAGTTCAGTTACAGAGTTAGCAGCGCTCGGGTGTATTTCTGATTTAATTCATCTATGTTTTGTTGGGGTTTGGTTGGTTGGTTTTGGTGGTTTTTTTCATTGCTGGCTCAGCTTGCTGGTGAGAGTGAGGGCTTTGAAGGATGGATAGGAGGATTTGCTTTCTTTTTTAGGTCTGTCCAAGAAAGAGAATTCAGTCCAGTGTTTTGCATGTTTAAACAGCTATTCCATTGTAGAAAGTGTTTTGAGTTTAAAAAGCCTTATACTCCATACTTTATGCAGTTGAGAATAGCACTTCTCACATCTTTTTTTTTCTGCTGTGGGGGTGGGGATTATTAAATTAATAACTGTACATGGTAAGAGTATTTCTCTTTTCTATTAATGCATCTTTGAGCTTGCCTGTTCATTAAGTAGCAGGTGTATTTTTATTTGCTTATAGCATTTGCTCCCTTGATTTATCAAAGATGTTTTAGCGATACAGCAGTTAAATTCTTATGCACTCTGTTGTTCAGGCATGGAATCCACTTCAGTGGAAAGTTGCAAAATATGGGCTATGATTAAATTTTTAAAAGACTGGATAACTTTTGGCCTGTTAACAACATGAGAAGGAGGGCAAGCGGGAAAGGGTATCCCGTGTTTTTGTCCAGAGAGGTAAAAGAAATTAAAGTCCTGCTAAATTTCATATGTTAGTAATTTATTTTTAATAATAATAGCAATTACTTGTCAGTCACAGCGAGTCTGTGACCATGACAAGTTCTCGGCTCCTTTGGAGCACTGGACACTGTCAGCATCCTAAAGCCGGATACCTTTTTACATCATCACTTGGACATGTGGCAATTGCCATTACAATAACAGCATTAAAACATGACCTGAGTACTTGCTCCAAGGCTTCCACACAGTTATGATTCCAAGGAATAAATGATTGGTTTATCACTGTCTGTTGGTGTCTGGCAGCATTGTTCTTGGCTTACTAAATATGTGCTTTAGGCAAAATGACAAAACCACTGAGTCTTCTTCATGGCTCTGACTTGGAGTGTAGTGGGAGAAGAGTAAAACTAATCTTTACCTTTGGATTTAGGCATGAACTGAATGGGGAAAACACAGACATGCAAGTCCCAAGATATTCAGTGATGACTGCACAGTATGTAGGTGTTTATCTGACCAAATGCAGTCATGTCACGCATCTCTCTTGTAGCAATGTAAATAACTACACACTTAACTTCCTCCTCCTCTCTCACCCCCTAGCTTAGAATTGGAAGGGCCGCTGACTGATTTAGTTTGACTTCTGAGTAAGCCTAAGTATCACCTGCATTTTAGTCCTGTAACTTGGCTGTCTTCAAAAGCGTATCTTGCCTTGCATTGAAGGAAGTTAGGGAAAGAATTCGTCACCTTTCTTGGAAGTTTCAGCTGAGTCCAGCAGTGCCACCATTAAAACTGATCCATGTTCCTTACTGTGTCAGTGAATAGATTTACCTGTGAGGATTTTACATTTACTTCAGGTAATGAATTAAAGTAACAAGCAACAGCAGGCTTTGTGATTTGCCTGGGATCTTGCTGGATATCTAGTGAGTTCCCACTGGCAATGCCTGAAATTGGTGATGGTGATGACTCCTAACAGATGCCACTTTATAAACATCTCTGAGGTGGCTAATTTTTAGTTCATTTATTGACTTATTGGTGCAGGACAATTGTGGTACTATAAGAAACTCTAAAGAAATATGTAAGCATCTTCTGTATAGATAAACAGAAAACACATTTTCAATACTCAAAGAATGAAATCACACTTGCTTCTTTTTTTCTCCTGATTGAAAGAAGACTGAGGATCATACATACAACTTTTTTAAAAGGTAATGCCTTGTTTGTTCATTTATCAGATATTTAATATCCTGTAGTCAAATTTGAATCATTCAGTCTCTTGAACTACTGCATTCATTTTTAAGTTTTGCTTGTTTTATTGCAAGATAGCTGTATTATGCAGAAGAAAATATTGTTTGAAAATCATCATTTATGAGCTAGTGAAGTTAAAATATGGGGCTAAAGAGTGCTAAATAGATTATATTGACTACAGCAAGTGTGTATAAACTATTGGAATGTTAGCATTTGCTATCTACAGTAAATATCTGTGCTTAGATATGCAATTAGATGAACTGTTTGAGTATAACAAAACACTGAGGCTATTTGCCTTTGGAATGCCCTACGTAAAGCATGCTGTATCATTTATGAGAGAAAATGTCTCTCATAATTCCTGCAAAACTTCAAAATTAGGAGTATGTTGTGCTGTTGGTTTTTTCTTTTTTTCCAAAAGTCATTTTTTCCACCACTTCTAGAATATTCTTCAAGGCCTTAAGTAGAGTGGAGGAGGGAGATAACACAGATTTGGGGAGTGGAAGGTTAAAAAGACTAATTATCTTTTTTTTTTTTTTTTTTGTGTGTGTGTGTGTATCCCTGGCACCCAACCACTTGTAATACCAGTGTGAACTCACAGGTGATTTTAATTCTTCCTATTTCCATTACTTGTCAGAAAGGAAGTTAATACAGAAGTTGCTACTGTTAGGTTTCAGCATTTGCATTTTCTTTTGGAAATCGAAATCAGAGACCGTTGTGTGCAACTAGACTTTCTGCATAACTTTGCTTTCAGGGTTTGAGCCTTTTTTTGTTGTTGTTGGTTGGTTTTTTCTATTAAACATGTATGTAAGCTGTAACGCAGTTTTTAGATGCATTTTTCGTATGATGAAGAAACTGCCCACTCCAACGAAGTTGTTTCAGTAGTAACTAACCTGAGATTAGAATCTTGTTTGGGTGACCAATTATTTTCTGTGATATTGAAGAACTCTCTTCCCTTCACTCTCTGTAATTACTTAGGCCCTATTTCAATAAATAGCTTGTACTAAAATTTATTGTTACAAGGCATCATCTTCAGACCTTTGCATCAAATCATTGGTATTTGGGATATTTGTCTTGGCATGTGGATGCTGGGTTTGGAATCAATATTTTAATGATAGTCTTTAGAATGCCACAGGTACAGATGATGCCACTCCTCCATTCCCTGCTTCCAGGCCATGCAGAAAATGTTAGCTGCAGTATGCTTCCCCCCCTGCCCCTTTCCTCGCCCTGTTTGTACTTCTTGCCATCTGGAATAGCAGGAAGTATGTTACAGTAATCAGATAATTTCATACGTGCGGGGTAGATGAACAGCATGAAAATAGCCCGCAATAAGTGCAATCAAATACCAGTTGAGTTACCGTCAGCATCAGAAAGTGGATGTTCAGCAACTTAGCTGCTTACACTGTGCTGTGAAAAAGCAACAGCTTGGAAGATGAGATGAAGCTGAGTATCAAAGGTTAATACAGTCTGGCATTGGAACTGGAAGCCTGAAGGGTGTTTTTTAGTTAATGTGGCTTTGAAGTAATTTCATTGTATTTCTGTTTTTTCCTACTATAAGCAATGAGAAAATCTACTGTTTAAGCTGCAGTAAACTGGGGAGGGAAGTTGCAACCAAAACACCAGTTGAAAAGCATCAGAAGAAACACTAGAACTTACTCTGTTTACTTTATTAATTGTAGATGACTACGTTGGTGAGGGGAAGTGGGAAAAGGCAGCTTACTGAAAAGAACACGTGAGCATGTGAAGTGGAGAGAGGCTTTAAAAAAAAAAATAAAATCACGTGATGACCACAAACTTGTGGTGATATTTATGAATTCTTGCGTAATAACACTGGCAACCGTCAGCGTGTGTCCTTCTGTCTGTACGTCCCATCCCAGCAGTGCTCCTCTGGACTGAGAGCAAGCACGTAGCAGTGTTGGATTTGCACTGCATGGTGTCATGAAGGTGGGTAATGAACAGTACAATGAAGCAGGTAGACACCTGAGGTAAGCCATGGAGGATAAGCAACGTGGATTTATAATCAAAAGGTCTTGTGAGGAAACCCCATTTATTTTACAGAAAACCCAGCTCCAAAGTAGGTGATTAAAGAGAAATACATAAGTGGTACTTTGCAGCTTAGTAGTTGAAGTAGTACTTCCAAGCTGCTCAAGGAGATGAAATCCTAGTGTTATGGAAGAATTTGAGTAAACAAAGACTCTCCTGTGCAGCAGTTGAAAAATAACTGGACATTGAATGTGAACAGATGATGCTTGTAATGTAATGCACAAATAGGCTTAAGAGGAATGGGGAAAATGCAGTTTGTAAACCACCTCCTTAAGGAATTAGTTGATGAGAGTATACAGGATGTGGCTTTGACTGGGTGCTATAAAATTACCCAGAAGTTAAACTTCTGCCTATAATTACAAGTAAAGAAGGACAAAAAGAAAGATTTTTCTAATTAGAAAAGTAGTCCATGTAGTCTGATTTTTCTGACTTGGCCAGGGATAACACAAGGGCTTTTGTGAAAATTTTGCACTTGCGTAGAGGAAGGTACCGTAATATGTTAGTGACCAACTATGGTGTAACTGTTGTGGGGCTGGTCAGGGTAATTGAAGCCTGTGGGTGCGTCCAGGGCACTGCCAGACACATCCTTTGATCTTGCGATGTTTTTTATTCGTGTCAGCTTTGTAATGTAATTGCAAATGCTTGTTGGCTGATGTTTCGTGACAAACTTTCTCAGTTCATGAAGAACTTGCAATATATGCATGGGTTTCCCAAAAGCTCTGCAAGCCTGCTCTGCTGTGTGACAATGGTACTTTTTTGAGCATTTGCAAGCAGGACACAATATAAATCCAGAGGTACAGCAGGTCCCATCCCTGGGTTAATGAACCAGTTGAGCTGGACACTGCTATTAGTTTAATGTACCTATCTGTAACGTATTTCTTCCTGGGCTGAAGGGAAATTGTTTTGGGACGCTAGCAAACCTACTTTGAAAGCTTTCTCATTTAGGAAATTTTATTTCATGGATGAACCAGAGTAGCATGACTATTCTGATTGCATAATGACCCAGCCTTTCATCCAGCAGGACCTTGTTCTCTTACGCTCTGTTTCCGTGAAGGGTATGACTTGAGACCTCACCTTGAGGTCTCACTTCTGTGGCGATGGTAAGAGAACACTGTCTGTCTTGGCTTTTTCTGGAGTTACAGGCTAAGGAATTTAGCATCCTCTAACTTAGAGGCTTTCCAAAATCCTGGTGGAGTTGCTCTAATTACAGCTGGTAAAATTGCACTTTCCTGAACAACCAAGTAAATTGTGGCTGGTTGACTGTGTTCTAATGTTACAGGGTGTGTAATGTCAGGGCCCAGGAGCAGGGAAATGCAGGAAGTGAATGTTTATGTTGTGGTCTTTGTGTATCTGCTGGTTCAGAAATGAATCACTTTCTTTTTTTATCAGTGCCCAAGGTACTGCTGTAGAGGTGGAAACCTTTTTGGGGTCAGAACAGTGAGTTACTGTTTTGCAGTTGGCTATCTCTTGGGTTTGCAACAAGTTACAGAGTGATTTTTTAAATTTATTTTTTAATCTTTATTCCTAGTGACATCAGTATTCTGGCAGTAACAGGGACTAATTCTGGGCTTCTTTCCAGACTGATGTCTGATCAGCTAATTGCCTTGATAGAACAGAGGCATTCCCAGCAGAACAGACGGTAGTCAGGATTCTTTCAGATATTCACATTTTTATGTGTAGTTCATGCTAGCAAAAATTTGGGCTAAGCTCTTTGAAAGGCATCATGTGAACCCTGTGTTTTGAAAGTGACTAAAATGAGGTGACATGTAAGAACCAAATAATTATTCAAAAATCTTAGCAAACAGGAAGGTACCTGGGGAAAGAGAAGGCAATGACTAAGGGGTCCTATTTTTATTTAAGTTGAACAGCTTCTTCAGAAGGAAATACAGAAATATGGGTCTGAGGTGTGAGTCTTTTCTCCCCACCAAGTTGTTGCTTTCTTTCTTCAGGCAATAGATTGGTAGTGAGTCCATTTTAAGTCCATCCTTGGGTTAAGAGGAGTAGTTTGCATCACTGTCTATCTATTTGCTCCATTTCTCTAGGTGATCTTTAATTTTGTTTATTATTTTAGCTTTTTTATTAAAGAGCAATGCAGCTTGCACAGTTTCTGTGTTCATAACGAATTCTACTTTTCTGTGGGCTTTTTTTTTTACCCCCCCCCCCCTTGAAGAGATCGGTGTTAGCTGATCTCTATTTGGACAAAAGACATACCACTCTAACGAGTAGTCTTCCTTTATGGCTAAGTTGAGGTTTCAGGGATGTTCTTTATGTAGGCCATTGATTTATTTGCCAGGTTCCTTTAACAGTCCTCTTACAGCACTCTTTAATTTAACTGAGCCTTCAGGCAAAAGAAGGGCTTGGTTCCTTTGCTTGTTACCAGTGTGTGACTCCAGTAACAGCAGGCTCTGTGAAATAGGTTGGGCTCAATTCTGCTCTAAGTGCAGATAATTCCACGGGGAGTAATCTGCATGTGGCATCCTGGTGGAAATTTTTACTTTAATGACTGAATATGAGCATCTGCTAAGTCTTCTGTCTGAAAGTAGACCTTCCAGCGTGAAGTTCAGGTCCCATCAGTGAGGTGGTGAAACTTGAACTGTTCTTGCTGTACTGAGGATTTGCAGTGGACAAAGAGAAGACCTAATTCTTGGGCTAAAAGCTGTTCAAGGACTAAGCGTAATTTGAAAAGAAATATTTTTAACCTTCTTCTAAAGATCTTCAAGTATAGTCTACAGTAACACAGCATACTGTTAAAAGCCTTTGTACTCTTAAGACCTGCACAGCAGTAGCTCCTAAAGATCAGTATTTTGGAGGAGAGTAGTCAGAAAGCTCAACAATGGGTGATTTTTTTTGTTTGTTCTTTTTATGCATTTTTTTTTTCCCTAACCCTACAGAAACATGTGGACTTGTGCTGAGTCTTTGCTATGTTGTCCATTGTAATAAATGAATCACAAAATGAATTACCACAGTTTTTTGCATACTCTGGATTGGTTTTCCTTGCCTTCTTTAATGTTAACGTAGAGGTTGTAGTGCAATATATTACTGTTTTCAAAATTACAGTTTTAACTAATGGAAAAAGATGAGCAGCCCTGAATTTGCACGAGGACTCACTGGAACTAATAGTCTCAAAACCTTGAGATTTTTGGCAGTTTTTACACTGCACTATTATCTCCATCTGCTGCTTAATTTGGAAATTCAGTCTCATAGTATGTGCAGTACTTGATTGGTGTGGTGATGGTGGGACAGAAGGGATTTGCTACAAACCGTAAGAACTCAGTGGAGGTGGGTGTATCATCAGTAAGTTTTTTTGAGAGTTTAAGGCCAAAGGATAAGCTAGGTGACTAGCAATCCTGTAGACTTGAGACCGTTATCTTTCATCTGGTTACTTTGCAAGTGGACTACACTACAGCTGTGGTCAATACTTTTTGCTGCTGTTGGCTGTAGTGCCAAATCAAACTGACATCAGGATAGAGTAGTTGCCCTCAACAGAACCATTGTTCTTCCTGTGGCCTGGTTGTGGTTTGTCATCGTGTTTTGAGAAGTATAAGTAAAGGAATGGTGTTCTACAGAGTAACATTAAGAGCATTGTTTTATTTTTTAAAAGTATATATTTAAGTATATTTTTAAAGTGTCTTTTATTTTCCTCTCTGCGCTCTGCTACGTGCCAATAAGAGATAGCACTATTCAGCACTGGTGAGGCCACACCTGGAGTCCTGAGTCCAGTTCTGGGCTCCCCAGTACAAGAGAGACCTGGACATACTGAAGAGAGTCCAGTGGAGGGCCACAAGGTTGATGAAGGGACTGGAGCATCCCTCCTATGAGGAAAAGCTGAGAGAATTGGAACTGTTCAGCCTGGAGAAGAGAAGGCTCAGGGGGTCTCATCAATGTGTACAGACACCTGAAGGGAGGGTGCAAGGTGGACGGAGCCGGGCTCTGCTCAGTGCTGCCCAGTGATGGGACCAGAGGTGACGGGCACAAACTGAAACACCAGAGGTTCCCTCTGAACATCAGAAAACACTTTTTCGTTGTGAGGGTGATTGAGCACCGGCACGGTTTGCCCAGAGAGGTTGTGAAGTCTCCCTCCTTGGAGATCTTCAAAAGCAGTCTGGACATGGTCCTGGGCAACCGGCTCTAGGTTGACCTGCTTGAGCAGGCGTTTGGACCAGATGACCTCCACAGCTTCCTTCTAACCAACCTCAGCCATTCTGTGATTCTGTACTCAATATCCTATTTATGCTCCTTGTTAAATGTCAGAACAATTTTTGTTTTCACCACCTTGGCAGCAGTAGCTGGTGGAATCTCGTAATGGTTTCCATAGATGAGAGAAGGATTTATCCCTGTATTTTCCTGAAAGAGCTGCCTCATCCTGATTCTCATGGTAAAGGAGCTGGGGAAGATAACTCATTCTCTGTCCTTCTCTGTCAGAAAGGAGACCTGTGACTTGTTTATGGACTACACTATAGGCTAATACTGAGGAGGAAGGAGGAGGTTCCTCTTTGCAAGAGGAGGAACGCTTGGTATCGGCCACATGAGTCAACTGAAGTCTGCAGATCTTTCCCATAACTGCCTGTCCTGGAGCAAATAGAGCCCCTCTCGTTCAGCAGGCAGAAATTGTTTCAATGGCCTGGAGGTTATTTACCTCACGTCTGCTTTATACCTGTGGTCGGCAGCAAGAACTGAGGCTGAAGAAGAGATGTTTCAATGGAGCAGATTTATTGTGTTGAACCAGTCAGAAGCTCTTCTGGTGGTTGGAGCAATTGATGTTTGAGATGTTTTGACAGGAGCTGTAGGGAAGTTGTGGCAGTGATTTGGGCCCTGATGCTATTTGACCATACAGGCCAAGCAACAGACTTGTCTGACAAGTACTTTCTGATATTAACTGTACCTTTAACATACATTGAGGACTTGACAGCTCACATATACAGATCTTCAGTACTCACTCCAAGAGTTTAAAAAGGGCTGTTAGGCATCAAAGATGCTACTCTAAGGATAGACTTGATCTTTGAGTGAGTCACAGACATACTGTGGTAACATGTTAAGCATCAAAGGAAAAACACTGTTAATCCCATTTGTTACACGCAGTTGTGCCATGGAGCCTGTGAAAAAGGTTTTTGCAACAGTTCTATCTTCAAAGAAAGTGTCTGAGCCCCCTCTTCTGGGGTTCAGTCTGCCCCTCCATGCTCTCTAAAACTAATCAACAAACTTCTTATGAGCCAGTGTATACAAAATTTAATTGGAACATGCCTGAGCAAGAAATGCAAAGCTAGTTGATGAGTATTCATAACCACTGTTGTGGTTGTGAATAAATAAATGCCCTCATTGTAAACCATTCCAGTTTTGAATTCTCACATGTAGGCCTTCCAGAAAATAATACACTTCATCTAGTGCACCAGGTGCTCTTTTAAAAACTGTGTTGGTGAAGTCAGGGAATAATTAAGTGTCAGAAACTAAACAGCAGTTAGGAACTTTCACAGGCAATTGACATCAGACAAACACCTTGCCATGAGTGCAAGAGTATTTTTTCCAAAACGGGTCCATCCCTGACCTCTTGGTTCTGATTGTATTGACCAACTGAGAAAGTACTTGTAGGATATAAGCCTGAGAGCCCAAATCCACGTTTCTCCTGGAAACCAAGTATCATGGATTCAGTAGAGAGACAAACTAAGTGGCAAACTGCAAGCTCCCTAACTCGCTGTTCCCACTAAGCCATGCCTGTTTCGGAGGTGTCATCTCTTTTGCTCCTGCTCATGAATAACTTGGTCACTTTTGTGCTTTCTGCCATGCATCCATCTGCTCTGCGGAGCACAACTGCAACTGTTTGGACCTCCTTGACCTGTATTTGAGACTTGAAGAAGGATCTATGTGCATAAAAGCTAGTCTTGCTGTTCCCTGACCGTATTATTTGATCTAACAAAATACTGTGTTTTCCAACAAACCTAGAGTAGCGCTATTACAATTTGTTTTCAAAGTGCTCTCATAAAATACTGAACTTTTAAAAATCTGCCCACTAAGGAAACTGAGCTGTTTTCCTTTTTTGAACCTACACACAGTGTGACAATACGCTTTTTGTTTGTATTTCCAAACATGGGTAAGATCAGTTCTAGTAATAGTCCGTTATTTACCCATTTTTACATTTGAGTTGTTGTCTTTAAATTACTGACCTTTAATATTTGTCAAGATGGCACTTGAATGGTGGTTAGTTTTTTTCCCCATGTAAATTAATAGCCACACTAGTTACAAAAAATGTCTTTTAATATGTATTACAATTTTATTTACAAGTCCGTCAATATTTTAGTAGTTGGATTAAGTTCTGTTGTCTCCTAAATATTTAAAGGAATGCTAATTTTCCTTAAATATAAGGAAACACTGTAAGAAAACAGTTGCCTTAAGGCTGAGAAGAGTTATGCTGGCTGTCTGGATGCCTGGGAGTAAGGTGCTATGGGGCATAAACAGCTTTAGGGAATGGGAAATGCTTTCCCATTTGTAAATTGGGGTGACTTAATTTTTAGGTAAGAGAAAGTGCAGTAAAATGTGTGGCTATTGAGTGATGCAGGAGAAGAGGAGGGAAGAAAGGGGTAAAAGAATTAATATGTAAAGAAATCACTCTTTTCATCTGCTGACCAGTTTATTATTAATTTGTATATAAATAGGTGGTTGAATCCTTTATTTATTATTGGCCATAAACGGAAGCTTGAAGAAGATGATATGTATAAAGTGCTGCCAGAAGATTCCTCAGAGAAGCTTGGAGAGGAATTGCAGTGGTAAGGAGAAAAATAATTGTCTCTTTCATTGTATTTCTGCTGGTGAAGGTGACAGTCTTATTCCTATTCTAAAATTAAAAAAGGTTGTAAAGTTTAACAAGGTCTACTGTTAAAAATGTTGAAGAACTAAGAGTAATATTTAGAACTTGTTTGTCATGGAAGCATTTTAATTTTTTCAAGCTACACATAATGAAAATGCATTAGAGTATTTTCATTATGTCATTAATTTGACACTTTGCAGAATGCTTGGAAAAGAAGATGTTTCATGAACTGTTACTGCAGTAATCCTTAATAAATTAACGTGAGTCTTCTGGCCTGTGGTAGAATAGCTATGGAAACTCTCTTTATAAAAGTGGGGAGAAAGTTCTGGGTTTTTTTCTTTTGTTGTTTTTGGTTTTGAGCACAAACTGAATTAAGTGACAGCTGTGTACCCTTTATATATGTGTGTATATAAATATATGTATGTTGGAAATATCCACTTTACCAGAGTGGCATAAAATGCCTTGGACATATAAAAGCTTGCGTTTAGGAGGGGTTTTTTATTTTGTTATAAATACTCTTCTCATGGACTGTGTACCAATTCATGTTGTTATGGACCAAGGACGATCTATCTTTTTCTTTCAGTAGTGAAGTGTTTTCCAAGAATAACAGTTTATTAAATTGTCTTGAACCTTGCAATAGAGAAGGTTTTTGTCTTCAAATAATCTTTTGTTAAATATAAGTAGGGGAAGAGGTGTCTTCTAATGAAAAGTGGCCTCTGTATTAGGAAAGTGTGACCTTGCTATTATCTTGCCTTTACGCTGACATAGAGCAAATCGACTTTTGTAATAGTTTGGTTGGGATGAGAGACTCCTCAAGAAGTAAAAAGAATCCAGAAACGAAAGGTTATGACGAGGTCTTACATCATCCTGCTCTGGATGAGTTAACTGAAGAAAGAGGGTCAGTGCTAAGCTCATAGGAGTACAGCTTTTAACATCTTTGTATCTGGAGAGCTTTGTCAAATTCCATGGCTGTGTCTTGAAGCAGTTCAGGGAGTTGGCTGTGGAGGAAGATGGACTCCTTCCAATGATTCTTACAGTAAAAGCACACACTTTCCATGAGTCAGGAAATGGTAGAAAATACAGCATAAAAAAAAAAAAAAAGAGTGGTTTTTAATTCTTTAGTGTACTTGGCCAAGAAGCAGAGAATATAATTTATAAATAGTCACCTAAGGAATTAGCCTTTTCTCTTGGGCCAGCAAACCCCACAGAATTGATGCAGTTTCGATTCTGATTCCGAAGCATTTAGACAATAACTCTATAATCCTTGTGACAAAAAAAAGAGGGTAAAAATAAAAAAAAAAAGTTTTCTTATCCATACTGTATGCTTCAAACTTGTGTGCTTTGTTGCAAAATAATTTGGCTTTCATGCCTTAGACTCATTTTAGCCCTTAAACTAGCAAGGTCAGGGGGGCTGGCAGAAAATATTTAGCCCCCAGAAGCAAGGGGGAGTATCCTGTCTGACAACAGCATGCTTTAAGAAGTCTGCTTAAGTTCTGATATTTTCTTGTTAAAATCGTACTTGTTATTACTGTCTTTGATTTTAATGTGAACAGATTGTGTCCTACTTGTGGGCAGATTTGCCATTTTGCTGCTGTAATCCTTGCCTTCAGAGAGACGTGCGGAGTGTTAAAGTGACAGAACTGCTGCAGACAGTTCCCTCTGCTCATGTGCCATATCTGCTCGTCCCCATCGAAGCATGTGGTGGAAAAAGAAAGGGCCAGACATGAAAAAGGGTTGTGCATCACAACCTTTCTGGGGGAGTGCAGAGCTTATAGGAAGATAAAGACACTCTGTGCTGCCTCAGTTTAGTCCATAGTCAGGAGATCATATGATAATAGGCTCTTAACTAAGGTGAGTGGCTGTCTGAACTGAGAGGAGAAGAATGAAGGAACCAGTTTCTCATCAGCAAATATGTCAAAGGTGATAGTAGTCAACAGTGGTGAACTGTTTGTCATTATACAAGAGCAAATAGGCCTATAATACTAAGTACTATTTGTTTATGTGTATGAGAAGACATGACTATCTGTTAACTTTTATTGTTGTTGTTGCTGTTGTATAAAAGTGATCATGGCAATCTGGCAGTAAGGCTGAAAGCATTTTATTCCAGGTAATTGCCTTGTGATTTTACTTCTGCCCTCAGGCATGTTTGTGTTTTGTTTGTCAGGTACTGGGATAAAGAGGTGCAAAAAGCAAAAAAGAGAGGAAAACCGCCACATTTAACAAAAGCCATTATTCTTTGTTACTGGAAATCCTATTTAGTTTTTGGAATTTTCACAATGATTGAGGTAAGTGATGTAAAATGTCACACAACACACTTCTTGGCTAACAGCGATGTGAAACTTGGCCTCTTAGACTGCATGATACATACTGGTGACTTAATGCTGGGCTGTTCAGAGAACCTCTAATGTTCATGTGCTTTCTCAGAAAACACAGCTATAGCCCTGCAGAGACTGAAAAATTGAGTCATAACTGTGGGATTATGGATGTAGAACAGAGAGATGATTTTGGTGCATTATTTTTGAGACATTACAAGCCATTGACTTGCTTTGTAAGGCTTAGCTGTATTTTATGTATGAGTAGGATGCCCAATAGAAAAAGGGTTTTTTAGCTATATGTAAATGGCTGTAAAGGACACATTGTCATCTTTAAAAATGGGAGTGTAACACATATTCATGCAATTTTTATGACATCAAATTTTTTTATTGGTAATTGAGAGAGTTCTTTTTAAAGATTCATCTAAATTTTAATGTGGAACTTATTTCTTTTGGATTACGTGTTGATAAAAACTGGCTTGACATTTTAGAGCTCAAAAAAGACAAAAATAATACGGGATGTGACTTGCAGCAGTACTTGGCTCTTGTTTGGCCGGCTACAAACCTGGGTAGCATGGTATGATATAAAATTGTTAATACTTCTTTTCCCTTCTTTTTCTTTCAGGAAACCCTCAAAATAATTCAGCCAATATTTTTGGGAAAAATTATTAATTATTTTGAAAACTATGATTCCTCAGATGAGGTAGCTTTGAATTTTGCATATTGCTACGCAGCTGCTCTGTCTGTGTGCACGCTTATTCTAGCTATAATGCACCACTTATACTTCTATCATGTACAGCGGGCTGGCATGAAGCTGAGGGTAGCTATGTGTCACATGATTTATCGGAAGGTAAGCAAACCTGTGTACAGGTATATCTGGCATTTGACAACTATTTCATTAGGGGAGTTTAAAAATACAGTTATTTGTTCGTGCTTGCAATTCCATTGAAGTTACTCGTTTGTAGAAATGTAATGCGTGCTAATGTGTATCAGACCTTAAATGTATATATGTGCTCTTGCTCTCTCTCCGGTAATACGGTGTCGGAATGACAGCTTCAGTCCTCCTAGTGAAGGTGGTGAATTAAGTAGCCCTAAAGCCTAGGAGGAGCTGCTGATTTTCGCCTGCTCGCGCTGTTGGAGAGGAGTCCCCCGTTGCTGGTGAAAGGGTTGTGTGCTGGAGCGGTAAGAGGCCGTCAGCATACGGCAGGAGAAGGGCAGAGCTCCCAGGGGATGCTGGCATTTACTCAGCCCTGCGGTTTCATCCCGGGGAAGGGCGTTATGCTTGGCTGTCAGCATCTGCTTCAGCACTCTCTGTTGCCTCGGAATTGCTTCACTGTCCAGTTCCCCCCCCGCCCGTTGCGGTTAATGGTGGGATTTATTTATATTTTATTCCAGCAGTGCTGTAGAGCTAGTGAGTTGCTCCTTTGCGGGTCAGAGAGGCTGCCCCCCTCGCTGGGGGCATCCCTCAGGTTAGTTCAGGGAGAGGCAGCAGTGCTGCGGTACTGCTGCTGCCCCCTCCAGGCTGGCAGGGATGCTCGGCGTCTTCACAGGCAGGTCCCTTTAGTATCCCCCTTACTTGGGGGGGGGGGGGGGGGAGAAAGAGAGGAGTGGGCAGAGGAGACACGGTTCAGAATCAAGCTGAATCCTAAGGGCAGGGTAGAGCCGGTTTTTAGTATCAATTACTGCTTTTACCGTGGGAGCGCTGGAGTCCTTCATTAAAGCCAATGAAGTGTGAGAAGGGATGTATGTTTAATAAGCTGTAGTTTCTTTGCTGTCTTTGTGTCCTGATCAAGAAATAGCTGTCCTCGACAACAGACAGAGCCGAGGCCACTGTCAGATGGAAAGTGGAACAGGAGAAGTTATGGTAGGAAGGAGTTGAGTGGCATCCAGGATGAAATGCTGGCCTTCGTGTGCTCTGGGGAGCAAGCAACCCAATTGTAAATGCCTGCTTCCCTCTTCTGAAGCTGTTGGCAATACCCAAACCTTTGAACCCGGCTCCACTTCCAAGCAGGAAGTCCCTGCTGGGGATGCTGCAAGGGAAAATGCCCTATCTTTCTGGCTTTAGTGCTGCTAGAATAGTAACCTGCCAGTTCTTATCTCAGCAAAGTAGTTTAATTGAAGGATCAGACTGTAAAGTTTCTTTAGAATGCAAAGAAATCCATGTTATTTTAACCATTAAACATAGGTACCATCCACTTAAGGCAAACACTTGTACTACTGGTATAGGTCATGCAAAGGTTTTGGGCAAAGCAGTAAAGTGAGGAGAATAAAAACGTCCCTGTTGTAAGTGGTGATTGCTTTTCATGCGCATATTTATTCTCCTCCCTCTTCTGATACCTTGAAAAGTATCTTCTGGGAACTCGGCTCTAACATGGCACACTGCTTTCTTGTACGTAAACATCTCTCTAAGGTATTAATTTACTAAACTGATTATCGTAACAGTTTGAAATTCATGAAATATGTATATAGCAATGTTGTTTGTTGCTGTGTTGATATTAGCCTAGAATCTTGGAAAAGAAATGTTTGTAATGTGCACCCTTTTTTCTACAGATGTGATTAAATGGAAAATTAATCTCTCCTCATCTCATAAATGTTGTCTCCTGAGGGTGAAGGCTGAGGTCACAGCAGAACATTGATAAACATTTTTAATCATTTGTCTTCATTATCTGAGGCTTATAGATAGGTCATACTTTCTCTTTATTCTCATACAGGCTTTTGAAAGAATCTGGATGCTAATTTACCAGCACTTGCGGTGTTTGTTAATTGCTGTAGTAAATAAAAACTTGGATTTGCAAGGATGAATGGGTTGGATGAGAGAGCATCCTTAGTGCTGAACTTCAAATGCTCATAATTCTTAAGTTTTAGACCCTTCTTCATTTCCTGGAAAGTTAAAATCTCATTTTGCAAAAACCATGCATTCAAACTCCAAGATCTTTTGTGATCAGTAAGAAGTATTAGTGATGCACGCAGGAATTTTCATTCCATGAAAATGGAATCTGTCTCATGACTCACAATCTCATCTTTTAAAACCAAAGGCTACTTATGGGAGGCTGATTATTATTATTTTTTTTTTTTTTTGAACACTTAACTTTTAGAAGTTCTTTGAGGTTCAGAATAACCACTAAAGCAGTTCAAGCTGTGGAGTTGTTGGTTTAGACAGAAAGCAGCCAAAGAGGTGTCAGGAGTTATTTGACTGAACAGTTATATTATTCCTTTCTATGGTCAGTTCTCCCCTTTCAGTGTGCTTTTGAATTAACTATTTGGGGCAGGGAGAGATTAAAACACTTAAGATGAGTGTATGGATGGCAAATAATAGTTAAAGAATTGAAATTGGGCCTGTGCAATTACATCGGGGGGGAAAAAGTTTAACCTAAGACATCAAGTGTACAAACTGCTCTCATTAGTTCATATAATTAAAACCTATTTTCCTTGAGAAAGGGTGCTTGCTGGCAAATATATCCATATGGAAAATTCATAGACAGAAAATCAAGCAGATCTTTATGCTGAAAACAGACAGATAATTGGCAAATGTAAAATAAAATGTAAATTCAAACTACAGTTGCTTTTTAAAAAGGTGTGTGGCTCTAGCTAATCTTCAGTAGTATTTCTTACCTTCGGAGTGAATTTATAAATGTTATGGTCTGCAGTATTTAAAGCCACAGTGTACTGACTTTGGCTGGGAGAGAGTTAATTTTCTTCATAGCAGCTCATATGGTGCTGTGTTTTGGATGTAGTGGAAAGGGAAAGTACCAAAACAGGACTTTTTGGTAGAAATTGGTTATATAAGTAAAACTGCTGTTTTGTGTCCAATGTTTCCATGTCCTTCTGTATACTTGCAGTCTAGACAGGTCCATTCAGCCAGAAAAATGTAAGGCTTATTTAACTTTAAAAAAAAAAAAAAAAATCAAAAACCAGTGCTACTTCAAAAGTAGTTCTGAAGCAGGAATGGAAAAGAGTAAAATTGCATTGCCCCTGACGATGGGGGTGGCTGTCTCTTCCCTGAGAAGACAAATCAGTCACAGATGAGCACCCTCCTTCTAGCTCAGATGCTTGCATTATTCCTCCTGAGACCATCTTGGTCAAAATGAACTGGGCTAGTACGTTTTGGAACTGTTTTCGCTGCCTGTGTCTGAAATAGCTAGGAAGAGATCAGGAAGGTGACTCAGGTGGCAGATCCGAGACAGACCTAGGCCATGGGCTATTAGCAAAACACCAGTGCAGCATTCTCCTGGGTGGCTCAGGTGGACCTCAAATAGCAGATATGTCTGTGTCGTAAAGGAGTAAGTAGCTGTAAATACAGCCTGCTGGGCAGCTTCTTCAAACACGCATCACTTGAACTCCTATTATTATGGTCTATGGATATCTAACAGCTTTTCTAGGAGCTTATCAACCTTGATCTGTGGTGTGGAGTAGACATGATAGAAACATGGGTGTGCTGTGGCTGCATTACCTGCAGGCAGCTTCATGGGGAATTTCAAGTGTCTGAGAGACAAATGGCTTAAGACAGGGAATGAAGCAATGATTTTCTCAAATAATTAAATTTCATCTCTCATATACCCAGTATCCTAGACTTATTATTGGAATATCAGAGGAATTTCTTAGTGGAATTTTAAATGTTTCTGCCTGCTGGTTTCAATTAAGTTAGGGTTGGGATTCTCTCTGTGATTAATACCATAGTAACCCAACAGTGAGGTGCAAGGCGCTTTGTTTGAAATGATGCTTTGAATAGTACTTTGATGTCTCATGTTCTTGCACCTGATTTAAAATACTGGAACAATATTTTTGAAACAATTAGTGCTTTTCAGGTTAGATTATTGATCAAAAAGGAATCCTAATAACAGGATATTGTTTGGATGGGGAGAAGTAGATGTGCACCATCTAAAAATGTGAAATGTTTTTGAGGAGTGAACTATTTCTGTTACAGGAAAACGTGTAACGTGTGTTGTATGGTTTTTTTTTTTTTTTTTTAATTGTGCTGCAAAACTGTTTTCTTTCTAGCAGGTGTAGAAGAAAGCAGGGTCTGTTATCCACATCTTTGAGCTATTTCAGTTTGGATCTTTGCACTAATGTTCAGACTGCATATTTCCAGACGTGATTTTTGGGGGGGCATTTTATAATCACATACTATTTTCTACTGATTAACTTACTTATTAACCTATAAAAATGTTTGATATTTACTCTTGTTGCTTTTCATAACATGTGCTAAACTTCATTTAATATAATTCAGAAATCTTATGATTTTACAAGAGTTATTAACAAGGGAAATACTAATTTGTAAAAGGGATATTAACTCTGATTTGCAAAGACAGAAAGCACAGTTTGCAGTGTTAGCAAGAACTGATAGTGTAAGATGAATAACTTGGGGTTTTTGTCTTCTGTGAGGAATCTCATTCAAAACAGAATTCTTTCAATTGGCTAAACATTCTCCTGATTTTAATTTCATCTTCAGGTAGAGTTTTCTGTTCCCATTTTGAACAGATGCTTATAATGTGGGGAAGAGCAATGCAAATGAAAAATTACAGGCTCTTTTGTTTAGTTTTAATAAGTTGTTCTGTTGGTATTTTCCTGTTTTTAATCACTGTAGACGTGAAGACAGTTGTCACTCTTGTTCTCGCAGTCCTTCCCTAGACTTTTTTTTAATACTCTCTTCTTCAGAACGTTCTTCAGAATATTTAACTTAACCCACATGTTATCTAAGGCTCTTGAACTATGCCCAGATGTTCTCAGGCAAAAGTTGGGATGTGCCTTCAGCTTTTGCCCTGGTATTGTATTTGTGTATTGAGTCTTCTGTGTATAGGTGTACTGTGCTCTATAAGCTGTGACAATTTGAGACTGTTCTGACTTTTTTAGGCACTTCGTCTCAGTAACGTAGCTATGGCAAAAACTACCACTGGTCAAATAGTGAATCTCCTGTCAAATGATGTGAACAAATTTGATCAGGTAGGAAGTATTACCCGTCTTTCCCAAGGGGCTGAAGAAATTGTGGGGTTTGAGTTAAGAAGTTTTTGTTTACAACTGGTGATTAAGTGTTTCTTATGAAAGTTTCTTCTACTTGTTTTCTTGAACATCATAGGAAGAGAAATATTCTCTTAGAATATGGGAGAAAAACATACACTTTTTTCCACCCTTAAATATTTTCCTCTTGTTTTCTTAAGCTCAGAGAAGTGTTGGTGCATGAAGATAAAATGAAGTCAGTGTGGTAATTTGCTTACTTTCTGGAGGTTAGGCACCTCCATGTACATTTAGGTCTCAGAATCTGGTGCAGAATTCTCACTGGATGCCTCAGTACCTGCCGCAGGCAAAGGTGTTTCCTCAACTTTGTGTTACTAGGGTTTAATTTTTTAGCTAAGACCAAAAGCTAATTTTTGTTTCTTAACTATTTGCCTAGGTAACAATTTTCTTGCACTTCTTGTGGGCTGGACCAATTCAAGCTGTAGCAGTAACAGTACTTCTCTGGATGGAGATAGGCCCATCGTGTCTTGCAGGAATGGCAGTTCTCATTATTCTTCTTCCTGTCCAGACCTGCATTGGGAGGCTTTTTTCTTCCCTAAGGTAAGGTTGCAGGTGTTGGATTGTACGTATTTCTGTCCTGGGTTTTAAAATGTGCGTACTGGATGGAGGTGGAGTACTGCTCTGAGATGAGCTTCTGTCTGTTGAGTTTTTTTGCATTGTCTTTTTTCTTTGCTGATGTTTTTCATAGTTGCTAATGTGAGATTTCTGAATTCCTGTTTAGGGACTTGAAGTGGTCTGTCTTCCAGACGTGCTGAAAATATCTGCTACTCATTAGCTGTCCAGTATATTAAGAGTTGGGCTACTTCTGTAGCTAACTTGCTGTAGATCTTGGCATAGAATTGTGTAAATCCTTGAGCTTTGCCTTCCTGCGTTGATGCTTAGGGAGTGGTTACTACAAAGGCAATACTGTCAGTCCTGCTGTAAGTTTGACTTACTGGGGTGATACAGGAGTTGCAGTAGAAAGCTCTGAAGGTTTTGTGTTTAAAGATCTTGCTCTCCTCCAAGGCAAAGATGCAGAGAGGAAAAAGGGGAAGGAACTGAGAAAGGAAGAAAAAAAACTGTGATGGTGGTTTTGATGCCAGCTATGAGGCTTCTAACTGTAAGGTTCTAGGCTGTGGAGATATAAAATGAATTTGCAGTAATTTTCCATTATCAGACAAATTTAATTTGTTTTTCTGTGACTTCTTCCTAAAAAAAAAAACTTGCCTCAAGTGGGAATATTGAATTATCTTCAATGTTCTCAGTTCCTAACTTTCTTTTTCTTGTGTAATTAATCATGCTGTAGTTACGTCATGAGTTTATAAATGTCTTTTGCATCTAAATGGGAATATTTTTGCGTTCCTTTACTGTGTATGCATACGCTTACTAGTGTTAATGCACCTTGTTGCATTTGTATTCAGGGTGAATGGGTTCCTTCTAGCTCTTTGGATAGGTAAAACTTCTTTTAGTGAGTTACTGTTGTTTTCAAGTTGTATCTTAAGACAAGTTTTCCAGAGGTATTGAGACTGGCATTGCCATTGCATGGCTAGGTATGAAGAGAGAGCTGAGAATTACAAAATGAAACCAACTCATAGACTTCCTTCTATTTGTAACAACTGTGATAGTCTTCAGTTATTATGCTTATGTGCTGTTTCTCAAATAATGAGCCATGATCCATTCGGTGTTCTCTGTCAATTTCCTAGGTTTTTTATGATAAAACCCGTTTGTAGAACACTTCCAATATATTCTTACATGTGCATTTTCACTGCATGTGTAATATGCATGCATAAGTATCAAGCTACCTCGCTGTTGGGTTTTTTGAGTTTTAAGTTTTTGAGGTTTTGAGCTTTGAGTCAATAGTTAAAATACTTAGCACTTAACTGGTGCCTTATCCATGGTGGTAAGCATTATTATCCCCATTTTACAGATGGGAAACTGAGGCACAAAGAGATTAAGGGACTTGTCCAGGGTCAGACAACAAGGTGACAAAAATCCCTTCTTGAAGGTATGTATTTTAAAAGTTAAATCAGTGGCAATGTAATGTTGTTTGGGTTTTTTCCCCATTCATTAACAGCCACTTCTTTGGATGCAGTGCAAGGGAAAGAATTTGTTGACCAGAAAAACTTCAGCTTATCTATGTGTGCACGGATCTTTGTATTTGTGAATAGAAATGTGCAGTGAACAGAAGGAGTTAATGGAAAAACTGGAATGGATTCCAGCTCTGTAATGATGAGTGTGTTCTCATGGCAATTGCTGGGAATCTGCATGGATTTAAGGAAATCAGCCTATGAAGAAGTAATTTAAGGATTAAAGCTTTTGCGAAAATCCAGGCACGCTCAGTGTGGCAGCTAATTTGTGCTATTATTCAGCATTGTACTTCTGACCCAGTCTTGTAAACACATACATGTACACCAGTTTATGATGCAGGCATTAGTGTCAGTGCTGTAGGAGTTTGCAGAAACGGACTCAGTATCCTATGGAATGGTATACACTGTATTATGCAGTATTGCTTTTACCTGCAAAAGTACTAGAAGTATTACAAAATACACGACCTAATATATTATTTGAGAAATAGTTCAATTATTGGACTGAAGACCATTTCATATATATTTATTCACAAGAGCTCAACCCTTTCACAGCTTAGCCATGCAACCGTAATACTTTCATTTAAAGTCCTTTTTAATTTTTTTTTAAAGAAAATTACTATGTGGAACTGTTGTTTTAGACATGATTAAAACCTACCAAATATGTCTCATGACAGCAAAAAAGAATTCTGCAGCTTGCTTAATTTAGAATGTTTATTAGTATCATAGAGGGGACTTCTGAGACACTTGAAGAATTTTCAGGTCCTTTCTTATTGTGCTCTTAAGCATGCTATGTGAGCATGTGTTTCCCAGTCATCTTGATCTGCATGTACTCTGAACTTAATATTTTTAAAACTGGGGACGCGTCTTCCTCTGCTGTAAATTGCCATCAGTGCACTGGAAGTCTGTGTGCTTTAAACCATTATATAGTATCTCTGAGACTGTGGCTTCTGGTATGTATGCATGTACAAAATACGCTTTTTGCAATGTAGAGGAGAGTAACTTAAAAAAAACAAAGAAAAATACCCCCAAACAAACACCCACTTGAACATTTTAAAGCAATTTGAAAGAGGATGGTTACTATGATAACGTTTCACTGGGAAAACTGGAAAAATAGTTTGTGAGAACTATAGCCTTTTTGATTCACACCATTTAAAAAAGAAACCTCTGTTAAGTTTGTTACTTTGAGTCATTTCCAACCTTCTGTTATCTGGAGACCAAGCCTGGAAGTTAGGTCTGAAAGGTGACCGTTTCAAAAGATTGCAGGTGAGAATTGTTGTTTGTTGCTGCAGAGACATGAACAGCACATGCTAAATTTTGCCTTTTCTAGTGGTGGTGTGTGTATGGGGAAGAAAGGGTGAGCTCTCGCATTCTTTGAGAAATTATTTGTCTTTTAGTGTTTGTTTTTGAAAAAGAAAAAGAGGACTTAGCAAAGATAATCTCATTCCATGTCAGTATGGTTGGTTTAGGCTAAGCTATCTTCCTTAGTCTTAATAAGAAGCCTTGATTGTATTAGGGCCAAGTTCCTACATTTCCTTGTCAGTTTTCTTGTATAAACATTTCTTAATACTCTGCTTCAGCCATCCCAGTGTTTATGGAACACTGGTGCTGAGAAGTTTTTTTTGAAATGATGAGCCTGAAATTCTTTCTACTTAAGTGCTTTAAACATGTCTATTTCTTCCAGAGCATCAGAGAAATCTTACAGGGGGCAGGTTAAACTGACAAAACCCAGCCACCCTTTCTAAAGAGGATTTTTGTTTGTTTTTAAAAATGATCTCTGAATCTTAACTTTCATTGGTGTGTACAAAAATAAGTAATTTAGCAAGAAGAGGTATGTTTTATCAAAATAAGGCCTACCATAGCTCACTATTCAGAATTGTAATAGGCTTTATTAGCATGGTTTATGCGTTGATTACGTGGCTTCTAACTTTCTATGCTTTTTTCCTAATTCAAACTGTGACTTTATTAATTATATGTATTTTACAGTTTGTTCATCAGTGCAAACATAATGTGGGACTAAAATAGATATATTTACTTTTAGTGTTAATTACAATTAATGCTTAAATAATATTTATTTATTAAACATAACCATATCTAGATTAGCTCTCTTAAACTACTGCTCATGTACTGCTATTAAGTAATCTTTGCTTCAACTAGAGTTAATCTTAAAAAGACACAATGGAGGCCAGTTTCTTTAACAACCTCAAAAGAGCCTTATGAGAAGGGTTGTTATTTTGGCATTTCAAAACCATTTCTAAAAGTAATTTTCTGATTTTTGTTTAGTTCGAAATTTAATATTTGTAATTTTTTTTATTTGAGGGGTTTTTTTTGTATACAAGTATGTTGTTTAAGAAATACCATGTGTTTGCGCAAGCTGACGTACAATTCTGAACATTGAATCAACTCAGTTCCCTGAGAATAGGGAATACCAGGAATACAGACATACCAAGTCTGTCTGCTGTATGTCAGCCTTAAGATACTGTTTTAGGAAGACCCTTTAATGCAATTACAATTATATGAATCCTCTTTACAAGTAAAAGTAAAAACTTCATTAATATGAGTATATTATGCAATCGTAAATAGTCTCTCTTCTTTTGAGATTCTGAGAATTTTTACTTTGTGCTATTTACAGAAGCAAGACAGCTGCCTTAACAGATGTCAGGATTAGGACCATGAATGAAGTCATAAGTGGTATGAAGATAATAAAGATGTATGCTTGGGAAAAATCATTTGCGGAACTTGTGAATGGTTTAAGAAGGTAATCCTGGAAAGATACAGCTTGGTTTATGATCTGTATGTTTCCATTTTTTTACATGTCAATAAGTGCATTATTTTGTGCTTTAAAGTGCAGTTTACTTCACCTTCTTTTGGCTTTTTTTTTTTTTTTAAACTTCCCATAGCAAGAGTGAAGGAATGAAAATATATCCTAAGGGGACAGAAAATAGAAAAAAAACCCCTTTGATATTGATAAATTGTGGGGGGGTTTTATGCTTTCCTTTTATGGTTGTGTTTAAAACCAGCAGCTAATAAACTGTAGTAGTTGTAATTGGAACAATTTAATCTTCACAGTTCTGTGAGGAACCAATAAGCAGACATTTCCCTTCTGAGAAATATATGGAATCTGTCTTTCTGTCCTGAATGATAGCATCCTCAGGTAGTACTCTGCTTCCCTTTCTGCGTTTTGAAGTATTGCTCAAGCCATCTGTGAAGGGTGGAGGGGAGAAAGGGAGTTTCTGAGCTGCTGTCTAGTTGTTCAATTGGCAAGGCCAGCTGAGTTTGGTATCCTAGAGACATTTCATTTCAGAGGTCTGTCAGCATCTGATTAAAACTTATTCATAAATTTGATTTTCAATCAATATTTGTGCTTTTACTTGACAGTGTAAGAGCATTCAGTGCTGAAGAAAGACTGTAGGAGTTCAGGTGCATATTTCTCATCACTTAATTTTCATGTTACGTTCCTCTCCAGCATGTGAGAAGAAGGTTGTTATCATCCTGTAGATTCTCTGATTTTTTTTAATTATTTTTTAAATTTGTTTTATTTGGAATTCCTTTTTTTAAAAGGAATTTTTTTTCCTTTACATCCATGTGCAGGCTTGCAAACTTGCTAATGTTCCCTGAGACATTTCTTCCCATGCACATAATCCTTTGCTCCTTCAGATTATAGGATCCCGTGCTGATTGAATGATCTTGATTGATTGAAAGTTTTGCTCTCTTGCACGGAGTCAGAGAGGATATTTCTTTATTGAAAGCTTTCTCAGTGGACGTATTCACATCACTAAACTTCAGATTTCCAAGTTCAACACCTCATTAGGATTAGAGGCTTCCTTTTTAATGATGGAGAGAAATAAGCTCCTCCAAAACACATCTTGAGCCCTCTTTCTTTAACTGCGCTGTGGAAAACTGTAGTTAAAAGTGTTCAGTTCAGCCAGGTGATTTATTGCCCACTATTTCCACAGTGGCCCTTGACAGTTGCTAAGACGACAGCTGAACTCCTCCATTGCTCTTTTTTCCTGTGGCTGTCCGTATTAGTTTCCTTTAATATAACTCCATGCCTTAAGACAGTGTAGTATATTATATACAGCCTGTGGTTAGGCTGTAATTTATCTGATATTTATGGAGAGTAGAACAAAGAACTTGCTGATTATCCACAGATAGTGACAGGATTATCATGGATTATTAGAGGGTGGGAAAAGTTTCATCCATGATTGTAGAAGTAATTGAATTAGACCCAATTCAAATAGTTTACATACAAATGTTCTTTCACTGTACTGTGGAGATCAGAGATTGTGAGCCCTTAAGCTGAAAAAAATGAGTCTTTGAAAGTCTGTCAATTCAGCCAATTTGGCAAGTATAGTGGGAAAGTTGCTTAACTAGTTTTCCAGTAGCGCATCTTGCATCCTTCTCTCCGTTAAGTGAGGACTTAATTTACTTCAAATTGTTTAATCATAACTTGAGTTTCTAATCTTAGTATATAGTTCCAAGTGCAAGGTAATCAAAACGATCAAGATTTTCCCTGAGAAATGCCAGAATATTTGGGAAGAAAAATTAGGAATTGTTTCAGGATTTTATATTCTGTAGTATTTCAAGCAGATAAAATTAGAATATATGGGGAAGGAGTAAGTTGTTATGGCTCTCTTGATAAATGATTATTTTAATAAGTTAAGCCTGATGGCATCCACATTGTAGATAGTGCAGTAACATTTTGAGGATTGGACTTGATGAGTCATTTAGAAGTGGAAACTGAAATTTAACTGAAGTGGAAATTGAGAACATTACGCATCAGCAGCTTTTCAGCTGCTGGAGGGAGACTTCTGTGTCTGTGCAGTACTTCAATCACTATTTAGCTCACGTAATGGCTGGCAGAACAATTGGCCTCACAGATCAGTATTTGCTGAATTATGAACCAAAATTCCTAGAGCAAAAGAAGCCAGGAGCAGGGTCCAAATCAGGAAGGATTTACACTGACATCAAAGGAAATACTGCAAATCCTGTGATCCAGCTTGAGGAGCCACAGCTGAATAAAGGCAGATACTTGGGCCATGGGTGAACTCTTGATCTTCTGGAAGTTGCCCTGGTTTTTCAACTGCAGAGTACGTGTTGATCTTTCAGTCACAAAACTCCTGATACTCTACTGGATTTTGATATTGGAAGGATGAGGAGTTTGTGGGTGCTTGGCCTTTATACAGAGGTTTTTTCCTCTTTGCTGTTGTACACAACCCAGAAGGATTTGAAGCAGATTAGAATCTGAATTCAAATACTAGTTTGACCAAAGCAGAAAAAAAGGGTATTTCGGTTTTCTGTCTCTGAAAAATAACTATTTTCTATAGCTACTAAGATATTAAATATAGTAATTTTCTGCACTCAATTTCTAAACCTTTTAAATTCTGTTTTGTTATTTACCATATAACATACTTTCTTTACAGTTCTTTACGTATGAGTTGGGGTGGTGCAAGAGGAGGAGAAAGTATATCAAAGTAAAATCCTGAGAGTGGGTTTCCCTCATCCTATTGTTGAGGGCAATTGTAATGAGAGAGATTGATGTGATTGTTTATATTTTGCATTTTTAGGAAGGAGATTGCCATGGTTATGAAAAGCTCCTACCTTCGAGGACTGAACTTAGCCTCATTTTTTGTGGCAAGCAAAATAACAGTGTTCATGACTTTCATGGCATATGTACTACTTGGCAATGTTATCTCTGCAAGTCGGGTGTTTGTTGCAGTGTCCCTGTATGGTGCAGTAAGACTGACAGTAACTCTGTTCTTCCCTTCGGCTATTGAGAGAGTATCCGAGGCAGTGGTTAGCATACGACGAATCAAGGTATGGTTATTGATTTGAATGGTATGTGGATTTCTTCTCTTATTCTAACGTTGTTTTAATGTCACCAACAAAAGCAGCCGTAATTTAGTTTTGCAGTTTGGGATTTTTAATGAAGTAACCTATTTTGAAAACTGAACATGTTGCTGTGTATGCATGTGCAAAAACATGACATGCACCGTAGGGCAGGCTGAAATGTAGGAGAAAAGTGTATCTGCAAAGAGGTGCTGTAGACATGCGTGCAGGTATGCAGTTATGTTGGAATTGAGAGTTGGAGGACAAAGCAGGCAGATGGGAGCTGTAGGATTCATATTCATATTCCATGTGCACTGCACTACCCTGTCAGCTATCGGGGACAGGTGTGAGCTGTAGCTGTGTCTTGTGGTTGGAGTGAAGACTCAAATTCAGTAAGGATGAACATCAGTAATGCTGCTAGTTTTGGCAGATGGACTTTATTTCGTTTGGTTTGCTGTGTTAAGTGTGTGTTGTGAATAAAATAGTCTTGTTTGTTGTATGTACCAGTACTTTAGCATAAACTGCAAGAGTGACAGACTTAAATGCAAAATGCATTTTTAATTTAAAACTTTAAAAGTCCCAAATTATCAGGGTATTGAAATAGAAAATTAAAGCATGCCAGCCATTTTAGAATTTAATTTTGCAAAAAAACCCCGGCTAATCTAATCTAGAGTAGGGAAAACAAACACTTAAGATGTAATCATACGGCTTTGCATAGCGTCAGTACGCCATTTGTTGATGAAAGTAGCTAAAAATCTCCTATTTTCTTCTCTGTGTGCTTGAATATAATAAATCAGGTTTTTTGTTGATAAATTTGCTAACTGTACTAAGCCTGCACAAAAACCTATGTATTAAACAAGTAATCTTTGCACTTTAAAGAAGCGTTTTGTGGAAGTTGATGCGAATGGAGTTAGAAAAGGTTAATGTGTGAAAATCATGACTACAGCAATATTTTGTAGGCACTAACACTTACTATTACTGCTTAAACTAAACTGTGGGAGGGGAGAGAAGTGCTTGGGATACTGGATGTTGCACACTGTCTTTTCTGTACTCTAGTATACCCTGTGTTTTGCTGCAGGGCAGTGCTCTTTCAAGGGATATTTCAAGCTGTGCAGGTTGACACGGATGGCTGAAAAAGATGCCTTAGGAACAGAGGGGCACTTGAGCAGAGGCAGTGATGATCTGTTCCTTTTTTTTTTTTTTTTTTTTTCTCTTGTCTCTGTTTCCAGCACATCCTAGTGGTCATATGATTTTGCTTCTGACAGCTGGCTCCAACTCCCTTGCACTTATGATTCCTTAAGGGTGGCTTTTGGAAACCAGCTCCAGAACCAAGGTTCATTGGGCAAAGAATTGTCCTAATGAATCCATAGTATCCTTTTTGCTGTCACCAACTTTTTAGTTTCCATTTCCCAAACTGTTTCAGGGTTGGACGTTTTGCTACTGAATGACAAGATGTTGCCTGACCAAAGATGTGTTACTGAAATGTAAATAAGTGTAAAGGAATTAGGAGAAGACAGTAGGAAAGACAGAAAAAATGATTAGGATGATGGCTAGCTATATTTGGGCAAAACTGAAAATGTTTTTTGGGTTTTTTTGGGGGGGGTTTTTTGGTTTGTTTTAGAAGGTGCTTTCTGTTAGGTTTTGTAGAACCTAAGTTTTATTTCTAGTGTTGATTTTTTCCCCCCACTGTTTAAAATCCATGGTGTTAACTATATAACTTTTTTCTTCATTTGTACTAGTTTTGTTAGAAATCTTCCATATGTGATACCGTAACATTTTTGAGTTAAATGGCTAGCCAGGATTTATACCTGGGATGAATGCTACTGCCCTAGAAGACATTCCTGGTAAATGCAGAAAAAATGAGAGACCGATTCCTTGCTTAAAACTGCTGTGGTATTTCAGCCATCATCTAAATCCAAATCACACTTCTGAGGTCTTTTCTCAAGCCACACACCCCAGTGCTGATTTACGCTGTATCTGGAGTTTCTTTGCCTGCCTACCACTCTCTTATCCTGAGTTCTCTTTTGCACATGTGCTGGTTTGGGCCTGCCTGTCTAAAACAGTGCTCAGCAATACTCACCTGGCCGGAGAGCTCAGGCACGTGTGGCTTTGCAGTTTTGCCTTTTGGTGGAGGTGTATATATATGTGCATTGAGTTTGCAGACTGCTGCATTAAAACACTTGACTTCTCACTGCTCTCTGAAATCATACCCGCCAGCTGGAGTTTGAGCAGTACCTCTGAGCCACTTAACACCTAGCAGTACTCTTCCTGGCATCCTCCTCCTGCTTCTGCTTATTTACTGACTTCTCTAAGTCTTCAGCAGCTAGCTCATGTCTGCACACTAGCTCAGTACTTGTTAACTAGTTTTGGCTTCTAAGATCAAGACCTTCCTTCTTTTCTCTCTCTGCTAGAGCCTATTTAAGGTCTTTATGCTCTGTGATTCAAAGCATGGTAGAATTTTTCTGGTTTTGTCTTAAAATTGTGGTAACTGTTATCCTTGAAAGTTTTCTCTAGAATTTGCCCCTTTCCTTTCTAAATGTGTTTGAGTTATTTATAATCTAGCATCAGGCAAGGTGTGCTAGAAGTGTGACTGTGAGCAAAACCACATAAGCCTTTACCATCAAAGCAGTGGAATGATAAGGTGTTGTATTGAGGGTTTCACTTCTGCATGGGAAGAGGGAGTCAAATAATTGTAAGATTTGTCAGTGTTTCAAGGAGAAGACAGGGTGTGTTCTTAAGGTCCATTTGCTTCAGGAATTCTGTTTTATTGAGCAGGTGGTTGTTAGAGTCCGGTAGGACTTTTAAGCTATTAATCCGCACTTCTGGTTTTTTTTGCGGGGGACAGTTAGCTAGTTAGAGGTATACTGCTGAAGGAGTTGCTTTGGAAATGTAATTCCTTGATCAGTTTTTGGTTGGTGTCGTCCCCTGTCCCCCCCCAATTAATGTTCTGTATGCTGCCTCCAAAAACATGTCCTTGGGTCCCTTCCCATTCTCAGTCTCACGTTAGGTAATATCCTGGGCTTTTCTTCTGTTGCAGAACTTTCTGATACTTGATGAGATCTCACCCTTCAAGCCACAACTGCATGGTAATAATGAGAATGTCATTCTTCACGTTCAGGATTTGACTTGCTATTGGGATAAGGTAAATTTACTTCTACTAAATGTAAAGTGTGTTGGCACTGCAGGTATTTTAAGTCTAAAAAGCAGTATGTCTATGTATAGTGTGCTGATGTTTTGTATTCCATCTTCTGTGTATGAGAATCCCTTTCTTGGCCAGAGGCGGGTCCGACTTGGAGCCGGGGAAGCTTCTAGCAGCTTCTCACAGGAGCCGGCCCTGCAGCCCCTCCTCCGCTACCAAAATCCCGCCACACAAACCCAATAAAAACTTAAAAGTAACTATTCCTAAATATTATATTAAATGGAAATCTGTGTGTTTCAGTGTGAAAATATCTCTTGTTATTAAATAGCACTGTATTGTAGCTGAGATACTTAAATTGGAATTACGGACAGACAGCACAGTAAGGTGGGCCTTAGCGCATGGGTTTGTTTTTTTCTGTGATATGAATGCTGATCAGTCCATTAGTCTAGAACCAGTACAATATTCTACTTCTCATAACAGATTTGAAAGCTTTAGAGACTAGTCTGCACGTATTTGTTACTCTGTATTTTAATTGAGACTGTTCAGCTACAAATTGTTCTCTGCTTAAAATGCACCAAAACCACCAAAAAGACTAGAAAAAGGGGCATTACACAGGTATGTTATGTATCCTTTTCTGTAAGAAAGGCAAAGATTGACTGTAGTTTCTGTTTTAAAACTGCAGTTGCTATGGTAAGCAGCAATTTGTGATGAGTTGTTGGAGCTATTATGAGCTGCCAGTATTCTTGCACAAGGGAAGCTTCAGTCTCCATAAGAAATGCTGGAAGCTCTAAAGTGAATTTTGCATATAAATGTGATGCAAATAAGACAAGTCATGTATTTCCCTTTATATACCCTCTTCTCCTACATGTGCTGAGTCCCAAGAAGATAAAGTGTGAAAACATATGTGAGGATCTACCTACTACTATTACTACTTAGCTACAAAAGAAGCATGCTGTATTACTGTGCTTTAGTTTTTCAGAGTTGTCTCTGTGACGTAAATCTTTCTTCATAAATTGAAAAATTTTTTAAAAATTAATTGATATGAAAAACTTAATGGTTAATACATTCTAATGCAAAATGGAATGTATTTCTTAGTCTTTGTTTTCTTCCCAAACCACATTGGTACCACTGTTAACAATTTATAGGAAATGGTTGCATAATATGCCCATAAAACACTTTTTTCTTTTTTTTTTTTTTTTTTTTTCATGAGTTGTTTATATTGCATGAAGCAGGGCAGCATGACTGGAATTACTGGTTTCCTTTCGATTTAAAAAAAACCAACCAAACCAACCACCAACAAACCACCCACAAAACTCTTAACATAATTTTCATTTTAGTATTTAATTGCAGTGTGCATGGGAGGAGAATAGTTCTCCCAGAACTATTAAGAGCTGCTGAGAAACTTTCTCTTATATATTCTTACAGTGATGCAAAATAATTTTATAGAGTTGCTCACTGAAAAGTTGAGTTCTGAGAGAGAGGTGTTATAAAAGGAAATGCTATCCAACTTAGCTTGCTACCCTGACTAGGTTTCTCAAGACTCTTTGGATCTCTGTACAGACACTGTACAGCTAGATGATAACTTTTTTTTTATTTTTTAAGATTGTGAGCCAAAAGAGATACTGAAAAACCCCAACAACCCACAAATCTAAAATTACTGGAAGTAAAAAAGGGATTATTAGCTAGGCTTTTAGGAAAACAACCTAACATGGTGTTATTACAGTTTATCAAAATAAACAAAACCAATTAATTCATGGTCACACTCTTGTTTTACTAAGGCGAGTATTATCTTGAGTCCCACAGGCTAGTCTGATACCAGCATGGAACTAGGGTTTCTTCAGTACGGGTTTTTACTGATGTGCCTTGAGTTTACAGAACAGTCTGTCTGCTCAACTGAGCAACTTTAGATTTAAAATTCAAGCATTTGAACAGAGGCCAAATTTATCCCTTGTAATTTAAGTCACTTAAGTGAGGAGCCTAAGTGGTGTAGTACTTCTGTGCAATATATGGTCTCTGTATCCATTAGATGGGATGAATTGCCTCTTTCTCTTGACCGTACGGTGTGTAAGGTCTGCCTAAGCTCACCTAAGGAATTGCTGCCCCTGAAGGGATCAGTCTCGTGTCCTTCTGCCCTCAGACTCTGTGTCTCTGTTCCCTCCCCTGTGCTGGTGTAAATGCTTGTATGTACGACCCTGTGGTGAACCAGTTCAGAGGAGTAAAGCAGTAGAAAATGAATTTTAATGTGATTTGTTTTCTGATAGTTGAGTCCGGATGAACAACCCGTCTGCAAGGTTAGGCAAGAACAAATGGCGGAAGGGAAGGGAAAGATGTATAGCTGACAGGGCACAGGGGAGCTGTCAGATGAACTTAGCTGTAATACTAGTCTGTGCTCTAATTTAAGTGCCTCAGTTTAGTCCCTCAAAATAGGTGTGATGAATTCAGGACAAATTGTCTTTAATTATAAGGAATGCTATTTTGCTAAAATACCATGCCCCTAGGTGTTTGTGGCCATGCTGTTTGCTTGCATTACTACCTTTGTATAGGGTCTGTGATATCTTACAATACCGCTTTAATACATAATATTTGGGTAATAGTTCAAAAACTTTTTTGAATTTTTCTGTAATGTTTTTAGGCTCTTATGATATATTTTAAAAAAAACCTGAACGTGGGAGGAAATATCTTTGCACCTTTGTGAATACAGAAGCACAACCTCAAGAGGTCTGAAGAAGGGCCTGTGTGTGTGAAAGCTTATTTACTTTTTCTGTATAGACTAGTGGGTTCGATAAGAGATATTTTCTCTTCCTACAAACTTTGCATTAACAACAACCAAAAAAAAGCCTTGGCTGCCATAAGTTGGTAGAGTTCCTCTGACCTTAGCACTAGCTGAGCACCTGAACTGTGTACTCTGGACCGGGAAATCAAATTCACAGTAAAGTGCTGATTGGGAAGGGGGGGTGGAGAAAAGGGAAAAAAAAAACCCTTTGATGCCACCTTGTGGAAATTAATAATAGCAACAAAAGTAGTTTTGCAGAGTTGGCACGATGCGCACAAGTTTGGGTTTTCATAGCGTGACTCTGATTTCGTGTGAACCCTGCGGTGCTTCAGCGAGGTGACAGCTGTGATGGGGGACGTGCAGCTTTGAGCTCTGGGTACGATGCTGCCTACCTGACTGTTTCTCCTGACGTGAGTGGATATGTGCATGCTAGCCCAGTTCTCCCAGCTGTCATGGGTATGGATGGATACTGTACCCGTGTCTCTCCCAAATAATTTGAAATGAGTTGCAAGCTTCCCCTTTTCGCAGTCCCAGAACTTGGTCATGCGGCATCTTTCGTGCGGGGTTAGGTAGTGGCCTCTTCAGCCTCTTGAGCTTCAAAGGATGGCTGGAGATTTTAAGCAGTCTGCAAGCTGTTAAGAGGTACACTAGGTATTCTTCACCTCGCTCTTTTTTCTTGAAGCTTAAGGCTGGGTTTTTGTTTGGTCCTTTAATAGAAATACTTTTCTTTTTTCTTCTTTTTTTTTTTTAAAGCATATATTTTCCTGTTTGCATTTTAGTGTCAGTCATGCTTAGTGTGGTCTAAGATGCATGTAAAGGCAGATCCTGTTACAAGGGTGTTCTGCTTTAATGAGAAGGAGCTGCACCAGGCCCTTAGGAATTGCGGTTTAGCATAGCTATTAAAGACGTGAGCATCCTTTCTTTTCACAGGAAACAGGCATTTTTACAACCTTGATAGGAGAGGTGCAAAATATGTTGGGAAATAAGCTCTTATCAGTAGTGTAACATAAAGGCTAGGCATACTGAAAAGGAATATTAAACAAACAATACGAGGGTAGTGTATTTTCACACAAATAGCCCACTTTGTCTGTGAAGAGTCTGAGAATCCACAATATACAAGATGAAGTTGTGTAAAATCAAATGGCATTTTTCTGTTTTCCCTTTAGATAGAGCCTTGACTAGAGCAAACACAGACGCGGCTTTCCTGGGGCTCTGAGAGTGCTTCAACCCTCCCTTTTTCCAGCATTTGTGCGGCTACTCGGAGTTGCTGGGCATGCCGTGCTGGGGCTGTGAATGCCGGTGCCATGGCTAGCAGAGAGCTCCTGTTTCCGAGGCTGCCACCCCAGCCTTGTGCTGAGCTGCAGCGAGGATGCGTGGGCTTTGAGGAAGCATGGCTTCTGCTGCCTTTGGGTTCCTTATTCCTTGAACACTGTTTTATCTGTGTTACTTGTTTGTGGTGAAGGATCTGGGTCTTTCAGAAGTGTTTGTGAATTACTGAAGAGGCAAACTGTATGCCTGAAAATATGGTGGGTGTATGGGTTGCTAATTTAGTGATTTATGTGCATTGTTTTCTGTTTCTAAAGAGTTGTTTTGATGGTGTGTATTTCATTATTGAGGAAGCCTAACTTTTTCTCAAATCCATAGAGTTCAGAAAGCCCAGCACTTCAACAACTTTCATTTACTGTCAGACGAGGGGAATTATTGGCTGTGATTGGTCCTGTAGGAGCTGGCAAAGTAAGTCTTAATGTTTATTCCATTCTGTGGGGTTTTTATGAGTCTGTTAAATGTGACTAGAAACTTGAAAATGTACAGTTCCTTTCTGTGTATAATAACACACTTCACCTCAAGACACTGGCATTCAAGAAAGGCAGATGTCCTTCTGGGGGTGGGGAGGGAGATGGTTCAGAGTTAAAGAGTACTTTGTATGTTGCTTCTAGATGGCATGTGAAGGCTGCTAGTGCTTTTCTACTGTTAGCAGTAGTCTGAGTGCCAGTAAACACTGCTCAGTCTCTGTGATGTCTTTAATGCAATCAAACTTTTCAATTTTTATTTTTTTTTTTAATCTTTTCCAGTCTTCGCTCTTAAGTGCTGTGCTTGGTGAGCTACCTAAAGACAAAGGTTTGATAAATGTTACTGGAAGAATTGCCTATGTTTCTCAGCAGCCTTGGGTGTTTTCTGGTACAGTAAGAAGTAATATACTGTTTGACAAGGAATATGAAAAAGAAAAATACGAAAAAGTTTTAAAAGTCTGTGCTCTTAAAAAGGTATGGTTTTCTCTGTGTGTTTTATTTTCACGATCTTTATTTTTATCTTAGTGTTCTTTCAGACTTGTGGTACGTGCTGCAATATATAATATATATAATTGGTTATTATTACTAGCATGTGAAATAAATCCTATCACTTAACAGAAATATGTGTAATTATTTTTGACATTCGTGTGTAAGCACATTCTTGTAATTCCTAAAACTTTCACTAGAGGGAGATGTAGCTTATGTGAAGCACAGACAAAGTTGGAAAAAGCTGTTCCCAATTATTTAATTTCATAATCACGTTTAGCCCTTTTCACTGGTATTATGGTAGGTAGGGTTGTGTGTAAATGCAATAAAAGGTGGAAAACAAATGATCAAGCTAGTGCTATTTGTGACTTCCATTTTGTAAATATCCTATATGCTTTTTAAAAATAAACGTCATGTATATCATGTATTATGCATTGCTTACGGCTGCCAAAACAACCTTAGTGCTATATATTGGAGAACTTGCTGAGCCCAAGTAGTTTTATGAAAAAATATTTTTGAAAGGTCTGTGTGCAAAGGAGTTTGTGACATGAGATATAGAAGAGGATTAAGCCAGATTTGTCAAGAAACAGATATGTTGCTTGGCAGCTAGAAAGGTTTTATGCAGCATGTTACAATATTCCTGTCAGCAGCAACACAGGTGAAAAGCAGATGGTTACTGTGATGAAAATTTTTTTGCAAGGTTTTTACACATGGTAGATAGAGTTTTAGTATCTCCTGCTGATATTCAGTCATATGCTGTTGTCTAAACTTAAGGATTTAGTGACTTTAAAAGACAGCAAACTGCATTTAAAAAGACCCCACTTCCCATTTGATGGTAGATTTGCTTTCATAGTTTACTTTCAAATTTATGTATCTTATAAAAGCTGTGAATAAACTTTCAGAATATGTTTTATAGCTTAATATAAAACTTCTGTATTTTCTGAATAGGAAATACAATAATATGACATGGAACATTGTATAATTTTGTTCTTACTCATAGTCCCAAGCCTTGTAAATTAACCAAATCTGTGTGATGAATGTTGTGGTTATTTCTTTTGGATACATTGCAGTAAAAGTAATGCAGTTCTTGGGGACATTGGCAAATGGAAGATAATTTAATGATAATAGTTCAGTATTATTTATTGTGACAGCTCATTTTGTTCTAGTAAAAAATAATTAATTTACCGTTATACTTCATAATTTTTAGTTTGATTTTCTGAATCACCAGCAAATATTCCCTGTAACACTAAAATAGTAGTGCACTTCCCTCTGGCAAAGCTGTAGAAAAAGTGAAGTTTAAGATCTCACCTATTTTTCCTGCTTTCTTAATTATCTTTTGCTGACGGTAGAAAAGTCATAAAGTAATTGTGGATATTTCATTTAGTATGAATCCTTGTATTTTAGCATGAGATAAGTTAATAATTTTCAAGTAAGAAAATGTTATGTTGAAGCAGCTTTGTCGGTCTTTGAAGTTAAAATGATGAAAAAAAAAAAATCTTGCTATCTGTTCTTTCATGTTCACAGGACTTGGAATTATTAGCAAATGGTGACCTAACAGTAATAGGAGATCGTGGAGCTACGCTGAGTGGGGGACAGAAAGCCCGTGTAAATCTGGCCAGGCTAGTGTTTTTTGCCGTTTCTAAAATTTACAAATTGTCAGACTTTAGTGACTAAAGTAAACAAATGTAAGACTTCGTGGTACTGACTTTTCTTTAAACCTTTTAGAGCTGTGTATCAAGATGCAGACATCTATCTTTTGGACGATCCACTGAGTGCAGTAGATGCGGAAGTTGGAAGACATTTGTTTGAAAAGTATGTTACTACTTTATTTTCATTTAAAATACAATTTTTATCTTCTAATTCCTTATAGAAAAACTTGAGAAAGCATTTTGGGGGAGATGGATCTCTTCACAAAACTTATTGCATTCACTTTCTTATTTATTTTTCCTCTATTTTATGTATTTGGAAGACGTATATTTTTTTTCTTGTGCGTCTCATTTTGTTCTTTATTTTTAAAAGCTCTGTAAAAGTCTGTTTTGAAGATATTATAATTAGTTATTCTTAAGGCAATATATGCTAGTTTCTTGAAGAAAATGTCAGATTTCATACATGAGTATTGTGGTTTATGAATATTGGGTTTTATGAATATGAGTACTGAGTGAAGAATAATATGGGGTGGGATTTTAAATCATTTCTTAGTTTGCTGCAGCTTTATTTGCATAGTAATAAGCACCCAATTCAAGTGGCTAAAGAAAAGGACAGAACTCTCTTAGATTCTTGAGTCATTTTTCATTTTGGTTCTTGAATGGTTGAAATTTCTCTCAGGTAGGTGAAACAGGGAACCATGACCCGCGGAGTAGACTGTGGAGAGCAGAAATAGAGGAAAAGAGAACGTGTAAGCTTACCATGAAAGACAGAGAGATTGGACCTTCCTCAGTTCCTGAAGAAATAGGAGAGTGTTCATTAAAAGTCAGGTTCCCTTCTCAATAAATTTCCTCTTCTCCGTCTCTCTCTTCTTTCAAACTGCATAATCTATGGCACATAGTGAGTATGAGAGTAATCCAGTTATTCCCAGCCAGTGTTTCGTCCTTGCTTCTTCATAGCCTGCAGCTCTCGGTATCAAAAGGTATAATCTAGAATTTATTAGAAAGAAAAACTTCCATTGACTGAATTCAGTGGGCTTTGGTTGAAGCCTTAAATGAGAGCGTTTTCCTGAGCGTGCATACTTACATCCTTTGAATTCCACACTTCACATACATGAGTTAATTTGGTTTTACTGTTGTTCCCTCCCCTCCACCCCTAGACAATCATAAAAACTTGTCTTGCAGAAACGGTCGTAGAATTTGCATTGACTAGCATTGCATGCGTGTTCTTTTTCCCCATGCAGGGAAGCTTTTAGTATCTAAATTTGAAAATTGTACATGCTGTTGATGTTTGCAGTTTCAAATCTGGAGATCCCTCTGAAACCCCATCAACATTTTGTTTTATTTTATTGATTTCTTCAAATGGCTACTGTTTCTTTCCATCATCCAGTGCGGAGTAAGAATTTCATGATGCATAGGCTTTATGTTCATTATTCTGTGCAGGATCATTTTCACCTGCTACGACTGATAGATGGAGTTCATTACTTCTGTAGTTCACACACTATCAAATTCCTTTAATGCCTGTTGAAGCTATCTAGGCTTTACCTGCTGCTTTTCTGTTTCTGCACAAGATCACCCCACAACTCCAGGATCTGACTGTATCAGTGCCTGAGTTCTTAAAGTGCACCCACCTGAGCTGTTAACCTGTCTCTCCCTTAAGTCTTAAGGCCTTTTCACAAAGAGGAAAATGGGAAGGTACAGTAGTGCCTTTCCTCCTCAATTTATTCTACGTTTTATGTGAGCTGTGACATTAGGAGCATCTACGTCCTACTGCAAAACTGGAAGTCTGGATTTTTGTATGTGCAAAACCATAAAGGAGCTAGAAACCATTGCTCTGTGAGCACAGCGTATGTTTTGCTGATAAATGTTTAGAGACGAGGAGGAATAAGGAGATTATATCAGAGAATCTGAAACTCAGAAAACTAGCTGGGGTTCTTCCTTGACTTCCGCTAACCTTTCTTCCCCAACTCTAGATCAGTTTGAGTGAAACAGATAAAAGTAGAATGTAAGCATTTGGTGGAGAAAAGGGGCTGGGTGGAGTAGTAGTGGCAAGGAAAACTGAGCAATGCCTCCCTGCTCAAGGTCTTATGGGAGGGCTTTTTTACAAACAGAAGTTGTCTTCTGAGGCCTTCATGGCAGCTATAAAAGGTGCTGGGGGTAGTGGGGAGAGTGTTACGTTCAGTAGCTCACTTCGAAAAACAAGGCAGGGCATGTTCTTTAATGCTTCCTGAATAGTGCTAGAAATGTGGAGAAGAGAAGAGAGCACTTGAGCAAGAATGATTTCTTAACATGGCGCTGAGGAATGTCCAAGACGCCACTTCATACAAGCTGCCCCCAGGAGTCCAAACCACGAGGCATAAAACAATGGAGGAGATGGAAGAAATGGGAGTATTTAATGAGAATCTGAAGTGGATATTGTTCAGTTCACTCGCTCTTTTTCTTTTTTTTCCTTGTAATTTTTATATTAATGTTTAGTTTTTTTAGAAGTGTCTAGTCTATGTGTTTACATCAAGGATAGGTATGTTCTAGTAATTCCCCAAAGCTACGGTCTGTGCATGGCTGGTTCATTACAGTTGCTGCTTCTCCCTGTTCAGTTCAGCTACTGCAGTAAACAGTTTAAAATATATAAATACTTTTCAAATGAGGAAGAATGCGAGTAGCACAGCTCTGGTGGGAAAACAGTCCACGATATTATTAATAAGGGATTGTGCCTCTTAAGAATTTCTCCATAATACAGACAAGTTGTTCCATGGATGATGGAGCAGATAAAGCCAGCTTTCCAATGAATTCCTCTTTCCTGGTCAGATTCCTTGGGGCATAGTAAGGTATAAACTGGAGATTCCCTGGTTTTGTGTTATTTGTAGCCTCTTTTCCTGTGAGTTCTCTTGATAGTTAACAGTAGGCATGCTTCAGCCTTTTCCCGGAGTGGGGGGTGTTGGGGGGACACCAGTATAGTTCTATGGTTTTGTATATATTTTTGTGTATATATGAAAATATGCATATATTTTATTTATATATATATATATATAAAAAGCTTTACATTAACTTTTAAGAAATGGGGTATTTTGAGACCTCTATTTTTGAAATTAGGGACAGCCATACAGATACAGTAGCATGTTTCCTTGTATGACAAAGTTTGGAATAGCCTGTGATGTTCTAAGAAAATCATTCAGTCGTGCTTGGATCCCAAGAAATTTCCTGCTCTCCCTGTGCATCTTTGTAAACATATTTCTATAGATTATATGGTTTCAGATCACCTTTGGATGGTGTCCCATCAGTGATACCGACTCAAAAATGGTGCTTTTAAGAGTGAGATTTATATTCCATCAGTCTATTGAGACAGGTGCTTGTCTCTAGGTACTGTTCTTCCCTTGTTTCTTTTTCCAGTGACAGGAGCTGTGTGCCAGTGATGATGATCGGTTGATGATAAGCCTGATTTCTTTCTGTTCCTCCTCTGTGCTTGTGAGACTAGAGAATTGCAGAACAGTTGGGAATCTTTTAAAATCAGACCTAAAGTTGTGATGATACTTGGGAGTGGTATGCACAGGTGTATCATTCCTACTATCAAACAGAATTCTGCAATTTCTTTTTAGCACAAAGCTGTTTTGAATGTATGGTCGTTTGTCTTTTCTCTCTCAATTTTGCCTCTGGAACTAGATAAAAGCTGCAGAAGAAATCACTGCATTTATCATAGCACAGTAATGAACTTTTAGCATCTCTTCAGATGGAGCACCTTGGTACTAGGCAATGGCCTTCCATAGGAACTCAAGGGATATGTAACTGGGCAGTGGGTCATGGAATAACCATATATTGAGCTGACTGGAGAGTCACCTGGCAAGTTGACTAGGTGTCCTGAAAGTTAAAGTTTCTCCGTTGCCATCTGAGGTAACTGAGCGTTGCTCTGCAAGAGAGGGAAGGGAGCAGGCATGGTTTTGTAGCAAAGGTGTCCTTTGTAATTGCAGAAAAAGGTGAGGAAGAATTGAACTGATGGCAGAGGAGAGCAGGAGATTCCATCGTGCGAAGTGCATGGATTAAGAGATCCTGAATTCCTCAGTGCATTCTTACCTAAGCCCCAGAAATACTTGAGGGGAGGAGCAAAATGAAGTAGGGTAAATAAGTAAAAGGATTTTTTTTTTTTAATTAGATATACAGATCTGAATATTTACTTTGTTTAAAGTAATTTGATTTTTGGAACCCGTAGGATTCTGTGGGTGCTTCCAGTCTCATGTCTCTCAAAGTGGGGCATGCTTGTAGATCTCCTGTAATGTTGGAAATTTGAGGAAAAAGTGCTATTATGGTGGTGTAGGTAATTAAAAGCAAGTGGAGCTCATCAGTCCTGTAAAACTAGCAGATAAAAGCTAGCATGTCTCTTTTCTGTAGAGGGATTACAGACACAATCAGCGTGTCAGAGGAACCAAACAAATATAACCTTGGCATATGCTTGCCAGTGCTGTGTTTAAAGTCATACACATATTACATGCTTTGTCCACTGATGGCAAGTGTACAGGGGAGTTGGTGTGTAAATTTAAGGATTTCACTCTGCTCCCTTTCAGGTAGGATCTCTCTAAATCAAGGATCTCTGTAAGGCTTCCCAGTTTGTGTTTCACACCTGGTCCATGCTCATTATGCCTCTTATACCACTGCAGTTGTTAAAGTCCTAACAAGAACTGCTGAGCAAACTTGAATACCCTGTACCTCTTTTTTTGTATTACAGGTGTTGCTCTTAAAAAACATAGTAGTTCTACCTTTACATTTAGATGATACAAGTGAAATTCCGTGAGCTTTGTTGTGTTAATTATAGGGAATATGTTTAAAAGGTACAAATATGTTGTAATAATGTTGCTCAGGGTTTGGGGGTGGTGGTGGTTTTTTTTTTTTCCTAGAAAGTGAAAAGCGTAAGTGTAATCACTGTACATTTCACAGTTTCTTGAAAACACACAATTTTACAGTTTTTTGCCTCACAGAAGTGTATGTGGGTTTTGGTTTGGGTTTTTTGGTGGGGTTTTTTTTGTTGTTTGTTTGGGTTTTGGTTTTTTTTTTTTTTTTTTTTTTTTTTTTTTAAATCATGCCATATAAAAACAAAACCGACTTGCAGAACCCCAGTGTAGTTGTGTGCTTCAGTGGTCTGTGGGTGCAGTTGCAAAACAGTATTATGAATACTAAACCAGTAACGGGCTCAAGGGGGGGGTATGCAAATTCATGTAGGAAAAGTTCACAAAGGGCTACTTAAACACTAAGATCTCTGGCTTCAAAAGTCCCTAATACATGAACTCTGCAAGCTGGAAATGTGTACCAGAGGAAGCACCACTGTATGTTTCCTTATATACTTTCTCCAGCCATCCACTGCTAGCTGGTGTCCGGGATGGCATTTTGTGGACCAGTTGTCCTTACATGTTAGCCCAGTGGAGGCTGGGACTCATCATGAGATGGAGATAGATGGTTAACAAGATAAGCATAGAAATAGAAACAGCATAGTAGAAGTAAGTGTGGGGGTTTTGTCTCTGGCAAACATATCACACCTTCCCCCCCCCCCCCCCCGCCCAATTTTGTAGACTTCGAAATGTACAAAAACAGGTAGGGGATTGTTCTCCCTAAACCACTTAAATTTAAAGGGAAAGGAGAGGAAAACAAATGTAGTAAGTTAATTAATATAACAAAGGCTTTATGGCTGTGAGCGTTTCTGCATGTGCTTTAATTTCATTTCAGTGGTTATTTCTATTGAAACGAATATGAGTATTAACTAGAGTAAAGTTAAACTTGCATGCGAACTTCCAAAAAGGAGAGGCAGAAAGAATGGTAAGGAAGAAAGTGGAATCATTAAAGAAAACACACTTTGCAGAGGTGAAAGAAAGCTGGTTCTTGGAGATAAAAACTTAAAAAAGATTAAAGAACAACTTGTCTCAAAGGAAAGAAAACCTGATAGGGAAGGAAGAACAAGTGAGGATTCGTACACACGAAAGCGTCAAGACACTGCCTTTGCATAGAGGAGCACCGTGTCATTGTAGGCCCCCTTCTGAGTAAGTGTCTTCTGCTGTGTGCTCTGCAGTATGAAAGCTCAAGCGAATTTCTTTTTTTTTTCTTTTTTTTTTTTTTTAATTGTACAGAAGTTTGCTGTCAAAGTGCAATGACTTTTTAAATGGGTGATAGTATACTGTTAGTTGGGTTTGTTAATTTGAAATACTGTTCGTTTATTTTTGTTGAATTGGAAGAGTGTAATTTCTGGAGAGATCTATCCTGACTCTGGTATTCCTGATGGTGAATGAAGGTCATTGATGCTAGATTTTCAGGTGATAGAAAACCTGGCAATGTTTCAGGCAGCTCTGGAGACGGACAGGGATTTGGAAAGTCTTGGTTACAGGATGTGGATTAAGAGATGCACACAGCAGGGATAAGTGCAAAGTGTTGACTCCATGAACATACAACGAGCAGGGATCAGTAGTGCAGCAGTTTATGGAAAAGGAGGTGCAAGATTGTGGTAGATCTCAAATTCAGTATGAGTCAGCAACATCATGCCCTTGGTAAGGAAGCTGTGCCCTGGGATTTATGACCAGTACTATATCTATCAGTACAGGTAAAGTATCTTCCTGTTATGTTTTGTACCTGTAAGGTGTCAACTGGAATAATGTTTCAATTTTGTGCACTTCCAAAAAATGTAGATCAGCGTCAGACTCCGGTGTAGCCCATCAGGAACATTTGGGTCTTGGGGGCAGGGAGAGGAAACTATTTCTTATTTAAGAAAAGGGGGAAAAAAAAGGATTTGGGGGATTTTATTTTTGGGGGTCTGACAGAAGAAAAAGAGACATGAAAGAGAGAGACTTAACATAAAAAGGGACTGTGCACACAGATATAAACTGGTCTACTCTCCTCTGGGAAGCAGTGGATTTAAATCGTACCAGAAGATGTAAACTTGGACTTTAGAGGGAAAAAAAAACCCTGTAATGGTGAAGGTAGCTTGCCCCTGGAATACATTTTCAAGAATTTTGAAATTTCTGTTGTTGAGCTTAAAACAAACAGATACAGAACAAGCTATCCAACATCTGTCAGGAATGGTTAAGTTTAAATTGATTCTTACTTGGAGGAAAGGATGCAACTTTCATAGTCCCTGCATCCTCATTTTGCTTGTACAGAAGAGGCTGAAGAACCTTTGGGTCTTCTCTGTCCACGTATATTCTGGCTGTGTGTGTGTGTCTGCCTGTGCTTGTGTATTTAATAAATGTGGCAATGGCGACTGCGTTTTGTGCAGTAATTCGTCCTGCTGTCATGCATTAAATGTGCCCACAGTGTAACTGAGTATGCCCCTCGAGAGAGTAACGGGGAAGCACAAGGAAGGTGAACTGTGTGGGGTTTTAAACAAGTAAAAAGGTGGTGGCAGACGTCTCAACCATTGGACCAGGTATGTCCACTGCTGAGGCAGGCTTTCCCGGGATTCTCTGCATCATCAGTGAGAAAGGGAGACACTGTCAGATGGTGGTTCAGCTAGAAGTGGATGGTTCACCTAGAATTGGTGGTTGCTTTTGTTCAGCTACACAGAGCAGTATTTCTGGAAGAAGATGCACGATGAAACTAAGCCTTAATGAACCAGTTAAAAACATTAAACACTTATGGACTATTTTGGGGTTTTTTTCTTTTTCAGTTCTAAGACAATAGCAAGTTTTCACTAAGAATTCCGCAAGCTCTCAGAGTTGTGTGCCAGCCCTTTTATCACATTTGGTTTTGCTGAGATTCTCTTTGAACTCTGGTTTCAGTCTTCTGTGGCAACCAAGGCACCATACAAACTGCATGCTCACTGTAAACTGCAGAATGGATGATGTCAAATGGGAGGGAGAATATTAAAAAAAAAAAATTTTAAAAAAAGGTTTTGAACATAAAGCTTAAGTAGTTTGATGTTTTGAAACAGAGCTTAAGTATATACTTAGTATTTTACTAGCTTTGCAACTTGGGTGCTTCATGATGATAGAGTATTTTAAATGGCAAAATTTTCTAGTGAGCTGTCTGAGCAGCGAGTTGTTTAACTCGGTAATAGATCTGACTATACGCTCTTTGTTGTGATTTTTCCTCCCTGTGCTCATGCCAGTGAATTGTGACGACAATTTTTCTACTCGCCTGTTATCAACAAACTATTCAGCTAGCTTCTTTCTACCCAGATAGACATCAAATCAAGAGTTGTTGTTTTTTTAGAAATTCTCAATTGAATGACCTGATCTATCAGTGGAAATTTATATTTCCACAGAGGTCATTTTTGCCTTCTCTCCTGAGATCCAGATTGCGCAGGATGCTGTGCTGACAGCTCTGACAGTTCTAATCGGTTTGCTCTGATGCTGTGATCACCCACTTTTTTTTTATCTCGTCTCCCCACCCCCCCCAAATGCAAACTTAAAATGCAGTGGGCTCACCGTGACTCAGGATCAAGATTTAAAGGTTTTAAGCCATTGGATTTTCTAGTGGCTAGTTTGTCCCAGTAAGCTGTTAGACATACCTCTGGCACACAGAAAATTCAGTGATCAAAGTGGTATATAGGCTGTGGGACTATGTAAGGGAAAGCTAGATCTCTTCATGGTGAATACCTGATATATTCTCTTTTGGCAGCTTTCCTGCTAGGCAAGTAAATATTCTGTAGCCTCTCTGATCTTTGTCCAGCTCTCTGGATACGTTTTGTTGAAGATTATGTTTTGTTGTGTGCCTTTAGCTGGTGTTCTAGTTGCCATGTGGCTTGTTTCAATGACTGCTCAGAGGGTGGAGGGTAACCACACCAGAATAATACTCCCACAAAGAGCTTGATGTATAGATAGCTGCAACTGCTCAAATAGTTATGCTGCTGCAAATACCTTGATTAATCGTTATCTTGGCCACCTAAGAATGGCATCATGGGTTTTTAGTTGCTTCTTGAATCCTGCATAGCAAGCATATAACTTTCTTAGGAAGAGCGTTGGTTTTAACTTAATTTTGCTGTACAGTTTATTTGGAACACTATAATATACTTTCTGCATGTAATTATGCTGACTACTACTAGTATTAACCATTTTATAGTACTCTACTTCCTACAGTCTTTGTAGGAGTGATAAAACAGATGTTAAAAGTTGTGTAGAGAGTTAATTGGATATACAATATGAATGTATGAAACACAGTAAGCAATATGATATCATTGCTATTAGGCTCATGTTCTTTTTCTGCCTTACTCCCCTTACTGCTTATTTGCATTTCTGCATTGAATTTGTACTGTTGGATTGCTGCGGGTTTGCTTGTGGTTTTTTGGAGAATGGGGAGAGAGAATTTGTGTGTGTGTGGGTGTGTGGGGGTGTTTGTTTTTCTTTTGTGGTAAGTGCCACCCTCCTGTGTCATGTTAGCAAATGGGAGTTAGAATGTTAGCGAAAAAGAGCCAACAGGAGTGGATCTGTGGAGAAAAACGCGTGCTGCCAAGGTCCCCGTGCAGTTCAGAAGGTTCTGCTTTGAGCAGGCTGCAGTCTGGCTCTGCAGGCTTCGTTCCTCGTCAGCTGAATCCTGATGAGGGGAGCTACCAAAGTGTGTGTTACCACTTGGTTTTGCCTGGAAGTCCAGTTCATGGGCCCCAATACCACTCAACAGGACGAGCAACAGCAGATTGAGTTGAGACAACTGGGTGAGGATCTTCAAAAAGGCACTCGTGATCCAAATGGAAAATGCTAATGTATACACCTTCACTGGACACTTCAGTTCTAGACGATATCAGTTTTCCTTGTTTTCTTAAGACAGCGAGTAGCTGAGAAAGGGGCGTCCTCTTGAAGGGTTTGTCTCCCTGCTGTGTTGCTGTGGGGATGAAGGCGATGAGAGTGTTGGTAGTGTTGGTTCTCAGTTGTGTCTGTGCTGTCCCTGTTGTACATGAATAGCGTGTTTGCAGACCTCTGCACTTGTAAACCATTGCTCCGCTGCTATGTTTTGCGGGGGTAAGGCTCTGCTGAAAAGATACTAGATGTCTTTTCTGCTAAAACTTTATGGGATTGAACTGCACTTGCCAAGTGGTTCTGGTGTGCCTAGTCCCTTTTTCATTTCTCTCTCCAAATCCCAAATTTCTGGGGAAGCCTCTAGGGTAAGCAGGTAAGGTACTGGAGAGGAAGGTAAGCCCTGATTCCATGGGAAAAAGTCAGAGATGGTTGAAGGATTTCACTCCTTTACGTCAATACATACCTGCATGTAGCTCAAATCAGTAGTACCGTTTACTTCTCCAGAACTCTCAGTGGCTCACTGTTACAGCTGCTCTAAAAACTCATCTCAAAGAAGTTACTTTTATTGTCTGTATTTTTCCATAAATGTCCACAGTATGTTGCCCTGCTTTCTGTTTCTGTCTGGGGCAGTTTAATTTTTGTTAAATACCCTCTTTGCAATTCCGCTTATGACATGCACATTTGTTAGGGGGATGTTTAAGACTGTTTTAATGAAATGTCCTTAAGCTTTCCTCCTCTTTCACTTCAGACCAGAAGTATAAAATTTCTTTTCCCTACCTTGAAAACTTACAAAGTTAAATAAGGAACATGTTTGTTCAGTGTAATTTTTATAAATCTAATAAGCATGGGCATCTTTTTTCTTATTTTAAACACTATAATTGAATAGAAAACGTTTTCCAGAAACAGTCAAAATGTTTTAAGAAACTTCATTTTTTAATTTATTTTTCCATCTCTTTGCAGATGTATTTGTCAGGCCTTACATCAGAAGATCTCTGTTTTGGTTACTCACCAGTTGCAGTATCTCCGTGCTGCAAATCAGATTCTAATTTTAAAAGATGTAAGTGAAATCAGTGTCTGTACTTTTATCTCTCACATACTTTCTAATTATCCTTTTTAATCTAAGATGGAAAAAACCCGGTTAAATATTTTTAGTTTGTAAATATATTTTCTGTCTACTAATGACCATATACATTTTTAAAGATTATTAATGAAGTAAGTTGATTTTTCTCAGAATACCTTCCTGAAAAATCTGTTTCTGAATTTTCTTATGCATATATGTAATCTTACATACTGTTTTTTATCTTACATATGTATAATATACTGTGAGAGAATTACTTATTTTGAGACTATGTTAATGCTTTGCTTTTAGTCTTGTTTCTTACACTTTTGTGTGAATTAAGAAATATGTTGATTTTGCAACCAGTCCCTTTTTTAAATTAAGGCTGAGAAGTGGTCACAGATACCTTTGAGAACAAGCAGGCCTTCAGCAAAGCTGGTTCCTTTCAAACTTTGTTGTACCAGATATTCATGGGTAGAGGGGAAATGCAAGAACCTGAGCTGGTTGGTTTTTGGTTTTTTGTTTTTTTGTTGTTTTTTTTTTTTCCTCAGATTGGGTAGCAAAGTGCATGAAATTACTTTTGATGCATCACAAAGTTGCAAAAAAGGATGCTAGCTGTCTTTTTCTCCCATTCAGACCTCTTTAAAAGTTACAGTAGCTTTCTAGAAATAAGTTTGTGATAGAGCTGTAAGAAGTGTGGAAATAGTCTGTGTTGCTCCTTATAGAGCTCTGTGAGGACCAGAAAATTAAGCTGCCGTTTACCCCTAGCCTGGAGTAATATAAAAATACCAATGGTTATGTATGTAGTTTAACAGCTTGTCTTAAAACTGCATGGCTGTCTCCTGCAGCTTCTCCAAGGAGATAATTCTCACCTGGCTGTAACTGGGACTTTTGTCATCCCATTTGTTATGCTCCTTGGCCTAGTTAGCTGTCGGGAAGGGACTGGTCAGAGGGTGAAGAGCTTGTTTCTGCTCTTCTAAATGAGGAACTGACAGTTAGAGGCTTCAGCCCCATGCAGTGGGATGTGTGCTCAGCAACTGCAGAACCCCAGAGGCAGCAAGGATAGATAAGAGAAATTGTCCTTTACAGAAAGTGTATAATGAAGATAATCAAAGCTTATATTAATTGTAGGGTAAAATGGTGGGGAAAGGTACCTATTCAGAGTTCCTGAGATCTGGCATCGACTTTGCTTCCCTTTTGAAAAAAGATGAGGAGGTAGAACAGCCGTCAGTTCCAGGAACTCCCAACCTGAAGTCTGTCCGGAGCCGAACCTTCTCAGAGTCCTCTGTCTGGTCCCAGGATTCTTCTGCCCACTCACAGAAAGATGGAGCAGTGGAGCAACCACCTGTGAGTGCTCAACGAATAGATGTGTCTCAATTCTTGTCTGCCTGGTTTTTAACTTGAACTTCGATAAGGGTTTTCCCTGCTGCATTTGAATTTCAGGGATCGTTGGATTTCATTAGCAGGTGAGAGCTTGCCCATGGTGGATCTGCCCAGTGCTGTGGGCAGGCATCCCACAGCTCTGTGCTGTTCAGTTCAAACCCAGCAGGGTGAGTTTGTTCAGGTTCAGCATCAGGTCTGCTGGATGCAGGAAGCATTCCTATAGGTGTCCAGAGACAACGCACTGTGCTTCCTTCATCCTGTCCTCTGACAGTGATGCTTTAAAGGGCCAATACCACTGTATTGGGTGGGTTCTGTCTGTTCGTGCAGTGCTGAGCTCAAATTAATACTTTCCCTGAAATCCTGAGCTCTGGGAAGTGCATGCAGAAGTGGTGGCTTTATACAAAGTCTACATTTGCATGACTGGCATTAACATACCCACATGATCTTGAGCTGGCCCTGAGAGGATAACCTGGGGACACCACTGCATTGCTCTCCCCATCCCTTCTGTTGGTGAAAACAGAACGCTTTGTGTGGTACCAGCTTGACTTTCAGGTACCTTGTTATTTCTTGGGCTGCACAGTGCAAAAGCAGCCATAAGGTTTCTGTACCAGGGGTGCCCTTCTGCTGGTGTGCTTGCATTCACACAAAACAATGCAGGAGCCCTGTAATCCTGCTAGGCTTGTGCTAGCACTGCATCCATGGAGCACATGGAACAAATGGAACAAGTAATCCCTGTGTGTCCCTTATGATTGTCACCTTTATGCTATGGGTATATATTATTTCTTTTTCTTTTCTATAATGAAAAGCTGTGAGGTACAAAAAAAAAAAGAATGCCACAGACTTTTTTTTCATACCTTTTTGGAGGAATGGTTTTATGCCCAAAAGCAATAAATTTATCTGATATTATCAATGTCCCAGTGGTGACTCCACTATTAAATCCACAATGGTGTGCCAAACTTTTTAGCAGCATTAGAGCTGTTGTATAGAGGGGGAAGGAGGCTGGAGAAACAAAAAAACCAAGATAGGCTTCTTTTATGGGTGAGTAGGTGGGATTTCTTTTTTCATGTCTAAGTCAGGTCTGTTGATTCCACTGCTCTTGTACAGCTGCATCTGCTAACAACAAATCAAGTGTTATGTGTCCACTGAACTGGCACTAGTTTTTCGATCACGTATACTGTAAAGAAAAAAAAAAAATCAGAATTTTGTTCATTTGAATCGTTCTTTTATCTTCTTTATGCCTGTCTCATTTTTTCCTTTTCTGTCTTTCAGTGTCCCCCATCCATTGTTTGCTTAATATGATTTCTCATTTGTCATTTTACTTGTTTTCCCTATTAACAGAGGCTTTGTTGGTACTTACAAGGAGGTGATTAGAACTTTATAGGTAATTGGTTACTCTGGGCATATGTTGATTGATTTTGGTGCATACTTGCAGAAGAATATTTACTTGAAATACTTTTCTGAAAAGGAAAGGTTACACACTGCATTCTGAAAACAGAATCTTGCCCAAGTCAAGGCCTTAGTGTCTAGAGCTGTTATGACCGAAGGTAGTGTATAAGAAAAGAAAAACCTGGTTTAGCAGTCAATTAGAGTAAATATTTCTGGCTGTAAATGAAGTCATGCTGTGATGCAATTCAAAATAAAATCCTCACAGTGTCAATTTGCAGAGTAGATTTTTCAGTATTACTGCACTGAGACTAATTTTTTTTTGTCAAAGCTATAGTTTGATATTTAAAGTTTTTATATGCATAATTACTTTATCTCCTTATTTAATTGTTTGCTAATTCTGAAACATGACTTTCAAGTGGCTTAGTCTGAATCTGTAAATGCAAGGTTGATGTTTTTTATTCTGGGGATCTTTTTTCAGGCTGAAAACGCACTGGCTGCAGTGCCAGAGGAGAGTCGCTCTGAGGGAAAAATAAACTTCAAGGTTTACAGAAAATATTTCACTGCAGGAGCAAACTACTTTGTGATTTTCATACTTCTAGTATTCAATATTTTGGCACAGGTAAGTTGTTGGGAGCCACAAATAATACTGAATGTATTTTGGGTTTGCCTTTTTCTTTTTTTTTTTCCTTTTTTTTTTTCCTTTTTAACATAATGTATGCTTGTTACTGTGATGTTTCGTCTAAAATGTTTGGGAGCATGGTGTTCTTTAATAATTTTGTAGTATACTCGATCAAATTTTACATATCAGCATGGAGTTTTCGTACAGCATTTAGAGGTCTTGCACTGATCCTTATTTCAACAGTTTTAATACTTCAGTAAAATAATTTTACCGGCAGCATGGCACAGAAATTATAAGCCAGTCTAATTTTTGGAGATAGAGAACAAAATCATAAGGTGTATGAAGTAGTGTTTAACAAATCTGAACAATCACTATATTTCCAGTTGAGGAGAGTAAAGAGATTTACTGGGTTTGGAAGAACAGAGTCTGACAGAAGTGTTAAAAGAAAAACTTGTCTGCTGATAAGCGCAGGTTATGAGAAGGGCTAGAAGGAGGGTCACTGTTTAGCAGAAGAAAGTGAGGTCGAGAATGGGCAAATACTGTGTGTAAAGCAGACTGTAGCAGGTATGTAAAAGAATTTTTAAATAGGGAGAATGATTTTGAAACTCTACTGAAAGAAATGGTGAGCTGAGAAAGCTGCGTGAAGATAGCTTATTGCCTTTTTCTCTGTTTCCTGCTGAGAAAGCTTAAATTCATTTCATGGAAACCATTGGTTTTGACTGTAAAAAATAATCTATATATTTATGTTACTTCCTTTTTGGTTGTCCTTGAATTGAGTCTGTTGGAAAGAAATCTGAGCAAGATCAAATCTCTGCAGTAGACTGCCCAGAACTTTAAATTCACGTGAACAGAGGTGTATTTTGAGATAAATAACCCTGTTACTAGTTTGTAGTCACCTCTTGGCACAGAAGGAAGGTGGCAGTAGGAGTTTTTCCCTCCCTCTCTTCTCTCATCCTCCTTCAACACTGTTTCTGGTAATTATCTCCTGTAAACACAAATTTCTGGATTGGTAACATCAGAAAGTTTGTTAATCAAAAAGCATTTTGGAATATCTCTAGTAGCAAATTTAGGAACTGAAGAAATGAGTTCTTTAATGTGCAATTAACATGCATTAGGAAGAGCTACTGTATTTTGTTTGCTTAAGTGTATTGCTTTCCTTTAGTTTGCTATCATGTAAGGTAATTTAAGGTAACTTCTTTCTTTGTAGAGGGTTCTAATGCACCTTCTAATGTGCTTTGCAAATTGCTGCTGGTCTTGAAAGACTGGATTGCATGCTTTCCTGAATATGTGATGTTTTCCCAGAGAACATGAAAGAATAGCAAGGAAATTTAATTTTCTAATTTTTTTTTTCATTTTGTGAGATGATTCTTCTATTTGCCTCTTTTACTCAAGGTGGCATACGTGCTCCAGGACTGGTGGCTTTCTTACTGGTAAGTTGATGATAATAACTGGTCAGTCATTTCTGCCTTTTCGGTCAAGTGCGGTTTGTCTAATAGAAATCAGTGCTGTATAGGTGGTGGTGTTCCCTGTTCTAGGAAACTTCAGAATATGGTTGATCTTTTTCTGATCTTCACTCATCTTGTGTGTGGAAAAAAAATTTAAACACTATACTGAAGTGTAGCCTGTAATAGCTTCTACTCACGGTGTGGTGCCTGACAACATCAGTTCATGGGATCTTTTGAACTAAAGATTTCAACAGAGTTGAATCTAGAAACAGTTAAACATACTCATGAATATTTGCAGAATGTGATTTGACGATCGTTATCTTCTGTATGCGTTTCCACAGGGCAAATCATCAAGAAAAGTTGAACGTCACAACAAATGGAGATAATGGAGCAAATGAGACTGAACATCTAGACCTTAACTTTTATTTGGGAATTTACGCAGGTAATTACACACGCGTATGTGTCTGTCTAAACAACTATTTATTATCTGACCTATTACAGTTCAAAAATAAACGGTTTTGAGAGGTGTGAAGCAATGGCAATGTGGGGAACTGTGATTTCAAGCAGTAACTGAGTAATGTCTTAACAGATTAGGAGCCTCAGTCTTGCTTCCTGACTAAATTAATTGGAATAAATAAAATAAAATCTAACGAAAGAAACAGGTTGAATGCAGACTCTTAATTTGCTTTGCTTGGATTTTGGAAAGAAAACTAGGAATTGAGTATTCAAAAAGTCAGTCACTGTAAGGTTGTGGTTATTGTCTATACTAATAGGTCATTGAGCTAAATCTTCAGTTATTATATGGATGGGCAAGAGGGATTAGAAATGGATCTTCATTCTGCGCTGTTCTAAAACTTGGCATGGCTTCATTCCTTCTGAAGTGCCATAGCAAAAGAACCAGTTTTTAAAAAGCATCCTAGATGGGTATGCAAAGCAGGATGTTAAAAAACATTTCAATCTATTTCAATAGGTAGTCGTATGCTTCTGAATATCCAGAAAAGGGCATTGATCCTTGTGTTCAGGCATCCAAACATCTTGAAATACCGCTCTGAAATGTAGTAAAAATTGGCATAGAAAAAGCACGTGTAGAAATATGCTCTCAGACTCTGCTATTTAGCACTTCTAGTGATGTACAGTTTTGTATGGCATGGTAATTTCTTGATGGAGATGTAAATGATAGGTCTGAGAAAACAGGTGGAATACCAGAAGAATGTGCATTGAATGTTTTCAGAAACATGTCTCATGGGTGAGAGGCTGGGTGGAGGATTTTTTGTTTGGGTTTTTTTCGGGAATCCACATGATCGAAGTGCTTGACAGAAAACATTGTGCTTGGCCTGGGAAGCAACAGTTCAGGAGCCAGATAAACCTGGCTCTTATTTTCTCTGTGTAATGTCTTATTTCATGAGCCGTTCCAATGGACTGCACAGTATGATTAAGTGTGGCAAACTTGGCTTTCTCTGACCATATAACCTAAACCACGTTACGGAAAATTTTATCCTTTAAGGCAAATGTCGTTCTAGATAGCAGAACAGCAAAAGTTACCTTTATATTGAAATGTTCGGATGGCTTAGTGAGATATTTGCAATAGCTGAACAGACAGCATTGAGTTACCTACACAAAATTGTAAGTCAAGTTGAGAAAGTTATAAAAAGATAGTACACTTCATATGAAGCACGTAATCTAACTTACCTTTTTCTATAACATCTGAAACTGTATAAAATAACTGAGTATTTTTATTTCTGATTCTCAATGTTTGGAAAAAGAAAAAAATCACCATGGTAGTTCCTTCCTAGTCCTTGTCGTTTCTATGAGACAAAGATTTAGAAGAGTAAAATTTCTGTTTATGGGAAACATCATTGGCCAGAACTGAGGTACCAGTTCCATACCTTTTCTATAAAGGGAGCATGCAAAGTCTTTGGCTCTCTTATACTGATGTGGTAAGCTTGTAAACGGGGAAAGCAGAAGCATTTGGTGTGAGACAGACCAGATGAAGGACTTGAAAGTAAGTCTCATTCCTCCCCCTTGTCCCCAGCCATTGGGTCTTTTCAGGTGATTCATTTGGTGAGGGTCATGCCAGCAGCTTCTAGTGGCTTCCAAGCCTGAGTGAAGTTGTACAGAAATGTGGGGTTCCCAGGACGTGCTCCCTCTGCTCCCATCGCTCCCACAGACTACTGTTAGGCATGGGCTCTGCCACAGCCTCCTGCTTAGTATCTCTTCCCCTCCCTTTTTGCATGACCCAGCTTTCCTGTTTGGGTACGTGCAGTTACTCTTGGAAAAGTTTTCTTTTACCTGGCCTGGAATGCAGCAGTCATGACAAGGCAAACAGCTCTCATCCCAACCACGTGCTTTTTTCTTAAAAAGAGCACCGCACAGAACATGGGCAATAAACTGCAAGCAGACAAATGAAATAGCGATACCTTTTCTTGCATCCTTGGAGGATACGGTAGTAAGCAGGATGGAATAACTGGTTGACTTAACCACATCATATAATTTAAAACCTCACTCTTTCCCACTGTTACTATAGCTCTACCTGAATTGCGTCCAGTTTTAACCTGTCCTTAGAATAGGCAATGTTTTGTGTTGATTGTTAGGGTCTAACTTAAGGGTGTCCTCAAGGCCTGAGCATCTGGGCTTGTGGTGGCTACGCTTAGTTTCCAGAGCAGATCACCTGGAATCTGGAAACACTGCCAAATGTAAGGTTAACACCTTCACTGTTTGCCTTCATCGACTGGGAATTTGGGCAGCCACATTAGAGATTACACACAGCAAATAGAGCAGCAGCAATTTCATCATTCTTTGTTTCCATCTTTTGCCCTGTAGCACCCCTGTCTTGTAAGTGGAGATGTGCCCAGGAGAAAGACAAACAGTCTGCAGGCCAATTCCCTAGAAGGGCTCTATTTCACGTGGCATAAGGGATGCATCTTATACTATGTTAAAGAAATACACATAATTTCAATGATTTGATGTGGTTTACAAGGGGAAGAGTGGCATGAGTGGTTTGGGCTGATTGAGAATAACTCAAGGTTGTCTCTAAATAGCCGTGTATATATTACTTGGTTAATACCTGCTGGCAAATGTTGAATCTTCACAGTGACCTCTGCAAGCCACAATTATACACGGCACTGTGAAATGAATTTCTTAGCAGAGCTGTTACGCAGAAGGTTTTAATACAGATTTATTTCATGGGTTAACAGACATTTCCTACATTTCTATAAAGTACCAATATTTCAAACCAAAAAAGAGCAATTGTTTAAATTGATGATATGATAGTAACTGAAGCTAGTGACAAATATAAGGTGTCTATGTTCTGTGCTCAGTCTGAGTCTCTAAGCTTAAGTTTGGATTCTTGCTATATACAGAGGTCAACAAAATTTGGGTTTAGTTCAGTTTTATTTTTAAATTCTTTTCCTTGTGAAAAATCCATATTATGCATGCTTTGTCTGTGTTTTTTTAATTTCAGGTTTAACGGTGGCTACAATACTGTTTGGCATAGTAAGAAGTCTTTTGGTGTTTCAAGTTCTTGTTAATTCTGGTCAGACGTTGCACAACAAAATGTTTCAATCCATTTTGAAAGCTCCCGTCTTGTTTTTTGACAGAAATCCTATAGGTGAGTTTAATAGTAAAAAACCCTTAACATTTAATGTACCTCATTGATTATGGTAACTATACTATTTCTGGGCAATTATGATTTTATAGTATTTTTGCACATTTGTGGGGGTTTTTTGCTGCTTTTACTTAAAACCTTTAAATTTAACAGTGTGGTCTTTTTAAATTTAAAAGTCAGAATGTTGACTGCTTATTGAAGGTTGATCTTACTCTCTTCAAATGCATTCTACAGAAAAATGAATTACATGTGGCTTTGGTGGTGTACTTTGACCTGCTAGTTGCACTGCTGTTCTGATTCAGTTACACAGGGGTTTCTTCCATATGCTGAAATGTATATGCATGCATTTTGTGCATGCACTTTGAAAGCTTAACCCCAACAATTACTTGCCCTTTTAAAAAATAATTTTAAGCGTGTATGGTAATTCACAGTTTTGAGAAACTGTGTAGCTTACTATCCTTCGAGAATGCACAAAAGCTTAAAGCATGCAATTTAAAACTGTAATCCAGATCCTTATGTTCTTCAAAAGAAACAAGAGAGAAGCTGGAGCAGAGTGAAGAGAGTGGGAAAGTGTGGTGGTACTGATTTACTAGCCAGTCTTACATGAGAAACAGAAATCTGATGGTCTTTGCTCCCTTGAAGAAAAGGAACATAGGCTTGTTCTCGTAGTTCCAGAAGCCATTTCATGATTGTAAGGATATATATAGGGATGGCTTTATTGTTTCAGAGAAATTAGTATATTTTCAGGAAGAAAAAAACTTATGTGGAGAAAAGGTTTATGTCCATAATATAATGAATGAAACATGTAATTTCCCCCTTAGAAAAAAACCCTACAACTGCAGAAGTTTAAGGCAGTGTTGTATGGTCTGCTTGTACTGTGAGTCTGTGGTAGTGTAAATTCAAGGCCAATGCAAAGAATTAGAAGTGAAGCCATAAGCTCAGGACAGAGGTTAGTGGAGGGCTAGTGAGAGCACATACATCAGAAAAAATCGTAGTACTGATGGGGGTTGTTGTCAGATAGGCAGGGATTTTCCTCTTCTTTCTCTCTCTCTCTTTTTTTTTCGGGGGGAGGGGGGTGTGTGTGCAGCATGTGCAGTAACTGTATTTTTGAGGGAATATGTAATCATCTTGTAAGAATGCCCATAAAGCTGGCTCATCATAACAAACTAAGAACTAGAGAGTAAATATCAGGGACAATGTAGAGTAATAAATAACAGTTTGCTTTGTAACATACTGTGAAGCTCAAATTAGTAGTGCTTTGTAAAAGTGACATTCATAAAACCTACCTATTGCTGGTATTCACACACTGTCGTGACTTACAGATGTGTGTTTCTATTTATCAGCAGATATTTTATAAAAGAAGATTAACTTCATGCATATGTTTCTTTCCCTTCATCTTTCTTTTGGTCATGGTAGCATGCAAAGGTACTGCTGTTCTGATCTATACATCTTTTGAAAGAGGAAAAAAGAAAAGGGAAAAGATGACATGTGAGAAGATGCTCTTGTTCAGAACTGCTACATGCTGCAGTTCTGAAATTCTGGTTTTAACATCTCTGTTTCATTGTCTGATTTATGTGCGTGTTTTACTGTGTGTTTATCTTTTAGAACTTCAGAGGCTATTTTTTTGCATTGGGGTGAGATTTGTTTAAGTAGAAGTCTTTTCTATTTTTTCTTTTTTTTCTTTCTTTTTTTAATATGCCTTACTGTGAAAGACATACTAAAAAGAAATGGAAATTATTAAAGGCTCCTTTTTCTAGGGTTGTGATTGTAATAGCCAAGCCAAACTATCAGATATCATATCCCATATTAGCAAAGCTGATATTGCAGTGTCAGAGCTGTCATTTAAGTGTCCAGCGTGTTCTCAGTATTTGTGTGAGGTCGCTAAGACCTTAGCAGAAGCAATTGCTGAACTGACTTCTGCTGGTTTATTTATCAAAAAATAATCAGCAATTAAAAAATGCCACAGTCAGTATTTTGAACACATGGTGATCCATGTTCCAAAGTCAAGGAAGGAAACTTAAATAAATAGACATCCCAAGCTCTCGATAGTTCTTATTGGGGAAACAGACTAATGAGCAGCATCAGGGAGTCGACATTAGGAAATGGAAATACGTGGTGAATCATGACATGTCTGTCAGCTCCCAACAGCGTAGATCCAATCAGTCATGGTGAATAAATGAGATGACTTATTTCTAAAAAAATTATGCTTTGTGAATCAGTTTAGGCATGAGCCCAAGATCGCTCTTTATAGATTGCATTAGCAATATATAGGGAGGGGAAGGTTGTAAAGGGAATAGTAACGAGCATCTTACCTAGCTGATAGAAGAATTTAAATGTATTTTTGGAACCTGGATTACATAGCAGAGACAGAAGAGGAATACAAGGACCCCTCTCCTTTCTCCCTTCCCACCCCAAAGTATTTGTATGTACACAGATTTCGTCTTTCTGTAATTTGACATAGATCTAAAAATAGTTAGACATTACTGCTTTAAGTATGTTTTGCATTGGAAGAACCTTAGTAATAAATGACTGTCTCTTTCTTTCTTAAGCACTTAACACTATTGAGCTGATGATCCTAAGTGACTAAAGCTTATTGTGTTATCCAGCATTCAGAAAGAATGATCAGGTATTTATGACTGAAATTCAAATTTATCAGCAGATTTCTATACAGCATCACTTAAACAGCTAGTGAAAGCTTGATGGGAAGTTAAAGATTAAGTGGTATTTGGGGCTTTATCACATCTGACTTGTCTGTGTTTGTTGACAGAACTTGGTTATTTTTTGGAGTGTTGAATTTGACTCTCTTGAAACTTTCTTTGCTCTTCTATCCATCTCCCAGTAAGCGAATTGCGTGCATGTCAAGGTATCTGTAAGGAGGAAAACGTGGGCTTTTTCTACTTCATAGTGAATGCTTTATATATTCCTCTTCGTGTGTCACTTGCAGGAATAAAAGGGTTGATTTCTGTGTACCTCTAGCACAAGAGGGCAGCATGATCTGTTTTATCCCACTTTAGCATTAAAACAGCTTGTCAGAAGGATAACAAAATTTATCTGTTATGTTTTTAGAGGTGCAATTTGAGGAGTGAATTTTCAGCCTCTCCACTGAGCAATAGTAATGTGGTTCTGTTCAGTTGTCCTCATTATCTGCAAGTATAATATTTTCTCTTAATCTTCTACACGGTAAGCTTTTCAGCTTCATGTGATGCTGAGTTCAGGAACTTTGTTGGCTTTGTAATAAGTGGCCAAAAGTCAGATAACCTTGTAGAGTCTGATGCGTTGGTCCCGTCAAGGAGACCTCCTTCAGCCATTATTCCTTTTAATTTCTTTTTCAAGATGTTTGTAACATTTCAAAACAAATTTAATAGGAAGCTGGGTAAAAGGGACCAGGACTTCAGCACCAATTACTTCAATTGGGAGTTCCCTCTTTTGATATTAGTTTCTTATTGGTAGTTTAGGAGATCCTAGTTTTGACAAGCTTCAGGATTTGATTCAAGATTACTTGCTTAGCTTGTAAATGAATTGTTCCTTTCTGGGATTTGGGGACAGAGATTTCTTTAGAGAAGGGATGCTAATGTATAACTGCATCACTTTCAGTAATGGTAGTTTTAGTGGAGATTGTGTGTAATTTTGAATTGCATTGAGTTTAGGAAACTGAAACTTGCTGCTGCTGTGCTGATGGGTGCTATAAGACGAACAAATGATATGCATGAATTTGTTCAGATAAAATAAGACTCTCTTCCCCCTCCAGAGATCTGTCTAAAATTCATATTGAACCAGAACCACTACAGAAATACATATGAAAATCTAGCTCTTTTTTCTTTTTTTTTTTTTTTTTTAATTCCGAATTGTATCTCTCCAAATTCTTGGTTCTGACAGTTCATAGAAAGAGGAGAAATATTTTGGCAGACATTACAGCATTTCTGGCCTTTCTAGAAACAGAAAACACTAAATTGTGTGATGGTTGTCTTCTACCTGTTAAATTAGCAGATTTTTTTTTTTCCCCATAAATGCTTTGTGGAAGCATTAAATAAACATTGATCTCTTTGGGTGCTTACCTAGACTTTGAGATTTGACCAGGTTATAAAGAGAAATATTTTCCTGTTTTGGCAGCCAGAAATGACATGCTGAACTGATAGCTAATAGCAGCACATAAAAGCAAACTCCAAATATTAAAAAGATAAAAATGTGAAAGAAAGCTGTTGTTATAATGAAGAGTTTGTTTTTCTTTAAGGCATAAGGATTTTAATTATGGTGTTCATAAATCAAGTGTTGAAACACCTATAATTTGACAGAGAAAGTTTCTTTATAGGATTAAAAGCATGTTCATCAATGCACAAATGCCTATCTGCATTTTATCTGACAGAAGCGTCAAATGTTAAAGTGTTTAAACTATATAATATTTGCAACAAATATGATATTTCAGCAGTCTGAAAATTAAAATGCTGATAATGAGATTGTTAAATTATACTCTATCAGTTGGATAGTGAAACTGCTCTAGTTAGCGTACATTAATGTATGCTTGTTCACACAAGTGATTCTGCTGAACAAGTAGCATGTTCAAACAAGAAATACTGGTCTTAAACCCTGTGATTTACAGTAGGTGGTGTTTTGGCATATCATGCAGTTAACAAGGCAAAGCTTCATGTTAAAATATTTTGTTCGTAGTCTCATTCATCACTGATATAAATATTCAGTAGCGATGCCAGAAAACGTATTGTATTCCTGTTTGACTCAATGACTCAATTGCTTTCTTTTTTTCGGAAACAAGATCTATGCTATCTTTCTGATGCAGTTTTCAGATATTTCCTTGTGGTCAAGATGAATTCTATGGGATTGTGAAAAACTATACCAGCTCTTTTGACAGCTTTCATGTTCTCTTAAGCTAATACAAAAAAATACGTTGTCCTTAAAGCAGCAGAGGCTTTGTTTTTGACTCTCTGTGCCAAGCTCTAAAGCACATTCACGTGTGTGCAGGTTTGTTAGTTTATGTGGAAAAGAAGTCCCTATAGGACAGTCTTTTGTTGTGAAATAAAAACACAGATTCTGTCTTCCATGTTGGTAATCACTTGCATTTGTTGTTATTAAGATGGCAACACAATAGGTTCCATCAATCATCAAGATCCTTAACAACCGCACAATGTTGTAAATATTATGTTTGGGTGTTTGAGTGGAACAGCTCGTCACTGAAGTAGGTGTGGTAATGAAAACCTGTTAGGTTGCTACATGTGTTTAAAAAAAAAAAAAACAAACCACAACTTTAATGTTTTTTCATATAACAATGGCGATATGTACTTTAAACCTTATCAGGGCGTGATTATTAAATGACATTTTGTGGGAGTTGCTCATTTACTCTTAGTATTATCATGGCTTTTGTTAAAAGTTTAAATAGTCTTACGCTTCTGTGTATTTTATCACCATTATGATTCTGTCAGGAACCTTATAAAGTTGATTGCTATAGGAGTAGTCTTTAAAGTTAGTAAATAGTACTCTGGAGTTATGTTTACATTTATTATCTATTAGCATAACTCAATTCAACTCTATTCTATTTTTCTTGCAATAATAACTGAATGAAACTTGGCCATAAACTGATGAGACAAGCCCATTACATTTTTGGTTCACCGAGTCAGTGCTCACCCTATTTACGCTTAATATGGGAGATCAAATTAAAAGGTTTACGGAAAACCTGTTTGTAGGAGGGGACGAGACATTATTTGATAGGGAAATAGTGTGAAGCTTGTACTGACAACCACTTCCAAGTACAGTCTCCTGCTTTCCTGGCACAAGATTTCATGTCCCTTCACAGAGATTTTCTATCTTCTTCACATTAAGATCCCCTGGTGGGGAAAATGGCCTGCTGTGAAACTCATTTCTGACCATATGCTGACCTGCCCAGATACTGCAAAGTCTAGTTTTTTCATTTGCTAAAGCAACTAGGGAGAGAGCTGCTCTCGCCCCACCTCAGCTGAGCAAAAAGGAGGCATGGAGGAGTCAACCAAGACAGAGAAACCTAATTAAAAGTATAGGCTTTAGAAGACTGAACAGAAGCTGTTCAGAGACATATCGTTCCTGCAAGTGTAGCGGGAAAGTAAAAACACAGTTATGTTTTAGTCTTGCATAGATGGCAGACTATTTTGATGAGATTTCTGGCAAGAAGGAAGGAAATGTTGGTTGGAGACACTTGAAAACAGAGGGAGAGACTGCAATAATATCGATGAAAAAAAACTGCAAGGGGCTTAAAAAGAGGGCCTAGCTGAGGTGGTGCAGCTGCAAATAAGCTTTTGAAGATAATATGAAGGATGGGAGGGTTTTTTTGGTTTTGATATTAACTATTTTAAATTTTTTTTTTTTTTGCTATTTTTAATCCGCTTAAAAATTGCTGGATGCTGCTGTGACTGCTGTGGATAAGTGGGGATTGGAGGCACCGTATGGATAGGACCTCCTCTCTTGCTCTTCATGGGTGCTTGTTCTGGGTGGGAAATTAGGGTTTTTTTGAGAAAGGCAGAAAAACTTATCAAACCCGCACTTCCATTCCACCTTGGAACAAGGCAGAAGCATTTCCAAAAAAATTGTTTTGGGGAGGTGCAGGGCAGGGATAATGAATAGCCAGGTGGTGAGAGCACGTATGTGGAACGTGGGGAAGGCAGCCCAGGTCTTCCCCTCTCTGATTTAATGTGGGCCTTGAACACCTGGCTCCCCCAGCCCAGGTGAAAGCCCTACACATCAGGCTTTTGGCTCTTCTGGGCTCTTTCCTGTGCCATAGCCTTTCATTGCTGTCTCTTATGGACACACAGGCACAGTTAGACCACTGTGGTGTTTGCAGAAAAAACAGCCCACTTTGGTATGTTGTTTTTTTAGGGTTTTTTTTTAATCTGAATGGCTGTAAATTAAAATGAATACTATCACAGTGCAAACTCATTTCATGAGCACTGTTCTGCTTTATACTGCACAGAAATCTTTCTCCCAGATGATCCTAGGTAATCTGCACTGCAGCATCTGGGTGAATTAATTAGTCTTTTTTTTTTTTTCTCTCCTCAGATTGCCAGCATCTTGCAGATTATGCAACAAGTGAAGATTAGTTTGTGCCTGTGGTGATCTTGGAGAGTGTTTGGAAACAAAAGGCACTTCTTGATCCAAAATTAAAATTTTAGTGTAGAAAAGAATGGATGTTTTATGTGAATCTGCCTGTTCTGGCAATCCAGAATAAAAAACAAAGGATAGAAATCAACAGTTAGGGAAGCGGAGGTATTGAATCAAGCTCAACTTTAATGTGCTGTTCAGTTTAAAAACTACAAACTTGATAGAGTTAATTACTGAGCTATTTGCAAATAGTACAAGACAACATTACTTGCTTGCTTCCACCCTCTCTTCCTCAGGTGTTATTTTTTTCCGTCAGAATCAGTAGCTACTTTGTCAGAGGCTTTTCATTATGTATTCAGGTGAATACATATGCAGGACCTCCTTCAGGTTTTGATTTCTGATGTCATTTTATGCAAGATAATGTTATATTTGGAGGAGGCAGCATTATGACAAGCTGTATATGTTGACAGCTACCAGTCTTAAGAGAGCTTTACAATGTATTTTAAAATAGCATCAAGCATATGAAGAACTTTTTTTTTTTTTTAATTAGTTACTGGACGATAGTGACGTGTGGCAACAGACTCCACAATCAGTGAGATTGACTCCCCTTGTCTCAATAATACTGTAATTACAATAGTAGTATGTAAGGACATTAATTATTGCTTGTGGCAATACCAATCTTCAGGTAGGTAGCTTGAAACTAGAAACTGCAGGTTCATGGAGGTTTGTTTTAATGTTCATTTAAATTTGGGCTCCTGTTGAACATTTTCCTAGGTGATTCTCATTTGCTGCTTTTGTTTCCATAGCTTTTGATTTTGGCTTGAGCAGAGTATTTAGTTGTGGTGGTCCCTAACGAGAGGTTGTGGAGCAAGGAGACTTCCGAAATGTCTGGAGAAGCTGAGGCTGCTTTAGCTGTTACTCACCTAATACTGGGTAGGAAGTTGTATTCACAGAGCCAGCATGCGAAGCAAGTGGACTGGTATACGGGAGAAAGTCAAAGTCTTCATTCTCAACTGTTTGGTTCACAGCAGAAGTGCGTTGTATACTGAGGAGGTGGTTTTGGTTTTGCGTTGGACTTCTCACTGCTGTAGAAGACTCACAAATGACTACTGACCTGCTTGTTTGTCCTCTAGTTGTAGCATCCCCTCATCCTTCCTCATTGGCCAGTTAAAAAAAGAATATAAAGGTCACTAATACTGCTTGAACTTAAGCTTTTATCATGTGCTACTTGTGCAACATTTATGACATTTGTAAACTCAAAGGAAGTTTAAAGTTAAACTCCTCATAAGTTCATGGGTTTTCTGTCCACCGGCATGGTCCTTGTCAGTTTTCATCCACTCTGTACCTGAATTTATCCTCTGCTTTCTGTGTCTGGGAATGCCACTCTTCCATCTCTCTCAATCCCTTTACACTGTCTTCTGCATGTGGCCTGCCCTCTTTCAAGTATAAATCTTCGCTAGCCTGTGTTAGTGTTGGGGCACAGAGTGCAGAATAACCTGAAGGTGTGTGGAAAACTGAGAAGGTGAAGATTTAGCACATGGACATTATTGTTGGCAATTATAAGGTATAATGGATGGTAGATAGATGGCCTAACTCTTCCTCAGTTTTCTTTTTATCAGAAGTGATGAGATTTCTCTGTGTGCGTGGTAAACCTGTTTTTTTCCCAATGAAGTTATTGTCTGTTTAATATGCAAATGATGCAATGCAGAATATTGCAAATTCATGCGTAGGCAAGAAAAAACCCTGTGCTTTGTGGTAAGTTTCCCTTCATCGGGAATACATGTTCCTTTGTCCCTGCATGTATTCATTTCTCAGTGTGTGTGATGTGGTTCCAGTGTTCATCAGTTTGAATGTTCACAACCCAAAATAGATACAGTTCAGTCTAAATTTTCAGGCAAAGTTCCTACATCTGTTTCTAAGATGTCATAAGTAATTTCTCATACAGGAATACTGTTCTGCCCCATCCTTTGTAGGACATGCCCAGAGGACAGTAAGTGTTAGATGTTGGGGGCATTTGCTCAGTGTTGGTTTTTTTTTTTTTCTCTCTCTCTCTCCTTTTTAATATGAACATTTAAAGCTTTAAATAAACTTTACACTATCTCATTTATCTCTTCTTCAGTGCACTTATGTATATAATCTGTCATGCTGGTCTTTAGAGAGAAGGTGGTGAGTGTCTGTCTTCACTTAGAGAGATTGGGTTTAGAATGTTAAATGTTTTATATGCAGCAATCTTCTCATTGCATGGGATAATGAACAGTTTCAGAAGTACTGTTGCTGTCTATCACTTGGGTTTGCTTTCTCTTCCCTCTCACTGAAATAGGGGAATATATCCTTAATGCTGGGCAACTTAATGAAGAACATTCTATTTTTATTATGACCTGTAAACATGAGTAAATCTGTGCATCACCTAATGAGATAGGAGCCCAACTTTCCTTCAGTTTATGGAAGGAGAAGCTAAAAGCGAACTGAAGTGCTGGGGTTCTATGCCTGTTCAGACCAGATTTGCTGTAAGGTGCTTACTTGGTTAAGTTATTGTTAAGTATAAAGTACAAACGGCATCTTTGTTATGGTAAGATTATCCTTTCAGTAATAGAGATTAAGGGTTCAGTGAGTAAAATATACAATTTTCTGGCATAAAATAATAGAACTTCTTCAAATCCATGATTATTTTTATTTACTAGCCATTTATGATTCCAGTTTGAAGAGTATGTATAATGAGGAATGACCAGGCAAAGGGTATTCACAAAGGTTAACATTAGCCTAGGTTTACCAGGTACATGATAAAGAGGCAGGCTCTTCCAGGGCATTATTGAGAGCACCAATGTTAGGCTTTTGCTCTAAATCTTGCTGGAGAAGAGCTGTCTTTGCTACTGGAGGTAGCAAAGTGTGGAGGTTCAGGGTACCTAGCTGTCTGTGTTCTTAAGGATGGGTATCTTAAAATCTTCAGTATTCTGAATTTACCACTAAATTTAAAAGAAAGGGATGAACCATAATTTTAATATTTTTATATATATACACACACATATATATAAAAATATATATATTAAAAAAATATATAGAACTCATATGCTTTGCCTGATGTTAGTATAATGCTTCTTTACTTTCTCCCTTCTTTCCTTCCCCAGTCTCCTCTTAGAATAACAATTCTCCCTCCCCCCCCAGTCTCAACAGCTGGCCAAAAGTAAACAGTTACTGTTAACCTTCCAGAATATTTCTGGTATTTCCTGACTAAAAAAGGTAAAATGGTTTAAGGAAGAGTTGGCAGTAGTTACCTTTAGTCAGCTGATGTTCCCTTACTGTTGGAGAAAAAAAAAATATTTGATGCTCATTTAGTACAAAAGATATCTGCAGAAAGCTCTGCAAATTGAAAGCACCAGAATTGTAAAATATAGATGGTTTTAGCTTTACAAGTGTCATCTTTTTTCTATTGAACTAACGATATAGAGGGAACATTTTTTTCCCCAATATTTTCAACAGAAAACTAGTTATACTAGGCTTGTTCTAATATTAAGAAATCTTATCTAAGGAGGGCTTTCAAAACAAAACCAAATTTGAAAGAAAAAAGTGCCTTGAGGTTTTTATAGAGCTGACAAGTTTTAATATTCCAAATATGTAGTGACAATGATCTTTTTTCATAATTAAGCTATGAGTATGGTTTAATATTGAATTCAAGCCATTCACTAAATGCCACTTATATTTAAACCCCCCAAAATCCCCAACAGAAAAAATGGAAAAAACAATTCCAACTTTTTTTTTTAATTGACATAAAAAAAAAAACCTCTGCTGCACCTCAATAAGCAGTGTTGCTCAGCTACTGCTGAAGGCTTACAGAACAGTGTTTAGAAGTGGTTGTTCAGAAATAAGTGTTTCTCAAAAATTATTAGGGCTTATACAGATGATTTTGTTCACCTGCTGAGTGTTTGAGAGTAGAAATGTCCAATCTGACACTTTCCAGAAGTGTGTGTTTGCTTAAAAAATAGAAACATTCCTGTGGAAAAATAGGATTTCATTAATTGTTTTCCCATCTTAGCCACACAATAAAGCAATATTATTATGTACTTTTAATAGACACAAACATTTTGTGAAATGCAAAATCCCAAGCTTCTGAAGTTATCTGAGATGTTTTCAGCTTCAAATGTAGTGCTGTGAGCACCACTTAATTTATTAATACCTTTGCGCTCTGCTTCTGTTGTTCATACTTCTCATGAGATGCAAGACATTCAAATGCTTATTGACTGCTTTCTATTAATTGTGAAGTAGCCATGGAGGTGTTTTGAATAGAAGTCTTACGTATTTTTCAATTAAAAGGGCAGAAGGAGAACAAGTCAGTATTACGGTTCTTGGAAGAACAGAAGACTATATTCATTCTTTGACTCCATGAGGAGGAGGTGCAAGAATATTATCCCAGCTAGTGACCTCTAGCACTAGGGTGGAATAGAACTTGCAAACTTATTTGGGTTGTATATGAATTACTACAAAGTAAATGTGGTGGCTTTCAGCATGGAAGAAAAAGGCTTTAAAGGCCCTTCACGCCGCATAGATCTGGTGTACAGCAGTGATTCGTACTTGTCTTTCATCTCATCTTTAAAGAGATGGTGGTTCTTCATAATGAAGCTTGACCAGCAGCATAGACAAAGTATGCTGTTGGTGTAAGAGGAAGTTTGATGGATATAATGCTTGCTCCTTAGATCAGATTTGCCTCTTGCTATATGCCTTTCTGCTGTAAAACCAAAGCAATTCAGAGAGGAAACAGACAAGGAAGGCAGTTACGTTAATTAGTGAATTCTAGACTATCCTCAAAGGCTCTGATGCTTCGATCTAATTCAGGCTTCTGATTTCCTGTTGGTTCTTCCAAATGCTTCAGACTTACTCAGACAAAAGCCTCTTTCTTCACAATTGTCAAATTTCATTGAATCTCAAGTCCTGGTGATAGAGCTTAATTGTCAGCAAAATAAGTCTTGGTTTCTGTAAATTGTTTGATCCTCAATTGGTTTAGAAGTGACAATATACTTTATTTTAGAGGGTTTAGATATTGTTTCCATGTGGCATATGGAGCAAAGTTGGACCAACTAAAGAAATTATTTCAATTGTTTTCTGTCAGGAAGGCTTAGACAAAGAGCTTAGTCTCAGATCCTTTAAAGTTCAAGTATCTGCCACTAGGGGCAAAAATTATTTTCCTGTAGGCATTCATCTTTTATTGTAGATTTACTGTGCTGCTTCACTTGGTTGATAATCTAATTTAAACCTCAGAGATGAGTCATACCTCCTCAATGGGATTCACAGCTAGTTTAAATTCTCTGATGTCAGAACCTTTCAGTTCTTCCAGGATCTCTCTTCTGAACATAATGGTCCTTTGGTTGCCTGAACACACTGAGGGGGAAAGAATGTGACCCATGCAAGCAGTAACACTTTAGTGATACTGTTTACAACATACCTCAGGTTTTTGTTTTCAGTATTTTTGGGGGTTTCTAGTTCAGGTAATTTGTGATGTCTTGACTTCTAGTCGTGCCAGGTGGTCCATTGTGGACAGACTTCCGCAGCTATGAGGGTGGTACCCTGCTGAAGGAAGGAATCTTCTGGAAGGTGGAATAGACCTCACCACATGGATCATGTGCTTTACTGACTTTTCTTTCATAGGACCAATATTTTCTATACCAACTGTGATATGACAGTTTTCCAGAAAAACACTGGATTATGAAAGGGTACAAAACATTGATGTCAAGAGACATTTCAGTCTCCTTTCTTTGGAAAAACAACACAAACAAACCAACCCTCAATTGACCAGAAGGTCCTAAAAGGTTTTAGAGTGATGCAGACACTTAAACTTGTTCGTGACCTCTTCCTGAAAGCATGACCACTGTATAGTTGACCACTAAGAACTTTAGAAATTGAATGTTCATATTTGGAATGTGAATGGCTATTTAAGGACTTCCTCTCCAGAGTCAGTCAAGGACAAAATAGACATTCAGAAAGTTAAGAGGCATTGTAAATACCATTCAGCTGTGATGAAAAGTTTATTGGATGCTTTTCATATGCATTCTAAAGTTAAGCTACATTTTGAAAACCCTCAGAGCCAACATTTGTTCTCTAAATATTATAATTAAATATCTACAATGCTAAGTTGTTACTAATTAATACTCTGTAATATTAATAGTGGTTGGGTTATTGACATAACTTTGTCTTCCGTGGTTTTTTTTGCTTGAAGTTATATTTTTGTTGTGTATGTTTTAACGATGTATCCACAAATTGATCCAGAATCAAGTTCTGTGTTCATGCTGTTTTATGAAGAGGGAAGGAAAAACACAAGATATTTTTCTGTCATTTAATTTCATTGTTATATGCGTGTTTTTCCATTTCAATCCTGCCTTATCAGAGATTTGGTTAATGCCTTTTTTAACGCAGAATAACAGCAAAGCAGTTGTTTTAAAACAGCCATTCCCAAAATGTCTGGGATCAGGTTATGATCAGTGATTATTTGCAAAATTTGCAGTGTTTATTCCAAAATACAACTTGTGTTTTAAGTCCATGAGAGGATTTTATAGTGTTTTATATATTGGATATGGATACCTGAAAGATAGGTCATTTGTCTTAGTCTTTGCATTGCTCCTTTAGTTGTCTGGTTCCTTGCAGTCCTGGAACTTCTTTCATCCTAATGGGTCTGATGTAGTTTCAGCAGAGAAGCTGCTGGTTTAAAAAAAAAAACAAAAACAAAACCAAATTGTGGTGAAAATGGATGTCAGAGAAACAAAATGAATGCATAAATAAGTGAATTGTTAAGACCCAAAGTCAGACATCTTCATTTTGAAGGAAGAAAGAAAACTTTTACCAAGAATTCCTCTACCTGAAATCTTAATTGGTGTTGTGAATTCGTAAGACCCTGTCTGAATGAAATTAAGCAAACTAATTAGAATATACTCTAAAGACTTAACTTGAGACACAGCCGGCTGTTGCCCCTGCAGTTCTGTAGTTAGCAGAGTGAATTACGCTCCTGTAAGAGCAGTTTAAAGCAAGAAGTAACTAAAATCCTCTGAATTGTTCTCTAAAGACATCTCTCAATAGATAGTGAGTCTTGCCTCATCTGTCTAAGTATAACCTTGTGAATAGTCTGTATGTATCAAACGCTTATGGTTATGCAGTATGTCCTGGATGCACTTTGCTGTCTCCCTTCAGGTGACGGTGGCTATTTGGCTTCCACAGTTTTAATTTGGGAACTATTTCAGAACCTGATCTCTCGCTTGCTGTAAGGATTTCCCATGGTTTTCAACGTAAAACACCCTTCCTGTTGCCTTTACAGCTCATGTGTAGTTACTGAAGTTCCCCTATGTGGCTGTCTTTGTCACTCTGCATTTCCGAAACATTAATTCAGGCACTCTTTTAGTTTAAGTGTTGCAGCCACCTTCTGTTCACCTTCTGTTCTCGCTTGCTTTATCCCACACTTCTAGCCTATACCTCGCCATGTCAGGCTTCGTGCCTTGCTTGTCCATGGGATGACATTCTTTCCTCTTTTTCAAGCATGCTTATTTGTATCCAGAACTTGTGCCCTTCCATGGTGAAGGGGAATGGAAGAAGCAATGTTGGAGGCAGAGGGAGGGGTGGAGATGGGGAGCAGATATGCAGTGAATGAAGCAGAGGGTGAAGGAGAGGGCATGTGCAAGCAGCCAGTCTGCACAGGACAAAAATTCAAGTCAATATGTACAAAGCTCGCTCTATCCAAACATCCCGAGTTCGTCAACTTCTATGACTGTTACTACCAGCTAGTCTTTTGACAGTTCTGTCTTGCAGCTCCTCCCCAGGGCCAGATGGAGAAGGCTTTTTCTTAATCTTATGGCCCCAGTGTATTTTGAGGGAGTCTACCAGGAGGTATAGAAAGGAGTGTGGCTTCATTTGAGCATTAGCCACATGCAAAGCTTTTACTATTTCTGCACCTGGTAACTGGAGCTGTTGGCACATTCCTCTGTTTCTTCCTTCCTCCATCATCGTTTTGCCTTTTTATCTTTCATGCTTACATCTTTGTAACTTCCTGCTCTCTGTGCAGTAAAGTTCATCCACAAGCTGGCTCTTCTTCATCTTAAAATCGTCTCTCGAGATACACCAGTATCATTGTAACCGCAGTATAACTATACACTGACAGTAGTTAAACATGGGTGGAGAAACTCATTAATTCCCTGACCCCTTTGTTTTCCCATACTTTAAAAAAAAAAAAAAAAAAAAAAAAGGCAAAAAGGCACACATCTTGTCCTGCAACTTTCTGTTCCAGCTTGCTGCTACATCTTCCCTTTACTCGTTGTTCCTTTTATAGTCAATTGTGTTAATTTCTCTCAACTGACACAACAAACTCTTCAGGGCAGGGCATGCTGCTGGCTACACGATGGTCCAGCGTGCATGCTAGTGAGGCTGTGCCTCCCACTTCAGATACATTAATCCTCTTCTGGGTGTTTCTGTCATGCGAGTAACAAATGGCAGTGTTCTGAGGAGTCCCTTGTTGCGGGAGGCACTCTTCTATTTTTGCATATTTATTTATTTAGTAGTTCATAGTGCTGGACAGCTGTAAATCAGAGCTTCACAGTGAAGTCTCTTTGAATTGAACAAAGACAAAACAGATTGTAAATCGTATTCACTTTTGCTTGAATGACTGTTCAGTGAAGCCATTTTTTTCTCCTTGATGTGTGTGAATTTTTTTCTCTGTTTATAGAAAAGTGAAGAAGTGTTGCTGTTAGCATATTTATCATGCTAAGTTTCTTTCTTACTATTTAAAAGCCATGAAAAAAGAGAAAATTATAGGGCTATGTTAGATTTTTCTTTAGTTTTAATCAATCTATATGTAAGCATATATTTTTAAAATAATTAACCTCTAGCATTCAGCTATCAAAAAATCTAGGGGGATGAATTTAAGGTATATTTCTACATGAACATTAAAGGTTCCTTGGTTTTGATTTATACACTACTAGTGTTTTAGTGTGGTTGGCAGCTACTTACTCCTCATTTGCAGCTGCTTACTCCTAGTATGTTTTTCTTTTTTGTTTTTGAGGTGAAGCTTTCTAATAGTTGCCCAGTAGAGGGGGTACAATAAAGTCATATGAAGTGCAATATAACTTTTCAAAATGCTTAGCATTTAATAATTTAATTATTAAAACGTCTTTCTTTTAATGTAATGAATATAATATACAGTAGAGAAGAGGTCATATTTTTGGTGTTTTCTCATTTGAATGTATATTATACCCCACACTTCCATTTCAGTGTTGTTAATTATAGTTTAGGCTGTAAAGAAGTTTATATTATAGTGATTTTTTTTTTTCCCCAGAAGCTGATGGCCCAAAGAAATGCATTGTCAGACTATATCTAGATTCCTTTGGACACCACTCCTTGCTAGAAGAAAACGCTTGGGATGTGGTTGCCTTCAGCTTTTCCGAGACAAAAGACTTTTGGTTGTTTCTCAGGCGAGATTTGCAAGTGGAATTTGGTGCCAATCACAAAACCGAAGAGGAGGTGAAGTCATCCCTCCTTCTACCCTACAGCCCGCTTCGCAGGAAAGGATCCATTCTGTGCCCTAAATTAGGCCAAAAAAAAAAGGCGGGGGGGGTTGGGGGGGGAGATTTGAATTCAACTGTAGTCCCTCCCATGCTGATTGCCGTAGCCTTCAGGCACACACTCATTTGCCTTCTTCCCGTGCCATACTTACTTACTGATTCATCCAAAGGGCGAGCAGCTTCAAGAGCGGAGACTGAAGGAGCCCTACCGCAGAATTGCCTCTAGTAGAGCAATTAACACGTTCGCTGGAGAGGTGGGCGACCCACATTCAGTGCATGCACCGTGACTGGTAAAAATAACATGTTCCCTTGCGTCTCTGCCCAACCTTCACCTTTCGCGTAAGTGTCCTGACCCCTGGGCTTGGCTGTACCTTTATAAACAGGATGACAGGTTTCCCAATATCTTCTTCCTTTGTGGTTTTGTGAATAGTACCTAAGTTGTAAACCTAGTTGTTTCCAAATTTTCTGTGGCTTTGCTCTAACATGTGGTTTAAAATGTCCTAAATTGAAGCAAAATTTTTAATTTCATGGGGGTTGTCTTTTTAACATACAGCAAATTTTCCAAGCAAACGCTTTGATTATTTGCACAGCAAACTAAAAGAGATACAGTTCTAATTTTCTGATAGTTACACCAGAATTTCTCTTGAGTTCAGTAGGAATGACATTTCATATGAGACAGGAAAAAACCCCACTGAAAATTATCCAGTGTCATCCATTGTGAATTCTGGATAGCCAAACCAGTGTTGTTGCAGTGGTTTTTCTATAGTATGAGTAGTTAAAAAGGAGAAGGTGTTTCAGGAGTCATTACATGAGTACATAATGAATGAGCTTTAGAGAGAATCTCTCCTTGCCAAACAATTCACGTTTTCCAGAAAAAGAGAGAAAGAAAAAGAAACTGAAGCTAAAGAAAAATGAATGATCGAACCAAAGGAACATGCCGAGTAGAAGACAGGGGTTTACAAAGTCAGATGAAGACATGAAATACCTCTGCTGTTTGAGCTGCCCAAAGGCTTTATCCTCAAAATGGATGGGCTAGGTAGAGACCAGAAGTCTTGGCTTGGCTTTCGCAGCAACAGTCCATATAGAATTCCCTTCCATGGTTTCAAAAAAGGAAGAAAATGGATCATCAGAATCATTCTTTTCAGTGTGTGGGAGGGGACCTGGTTATATATGATTGGTAAAATACAGGGTAATACTTGTTTTCTGAATGGTAACTGTATCAGCCAGATAGTTTCAACTCAAGATTTCAGGAGGCAAAAGCTTTATGTTCAGTAATGTCCTACTTGGTTATTGTCATCTTAGAGTGGAGTGATGATTGAGCCCTTCTAACTTCAACGCCTAAAAAAAAAGGGAAGAAAAACATTAAAAAGAAGCAAATTAAGATTCTTATTCAGTGAATTATCTTTAGGAGATGGAATGGTAAGAAAATCAACAAATATGAGCAGATTTGCAAGACCTATGTGAGATCCCCCCCCCCCCCCCCCCAATATTTTTCTGAAATACAGTATTTAAAGCCTATTCTGAATCTAGTCTTAATAGTATAAATAGCACAGGAATGCTCCTTTTTGTTGTTGGAAAAACCTTACCAGAAAGGTGACATATATTTCCTTTTTTTTTTTAATCCTTGTATTGATGTATATTTATATATAACCCCCAAATCTGAAAGTAGCTCTAAAAGCTGTTTTTCTCCTCTCATGTAAAAATACCAGCAACAGAATACTCTCCAGATATTCCAGTCCATCCTGATTTGTAGTGTTCAGTTTAATTCATTGTAAGTCCCCCCCCACTCCCTCCAGCAAAACAACATTTGGGACATATTTTTCAATCCAAATTGGATTTATAACAGAAAAGAGAACTAGACTACACAAATGCTTTTTCAGCAGTGGGTGTGTTTGTGGTTAAATAGTTTAGCAAAGAATTAAACTCATAATCTTGCTAGTAAAAAACCAATATAGGACTGTATTTAGTATATACTATTCTAGGTTTCTACTATAGTGATGCTTTGTATTGTGGTGAGAAGTAGAAGTAGGTAACTTTACATCTGGCATAGAAAAAGAAGGTGGTGTAAATCAACGGAAAATACTGTAGATAGTGTATAACTTGACATCTTTTTAAAGGCTAGTTAATAAGAAGTTGCAAGTGGTTACCATTTTTTAATTTTTTTTTTTTTTTCCCCTTCAGGAGGGTGGAGGCCAGCGTCAACTCTTCCTGTACCCCCTCCTCTGTATAAATACTTTTTTTTTTTTTGATTCAGTTAGACTGTGTGCCTTAAAAATATCTTGCTGTTTATGTTGTAGTATACAGCAGAAATTAAGTTGTGCTGTATTTTGGCAGCACATTAGAGTTGGTGGCTTGGTTTTAGTTTTTTATTTGTTTTGGTATGTTTAAATGTAGATTTTTATTCATTAAACTCAGGATAACTTAAAATAGCTCCAGTGAAAAAAAAATGAGTTGAAAAAGAAGCAGATAGGATATCCAGAGCTTAACTTCTGGAACGGTTAGAACTTTATTCTGGCAATCTTCATGATAGAATTACATATGAAAGGTTTAGTATTACTCCAGGGATTGGGGGGGGGGGGGGGGGGGGGGGGGGCAGAGGGGAGGGGGTATGCAGGGGTCTGCTTTCATTGTCATTATAATTATGAAGCAGAGATGTAGCTTTGTACTCAGGTTATGGGGTAAAACTTTTTTACATAGCCAGAAGTTTGTTCTTTTGAATGTTTCCAATCTTTCACAATAAATTACAAAAGAAAAGAATCTGTGAATGTTAATTATTGGGGTGGGGGGTATCATTGCAGGGATCAATAATTTGAAAGTTGCTAATGAATATATTATCCCAGATCTATCGTGCTTTTGTAAAAAAGATCATTTTGTTAGCAAGTGTAATGTAGCACCAAAGTTAAATTCTGTTTTGCAGATTCTGTTACAACTGGAATTGTAACCGACTTGGTTAATTGATAATGATATATATAGTATGAAAGGCAGTTATGATGCAGAAGGTATTTCGAGATTTCTCATGAAAGCAATTGAGAAAGAAGGAAAGTTATGCTTCCCCCCAACCCCATCAAGATGTTTTTCTTTCTGTGCTTCTGTTTTTAATGAAGACTTTATATATCCTTTCTGCATTGTATTCTAAGTGAGGAGATAGACTTTGGCTGGTGATAACTGATGTTAATACACATCCTTTTCTGAGCACACCCAGGAAAAAAGACAAATCAACTGTACCACATAATTGAGCAAAGGGATAAGTCAACTTGCATGGAGCATTGACCTATTTTGATTTTCTACAAGCACGGTAATTCTAATCAGTAGGTCATTAAAATACTGTGTGTTTCTAGTGGACTGGAAAGTTCAAGAAACAACTGTACAGTTAGGATCAATGTATTTGTACTAGATAATGTAGACGACTCCATCGGCAGTAAAAATAGAAATTCATTTCCAAAGAAGCCTGTTTTCCATTCTTATCTTCATCATAGTTATCCTTCTTTCTTTAAATCCTACACTTAAAAATAAGATCAAACACAGTGTTCATGTTTTCTTCTCGTTTCCTAACTGTTTTCCTGTTTGACAGGGTTCATGTAAAAAGTCCTTTTCAAGTAGTAAATTAATTTGGATAGAAGGCATCCCACCTGAATTCATTACATGCTGGCAGTTTAGATAAATGGATATTATGATCTCAGCATATTTTGGCCCAGCACCACTGTGCCCATTTGCAAATGTCTAAGAAAGTGATAATATTCCTGTCAGTTTCAGGCTGCTAAAGAAAAAAAATGGGGTAGAATTTCTTATTTATATTTATAGGATGCCTGTGGGGAAGACAGTAATGCTGTATATGGCAGTTTGTGTGGACATGTGGTGCTAAACATATATTAAAAAAAGATAACAGACCTATTGACGTTTCTTTGTAGAAATATGGAAGAAAAGCCAGAGTAGATCAGTAATTGACAGCTATGCAGGAGATGCATTTCCAGATTTCTTTCTGAAGAAATATTTCACAATCTTACAATTCCTTTCAAAGTCGGTAATCCATCTTTAATTATTTTGTTGATTTCATAGTTGTATTCTACAAGGTTGATGTAATGTCTGCTTCCTGCCAACATTTGATACGGACAATCCACTTTGTCGCTGCTTTGATGAAACGGAAGGCTGCTTGTAGTTGCAGTACTATTTTTTTTTTTCTTTTTTTTTCTTCTCTTTTTCTCTTTTTTCAGCATATGTGTGCGAACTGAGCACGGCTGAAGACTTATCAGTCACTGAATGCCATAGCTTAACAGCAAGATATGTGGCGAGCTGTCGATTTATACCACTGACAGAACGGGAAACATGTTCAATGCAGTTAAATTGATGGGCGTTTAAACATACCCAGTTCCATGCAGCTATTTCTTTTATTCCTACCCTTGAGTATGCTTTTACCACCACATACACACTTCCGAGCGTTATTGTCTTTCCATGCGTACGTTTAAAATGACTTTGGTTTTCTGAGCTGTAATTCGGACTGGTAAAAGTACGCGGCTTCTCTCTCGAGGGCGAGTGAACGCCTCTCCGCGTACAGAGACGTGAGTTGGGGCGGACGTCCCCGGGACGGAGGGCGGCCGCCGGTGCGGGGGGTCTTCTCCTCCTCCCGCCGTGAAGGAGGTGGCCGTGGAGCGTGCCCTGTCGGCCCTCTGACGTCGGCCCCTCTGAATTACGCTCGTCTTAGGCTGGTGGAAGAGCATCTCTGCGGCGTGACTGCCTTCAAGCAAAGTACAGTCCCACTCGGGGTTGCTTGCGTTTAGTTATATGCGTATGACGAAGTACCTTCTTGAATCCGTTCCTGGCGGTACAGGTTGCTTTCAGACAGGTTTCTGTGAGTTCGCAGCGAGGAGTGGGAGATAATAGTGTTTAATTTGTTACTTATTCTTCATGGAGGCTGGGCAGTGGGGGGGTGTTCCTGGCCTTCACTGTGGCAGAGTAGATAAACAGATTTTGAATGGTTTTTCCCCCCCCGGTAAACACAGTGTACTTGTATGTGAAAATTGATATTTAGGCCAATTGCCGTGGAGGAGTTTAGGTTACTATGCAAAGCAGTATTTATTAATAACATTTGTGTATTGAACTAAAGTGTGATGCAATTAAAATTCCCTGGATTGAGGATTAGCCTGATGTCTGAGAGGGGAAAAAAATTCCAAGAGTGTGCACCTGTGCACATGCACACAGACACACAAGTGGCAAAAGCTTTCTATCCCTAGAAGGACCTTCTCTTAAGACCTTTTTCTTTTCCAAAGAGGCAAATCAGTGGACTACAGAAGTAGCAACGAAGTATTTGTGCAACGTGTGATGAAGCAAGTGGGTATAAAGGCTTTGTAAACTCTTTGCAAGTTATGTAAAATCAATCTGCCCACTCTAATCTATTATACAGAAGTATTTCAGTGAATGCACTGGCCAACAAAGTATACTAGAAATTGCAAATACATTTAGAAATAATGTACTGCTGCTTTTAGGGTCCTTCATATTTGGAATTTATGTTGCACAACATCAAATGCTATTGGTGGCATTTGGCTGTTCCAGTGGAGGATCCTAGTTTCTTGTTTTTAAAAAAAAAAAAAAAATCCTTTTCTTTTCTGGTGTTTACATCCTAAGTGTTGATTCAGTTTGGATTATATTTCTTTCATTGTAAAGTATGTATAAACATTTTAAACAGGTGTGGCGCACTGTCAAGTGTTTTCATTATTTGGATGATAGGTTTGAACATCTATTCAAAAGTATCAGTAGGCACCTGCAGAAGCAAAGTGCATATGTAGCACCTGAACACATTCTGATTCATGCAATTAAAGCAGTTTACAGAGTGAGGAAGAAAAGAATATCACATACTGAGGTTTGATGTCTTTTTCATGGAGAACAAAAGAGGTTTGATTCTTTCACTTCAAGTTTAGCCTAACTATTGTGTAGTGGAGGAGGTTTAATGAATCATTGTTTAACTTTGATACTGCCAAGTATTTGACCATTAAATAGTCTGAAATGTGTACATAGCACTTTGGTGACAGACCCTTATTTAACTGTGATTAATTGGCATTGAATAGTTATTTAATTACTTCAGAAGAAATCTAACAACAGTGTGTGTTCTGATTAAGTTACTTGATGTAAAAACAAACATAGGACTGTTGAAGAGAGCACGTTCCCTTTTGCAGCTTGCTACTGACGCTGCACACCACATGGAAGCCTGAGAATCAGATACTATTCACAAATTTGGATGCTGTTGTAACATTGGCATACTTAGTTCTTGGTTTCTTAAAAGACTTTGTTGTTGTTGGTTGCATGAAATTTCCTTTGCCTTACAAGTTTTAGATTTAGTATTTTCTTTTTGCTTTTAAAGCCCAGACTGAAACTCACTGGGATAAGTAAAGGGTGCAAGTGTTAAGTGAGCTTGAAAGTTTTTGTAAATTGAAAAAACTGGACTAGATCTAAGAATTATTGTCTCATGGCATGTATCTGTATCACAAAAATGCTCACTTAAGGCATTTGGGGTTTTTTGGAAGTATGAAGTATTGTGGGAAGGTGATGTTGATAGTCTGTAAGTTTGGGAGAGAAGGATATTAAAAGTTTTGGAGATAAAAAAAAATTTTTTTTGGGGGGGGGGGTGCAGGTCCTGCCCTTCTGGAATAGCAGGTGCAACAGCTTCTTTAATCTGAAGAACCATGCTGGTAGAAACTGTAGTCATAACTGTAAGCATTTTGAGTCCTGACTCAAAATGGCTACTTTAACTTCCATTTCTGGAATGTTTTTTCTTGCATGCTTAATGATGCATAAGCAATCCACTGATTTACTGTGCTTCCAGTAAGTGGAAACAGTTGTTTCTTCATACCTTGCGAAATAGGCCTTATTTACTTGTAGACATCCTTATAAATGTAGCAATTGCTCTGGATGCAATATCATGATGGCTATGGGGCATTTTGCAGATATTTCCAAAGCATAGCACTTCTGTTTGGAGGTGCTTTGCGCTCTCTGGTATACGGTGAGGGAACTTGCTTGCTTTTGTGGGTTACCATAGCTTGCTTCTGCGTAGGATGTGCTGACTAAAATGCCGGTTCAGTTATATCCATATGAACAGGATCTGAAATACATCTGCAGGCCTGTGTTTTCTCTTATACGGTCACTGGGATAATATCATTGAAAACCAGCAACAACAAAAATAGGGCTAGCGCTTGTGGCTTTGTCGCTTGCTTTTAGCAGTAGGAAAGCATTAATGGTCACTGGATTAACATTACAAAAGGGAGATGTGGACCTCTTAGCAAGAAGCAAGGTATTTTCCTAGGCTTAATGACTTCAGGTGTCATTTTCCAGAATTACTTTGTCCAAACACTAAATAGACCATAAATTATTGTTTTCAATAACTTGAAAATTCAAAAAAAATGAAGTTCTGCTACCAGAGATTCACTTGTATGTTTATTTGGGAAGTGGCTGACTCATGTCCCCACTGTTTAAATTGGTTTATTTGTATCAGGTGGACTGTAAAAGGTTCCAGTTTTCAAGGTCTGTCTTTTTGATATACCATTTCTTTTGCTCACTTGTATTTTAGTCCATGTCATTTTACAGAATTAATATATTTACATTTTAAGAGGATTAGGCAGATTAAAAGATGTATTCATGTTTTATTGATAATGTCAGATTAATTTCCACTTTCCTGGTGGCAGCTCGCAGCTCTGTCAAAACACAGTCTGTAAAAACACTGTTATACTTGACAATTTCATAAGGCAATCGCCAAAAATACAGTTTGGGCAATTAATTAGCAGCTCGATTACCAGTGGGTACTAGAGTAGTTGGTGGTTAGTGGATATATGGAAGAGATAGTAAGACCAAAGGACTACCGAGGCCGGCTCAAGTGAGGTAAGTTTTCCTTCATGACTATGTTCCTCAAAGAACCTTACTGGAAGAGATGTTACTGTGAAGGAGAACATTGCCACAGTCGCTCTTGGTGTGCAGGATGAAGGCAAGTATTCTGCAGCTCTCGTTTATATCTATGCTGGCTTTTTACCCCTGAAAGTGCTGGGACAGATCTGTCTCGTGCTTGCAGCCTAAAGCTCTCCTTTAAAGTTTCCTTTAAAGTTTCTCACTGAAACTTTCTCAGGCAATGGTTGGATGTTGTCACAGCCTTCTGCTGATCTCTTCTCCCTGGTATCCAGCGATACGACTTGTGGTAATGGTCCAAAGCTGCTCCAGGGCAGGTTTAGACTGGACACAAGGGAGCGTTTTTTTACTGAGAAGGTGGTCGAACACTGGACTAGGCTTCCTAGAGAGGGGGTCGATGCCCCAAGCCTGTCAGTGTTTAGGAGGCATTTGGACAATGCCCTTAATAACATGCTTTAACTTTCGGTCAGCCCTGAATTGGTCAGGCAGTTGGACTAGATGATCGTTGTAGGTCCCTTCCAACTGAAATGTTCTGTCCTGTTCTATTCTGTTCTGTTCTATTCTATTCAAACAATTGCTGGAAAAAACCAAAACTCGGACTCAAAATCTGCAAAATTCTTCCTTGAACAACTTTAACGGGTGATTCTTCAATAGAAATCTCAGGGGAGGGAAACGAGAGCTGAACTCTGAGCCACTGCTGGAACTGAAACAACCCAAGAGTTAAATCACTTTCAACAGCAACTGTTTTGTAATGGCCTCTCTCCTCTACCCCTTAAGGCCTTGTCCGTACTGTACAAAATGAGAGTAAGCACAGCACTTTTCCAGGAACAAGTTTGGATGTGGTCTTCCACCTGTTTGTGGGGTGAGGGAGATCGTGAAGGCATCGCTTGATTCCTGGAGGTGCCAGCTTTGACCTGACCTGCACTATGGGCATGGAAAGTAGCCAGCCTGAGTAGCCTTGCTGCCTCCTGGCAGTGCTGCGTGGGATGGCCTTTGCAGTCTGAAACCACTGCAAATGAAATTTAGTTGGGGTTAAAAGCCAAAGGGGGATTCCAAGGCTCAATTAAGGTGGGATTTGCTTGCTACAGGAATGAATAATCCTTTGCCCTTATGTACAGCTTGTCAATTGGTGGGTCTCAAAGTGTTTCACGGAGGGGCTCGGCACTGCCACCTCCCCTTGCTCTGCCCTTCGCTCTGTAAGAGAAAGTGAGGTCACTCAGGAGACAAGTGGCAAAGCTGGGAACACATTGCTAATATCCTGAGCCCAATCCATTATGCCATCTTGTTTCCCTACTCTGTCCCTCCTGGACAGGCCACTAAGGAAAGCCCTGTCAGAAGGAAGCATTTAACCTCTTTGAATGATTTTCCTTTGCCAATGAAGTCTTGCTTCATTTGAAAATAACCTGAAATGTGGTATTTTGAGATATTAAGAAGTCTTAGCTAAGCCAGGCATGCAGTAGTGCTAGATCACTCTTCCACGACCAGTCTCCATGTAAGGAAATCACAGGAAAAGGAAACTTTAAAAAAAAAAAAAAATTGCCTTGGAGTTCCTTCTGATATATCTGCCCCAACATGAACTAAGTGAAAGGGAACACCCCCAGCTGCCATTCCCAGTAGAAACAGATGAAAGAGATTTTGCGGAGTCTTGTGCTGCCCTTCCTCTCTGTGTGCAAAGCCTAAAAATAGGATGAATCCTACTGTTGTCTGCCTAAGTAACTGCCTTTGGTAGTAAAGTACTGCAGAACAAGCTGTTCGCCACCAGTATATCTCTTTGGAGTTGCGTCCCAGGCCTGAGGAGAGGATGTTTTGCATAGTGCTTGGTGTGGAACAAAAATTCCCTTAAAAAAAGAAATCCAACATTATGCAACAAAATTCGTAATTCCAAGGCAGCCATGAACAGAAAACTAGAATGATGGTTGCTACAGAAGTTACTTCAGTTAATGCTCTTATCTCTGAATTATGTCTCCAACGCACTCCATGGAAACCTTAAACTTAACTACCTTCAGTTTAATGAGCTCCTTTGAAAAGAAAAAAAAAAGTCTTTTGTTGCCAATGCAGTGAATGTGTTTGTACCAGTTAGAAGTAATAATTGAATCAAGATACATGTAGATAAAAAAGCAATGTGAATGCATGCACGGGCATTACACACCTTAGAAAAGGCCAGATTCCCATCCTTAGCTTCGTTTCTTTCCTGGTGAGTAGAGGTATCAATTAATAGTGAAAGATACTAATCCACTTATGGGTGGCAGCGTCGTGACTTCAATTATTAAAGAACTCTTGCTATAACTGATTTTTTTTCACCCAAGTAGAACTTGGTAAAATCGAGAAGTGTAAATGCTTCGCTGACAGCAGATTAAAAGTTGTTTTATTAGCTTTAATAAAGATCAGTATTGTCAAGGTTTTGAATAAGTATAAATGTAAGGCTGCACGAACACAAATCTATCACAAATTTTATTTCCGAAACACCTGCAATTTGAATCCATGTGTAATGGTGGAGGGGTAGGAACAGAAATACTAAAAAGGATCAGTTAGATCAATTATGATCTATCTAGGACACGCATGCACTAGTGAGTTTCAGTCAAGGATAGGAGCAGATTCTGGCTGACTTGACTTGATGAAACTTGCATTAATTTGTCTGAACTGTAAACCTTTACCTGCACATGTTGAGCATATAAAGCATGTGTGTTTCACCTGTTAAATTCCATTGAATGATTATCTTCATAGCCCATTTTAAGTAAAGGTTTTATATTTGGGTGAAAGGCATTTGTAAAAAAGTATTCTTCTTCAAAATATACTGCAGTGGTTGTAAAAGATTCCCTTCCCGGTGGTTTCAAAAAGTGTCTTTTTATCTTTAGATTCCAGCTGTTTCCTTTTAATTATTACTGAAGTGGTAAAACACGGTGTGTTTAAGATATTTTGATCTTTTCAGGAATTATATTTACTTTATTTTTCTTTTTCCTCTCCAACCCTGTTTCTGTAGGAAGAATCTTAAATCGTTTCTCCAAAGATATTGGCCACCTGGATGACTTGCTTCCATTGACATTTTTGGACTTCGTGCAGGTAATTTGGCTGCTACTGTCAAAGACTTCTGCACTGCATTCAGATTTTAGATTCCTGTATGCTTTGGTGAAGATCAGCTATTTGTCACAGTTGTAGCTGAGTTGAATGAAAGTACTTGTTTGTGAAAGAAAGGTGCGGTTGAAATGTAATGTGTCAGTAGAAAGCTAACATGAGTAATAACTGGCAGGTAGGAGTGGCTATACACAGCTTGCTATTATGTCAAGATTTCAGTTCATAGTAGCTACATGCTTGGTAAATTGCTCCTGATTTGCCTCCAAGCAATCTGGCAAGCTTATTGCTGTTATAAGAAATATGTCCATAGTAAAGAAACAATCAACTCATATGAAAAGATAGCACAGATTAACCTAATTACGTGTCTACTTCCACAAAGAATCAAATGCTTACCACACCATTTTGGATTAAAATAGGTGTGGCTATTTACAAAGAAAAGATTAGTAGTAATAGGGTGAATATAATAGCCTTAATAGGAACAAGTGAAATAAGTTGCTGCAGACAAGAAAGATGGACAAAGCACTGAGATTTTGATGATGATGAAAGGATAAAGGTTTATATATGACATCAAGGTAATTTTTCTGTTGCAGTTGCTATTAATCCTACTTGTAAAAAAAATTGCAGAAGGATAAAGCTGCCAAAAAAATGATCGTACTGTATGAAAAGAACAGAATACACAGAATTGTGGAGGCTAGAGAAAGAAATGACTTAGTGGATCAGACCTGTCATGCTCAAGGGAGAAATGTTTCTTAAGGTGCTATTGCTAACTTCGTCTCTTAGAGATAACTTATTCAGGATCTAAACCTTGTTTTGACTTCTTTAAAAATAAACCAAAAACATTTCAGGTTGAGCAGTTTAATCATGTTGTTAATGCTGAACTCTTGAAAATAGGAAAAAAAAAATATTCCAAGACATTAGTAAAAACACTTCGTAAGATACAGTCTTTTTCCTAGTTTAGTGAAGTTGCTAAAGTTGAGGTGTGTGTTTGTTTTTCAAAGCATTACAGTGCCACATGTCATTTTTGGGAAGAACGGAAGGTGATGTATTTTACCTATCAATTAAAGCAATTGGGTTTTTTTGTGAGTTAGGGAGATGCTTATAGTGGATAATTAAGATTTTGAATTCATGGGCTTTTAAGGCCCTGACAAATTCTATCCTGAAAGTGCAATATAAACTTCTTTCTGTAATATACTACTCATTATCTACTGTTTATACAGATTCCAAATTTTTTTCAGTCTCATTAACTGTCTCATTAGACAGAATATCTTTCTTTATTTCAGCTCTCTTGGAATAATACATCTGTGCCTTTCTTTTTGGCTGAAAGCTCAGGCTGTCCTGCAATGCTTGTCTTCTCCTCTTAGGGTAGGATTTACATCCACAAAGTCAAACCCATCTCTTGCATAGTGCTCCTCGGCCATTAGACCAAGCACAATGCAGAGGGGTTTGTATTTGCATAGGTTTGTCCCCTTTACAGCAGACTGCACTGCGTATGTTCATACTACATACCACTCATGGCCAGAGCATCCTCTAGGTCCTGTGGTCTTGAGATAAAATGATTAACCCTTTTCCTTAGTTCCGTGCATTTACAATAATGTGAGAGTTGTGTTGCAGCCCACTTGCATGGTGTTTTTATAGCAAGAAACTGAGTGGGTGTTTTGCATGCCCTGGCATGTGGTTTAAAGGCATGTGGGGTTGTCTGAGGATGCAAAATTTGCTGGGAAAGTGTTAGATAAGTCTGCGTAAGCAGAGGGAGCCAAAATTGGTGTGGTCTTGTCCATACTTCCTTTTGGAAGCAGACCCTGAAGCAAACCGTCTTGAGAATTACACTGTTTTTTTTCTGAGGGAACCATCTGGTTTCCTCCAAAAGAAGGCTAAGGAGGGAGGTAACCTGTATGCACAGCACATACAGAGGACCGAATCATTTACTAGCAGATTGGAAAACCTAGCTATTTGACCAGCCTATAGATACTTTAGGCAGTATATTCTTACCAAAACTTAACTGGTCTGGGATGAAGGAATGAAGGCTGTTGCTCTAGATGTGATTGTTTTCTTCTTTCAAGCTCCTACTGTAAACCGTGTTTTGTAAACATTCCCCCTCATGTTGATTACTTTGTGTGTTTCTTTTAAATTGCCTATTGAATAATTTGTCAAATTCTGAAGTATGTATTTCAAGTGAAAAGTTTTCCTTTTCAAAAAATAAAGCAGATGTTACATGTCCAGTACACTATTAAAAAGATACTACGTTTCAAAGCTCGCCTGTTCTGTTTGGCATCAGAAAAGAAAATTTAGGAACTTACTGTTGATTAATAATGCACTGCTATCCGTAAGACAAAAGCACTTCCTTCTTGGCAGGTTTTCTAAAACTTACTATTCTCGATCAGCAAGCTTGTTGGTTAGTGGATGCCTTTTGAAATTCAGTAGCAAAGATATATTTATTTCTGAAGAAGCACAGATTTTTTACAAAGGATAGCTGTTATCAATTATGATAGAGATCTTTTGTCACTTGTTTTGTTTGCAGGTGTCTTTTATAAGACTTCCTATAATCCCTTCAGGAAGAAATATTTTCTCCTTTCTAAAAACAGTATTAGCTAAATATAAAAGCTCTGATCCCAGCCATTGTTGTCGATTCTTTGAGAGACATTTCCCAACATTCATTGTTTAAATGGTTGTCAGGAGGAATCAAGTGAAACTTAATAAACAATGCAGTAACTGGTTCATCTCTACTTTGTGTGTAGAAGCTTTTCTTGAGCGGATTTGCATTGAAGAAGTGGTCGTTTTTCTGAGTTATTGCGAGGATCATTGTGAAACATTCCACCCTTTTACTATATTGGCAAGTGAGTGTATAATTTCTGCACAAATAAACACAATGTGATTGGACACCCAAAAACTACAATATGAGCCCATTTAAATACCTATAAATAATAATTAAAATCTACTAGTTTCAAGAATTTCATAATTGCACTGAGTACAGATTTTAAGGCAATGCTAAAAATTGATAATGTTCTTTTTAGAGTGCCTAATAAGATTTATACACTGCACTACAGTCATAATGAGCATGATTAGTACAGACAGCTATACTGGATGAAAATTAATTCCTTGAACTAAGAGAGTTGAATTTTTTTACATCTTCCATTGAGTCAATGAAGAAGAAACAGTTCTCTTCAAGACAGTGAATAGTTACTGTACACTTATTTGTTAAAGCAAAAATAAAAGGTATGTGGCAAGCACAAAAATGCATCATAGACCTTATGTATTCTTCTGAAAACCTGGCCAGATTTTGCAAAGCTGTTGCTCTGCAATAGCTCCCAAAGTAGCAACTCTCACTGCGTTTAAAAACCAAAGAAAGAAAGGATGCCAGGAAACTTTAAGTGGACCAAAATATAGCACAATGTATCTTTGGAGAGATTGGGGGCAGGAGGGGCAGTCCTCACTAGAACGAGGCAGTCTTTTTTTTTTTTTTTTTTTTTTTTTCCTTTCTTAACTTAGGAATTTTAACAGCATATGAGACATATCATGTTAGTGCAGTTGACTGTCTTTTTGTAGAAATTACTGCTGTATCCACAAGATTCATAAATAGAAAATAAGTCTCTTTTTTGTATGAGAACACATTTATGGCTACGTTTGACTACATGGCTGTTGAGCAGAACTCAGTGGGTAGATGTGAAGTATACAAACTGAAATGAAACCGAAGGTTAAGTTAGGCCCTTCAGCTGAGACATCTTTAATTGTACATTTACAGTCCAGTTCAAAGCTCATTAAAGTAAAAAATAAACTTTACAGTCTGTAGTCCAGGCCTGGGCCTTATCTTCTGTAGTGGATTCTGGCTGGCCGTAAGGTTCCATACCAGCTCTCCCAGAAAATAAAATAAAAAGCAATGCTATGTTCACTTTGGCACTTGTTATTCCTACTAAATATGGCACTAAATATGTTTGTAAAATCAGGTAGTACTTCATGTTTGTAGGTTGATTCAGATAGGCAAAAAGCTGAATGAATTTGTTTGGTGAAGATAGGGGCGGGGGGTGTGTTTGTGAGCTTGCATATTTTCAATTACTTGCCTCAGTACTGTTAGCCTCCTTAGCCTCGGTTCTGCATCTCGCTTTCTTTTTCCTATCCTGAGTTACGTATTTTTGGCAGGTGTTTTCCAACTAAGTTACAGTCTCCTCAGGTAAAGGACTACTTCTGTGAAGGCCATTACAGTGCTTTAAAAGTTTCTCAGAGGATTTAAACGTCTTCTTCATTTAGATATCTATGCTTTATTTATGCATTTGTTAGTTTAATCAGAGGGCAGGCCTGACAGCAGCCTCAAGGAGCTACCCAAATGCAAATAATTGCAGAAATGCTTTCTTTAGTTGGTACAAACCTTATCATCCTATAAATAAGTACAAAGGGACTTAAGGAAGTCAGGAGCTATTTAAGATGACTGGGATTTTGTTACTAATTTCTTAGGCTCCTCTGAAAATACCAGCTGATTTACTCAGTGTTACAACCAACTGTTGTTCCTCCTCCTGCCTTAAGCTCTGTGGGAGTAGAAGGCTCTGTTGATGTGGACTTCACTGGTAGATGTGGGGCTTGTAGTTTAAATGTTAAAATGCATAGCAATGTCTAGCTCAATGCAGCACTAATAAAACACACCATAGCAATTTGGGAAAAGGTCAGCCAAGGAGTAGAATAGAAGAATTTAATGAGGAAGTACTAGGAGTTAAGAATCCAATATATTTAATAGTATTTTATGCACATACCTAAGTGGCCAGTATTCTGGATGCTATGTTTTTGAGAGCTTGTCAAAGGCTTGTTTTTAGTACCTGAATCTTGAGATAGATCTGCAGAGGCTTAACATCTTTAAACTGTGGTCTCAGGTGACTCAGGATGAGTTCCCAAACAGATAAACCACTGGTTGAAAAGTATATCTATAAACCGATTGAATACATAGGATGGTGAAGTAAATTTCAGACTTTCTTTTGGGTTTGTTAATTATTATGATAAATTCTAAAGGGATGTTTTTGTCTGTAGTTTCTTGCCCTTTTATTTCTTCGGTGATCTTACTACCTGTTAACAGAGTTGATTTTCTGCTTTATTTTCTAGTGAATTTGAGTAACAATGTGATGGCCCCTTCATTTTGCTTTCTTACCCTATGTTGGATTGAGGGGAAAAAAAAATCATGATCTGTTTTGTTTCTGGAGAACACTGTGAACATGTGAACTATCTGCAGCTGCCCTTGGAAAAGGGCAGTGATTTATTGAGGAAAACTGAATTGCAAAACCTTTTTCCTCCCCAAAATCAACAGCTTGACTGAGTTTAAATAACTGACTTTTCATATCCTTTCATCACACACAAAGACCTAATCCTGAGACTACTTGAGCCACCAATGTAGGCTGTGGCTGAGACCACCACTGAATGTGCCATTCCCTTCTCACCACACACAAAACACATTGACTGCAGCTTTATGAAGTGAAAATGCTGAAGGAAAATGTGAAGGAGGTGTCCACAGTCATTTCTTTAAAAAAAAAAAAAAAAGAAAAAAAAAGAAAAGAAAAAAGAAAGAAAGAAAAAAAAGCTGCTGCATCTGGATATTAGGAACAAAAAGTGCCTCAGACTGGAATAATAGCTTGGGTCACTTGCTTTCGTATGTGCACGAGAGTGGAACTGCCGTTCCTTGTTTCAGTACCACTGACCCCTGCATTTTAGTGTGTGAAGATGTCAGGGAAAGTGTGTAGAAGGAATTCCAGGATCTTTTAGTTTAACAATGATGTTGTTATTTTGTGATTTCTGTAAGAGGTGGGGTTCTGGGGGGGTTTGTTGTGTTGTGTTTTTCCAGTTTAGCCAGGTTTTGTATGTATGCATGTGTGAGTTTTAAGAGGTATTTTTATTCATTAAAGAATAGTTCTTTCTGGGTGTTTGCATGTGTGCATATGATCATAAATATGTTGTGAGAAAATAACTAGTGGTGGGATCTATGTTAAATGTCAGCATATTCTCTTTACCCTGATACGTAGAGCAGACTTGTATCTTGGGAGACACCTTTTGGTTTCCCTTCTGCTGAATCCTGCTAGTTTTGCTTGATGGGTAGATCACAAGATTCTGCAGCTGTGCTGAGGTTTAAATGAAAAAATAAATAAATTAAAAACAGTTGCCTGTTGGCACTTAACTGCTGAAGTCTCATGGAACTTTTTTCTCTGTGGAACTGATGTTCTAACTGTACATTCCCAAGATGCATACTGCAGTGCATCTTGCTAGTGCATAATGAAAGACCAATAAAAACTTCAAAAAAAATAGTAAGGGTATATATTTTTTCATTGGTTACTTTTGAAGCTCTAATTCCAGAAAAGGTTGAAATGATCATTATGATAAAAAGCTAATTTCTGATATAGTCATTTGATATTTTTATGTGCTTTCAGTTTTGCTATTTTCTTGGAAATAAAAAGGGGTTATACACTGTGTTGTTAAAAACAAACAAACAAACAAAAAGCTGTCCATCCTGCCTGCCTGGTCATCATCATCCCACACACCCCCCCCCACTCACCCCAGCCCCCCCAAAATAGAGGGGTGGGAGGTTGAGGAGGAAGAGGAAGCTTGAGTTGCACTTGTGTCTCCAAGACCAACGTGCAGGTGCTGTGAGTTTAGCACAGACACTTGTCTAAATAATGCAGTTCTTTATTGACCTTTCATTTCTCTGTCCTTGAATGCCTTGATTGTTAAATCCCAGTAGCCAATTAGTCTTGTTGATGGTGACCAGCAGTGGAGATAATCTATGCCAAAGCTATTGCTCGTCTTTACTCTGTACCTGTCATTGCATTCCTTTGAATGTAAGGATGAGTGTCTTGCATCGTACGGACTGTGTATTTACTCAGATTGATGGTATGCGTATAGGATAAAATGTGTAAAGTCTGGAGTCACTGCTAATAGGCAGATTCGTGTTTATACACGGGCCTCAGTTTTCTAGGGAAGGCTAAAGGTCTGTTCTTACTATAGCAGTCATATGTAATCCAGCCCAATCCTTTCCCTCACCCCATTTTTTTTTTCCTATTTACATCGTATGTAGAATTTTTATAAGAATAGATATGCGTGTCATTCTCCACATATTAGCGTCAGGGCAACAGATATTGCAGTAACAAAACTTAATTTGTGTGGGAACGTCATGTAACTTTTTTATATTTTAGTGTTTGTATTTACTTAGTATTAATGAGATTGAAGATGTAACCCCTTATCTAACATGGGAAAGAAGATGAAATCGCATTTCTCAGTATTATTTTATTACCTTTTTGTCATTTTCCTTCCTTGTGTCTCCTTTGCTACTTTCCCACTTTTCTTGTTCTTCTTAATTATTTTCCTTTTAGTTTTTATACTTCTCCATTTGTATAGTAAATGTAGATAACACTTTTGTCACTGGGCTGTTCTTTCCATTTTCTCAATGAAATTTGGAATACTGGTGTTTTAAATATAGTACTTGGAAAAATAAAGCTGGATTTCACTTAGTGGAATTCTATCTTCTCTGTTTCTTTTTCCGGAGCATGTGAGCATTGTGAGATGCAGTCTTCCTCTTCATTTCTCTAACATTTTGAGCAGATTGTGGCTTAGTGGTAGGAAGACAAAAATGTAGTTGTGCTTGCAGTATTTTGGTATGTGGGACTGAAACCTGTAAATACAAAATTTCAATCAGGTTTAAATCGGCTTTTCTCCAGATTGCCTTCTCTGTTTTATCAGATTACTCTCAATACATTTTCAGCTACTAGAAAGCAGGATAGTTGTATGGAAGTCCAGTGATGTGCCCCTGTTCTGTGTGGTTTGGAAATTTCTCCCCTTTTGGTTAAGGTGGCATTTGCAAAAGTTCCAGAGAGAGATTCCATTCGTCTGGGGCTCTTTATATCTGTTGGAAGGCGTTTTCTTGTTTGCTTTTCTTACTGTGAAAGAGGGCAAAGAAATACTCTGATGTAAGTGAACTTAGGTTCTGCAGTTTTCTCCTTTTCTTTTTTGGTCCATCTTTGCTTTTGGTGCCAATGTGGGAATTTTTATTGTTATTATTTATAGGTATTTACCTGACCTTTTAAGCATTATTGCAACCTTTCACATCTATAGCTCAAACTGATGATTATTTTTAAGACTTCTAAAGATCATTAACATTTCTAACACTTCACAGTAGCTAGAAATCTTTTTAATTCTGCTGTCAGTCATAGAGTGTAACAATCCTGTTCCAAATGGTGATAAGTACAAATCTTCTGGATTGCCTTAAACTACTGATATACTATAGATAGGACAATGTGTGCTTACGAACAAATGAGGATTTTACTGTTCGGCAAAAGGACTGGAGATTGCACTTTTGATTCAAGAAGGAAGGAGAAACTTGGAGGTAATTTGAATTACTAAGCCATATAGCCGGCGTGTGTGTGTGTGTTAAATCACTATGCATATTTATGCCCAAAACAAATATGTGGGACAAGGAATTATCTTTAGCAAAAAGAGGCTGCATCTCATAGAAATGTGCTGCCAGGGTTATGTCTGCATCTCATGCAGAACATAAGAACTTTTTTCTTGCTGAAGCTGATACCATGGCTGCTTGGTGAACTCTGCAGCTGATTTGAAAACTCCAGACAAGTTTGTTCTTCAAAAGGTAGAGGCTGCAGTGTGGGCAGTTTTATACAGCAAAAGATGAGAGTTCAGCTGGGAACTGAATGTCACATGTCTTTGGGAAGCTTATATCTCTTTGTGTTACATCTATGTTACAGGATAGTTTTATATAATTTAAAAAAATTGATTCATTTGGATTGCACTCTTGAAATAGGAAAAATTTGTGTGTTAAGAAAGGCTCTTTCAGGGGCTCAATAATAGCTATTCCTGCACTGTGGAAGAACAGGATGCTGAGCAATTGCATTTTCTTCCACAATCATGTCCCTAAATCTTTTTTCTTTCTGTTTTTGTTACTGGATTTTAAAATCAGTCTAACGTTTAAATAAGCAGAGCTCTCTAACTATGAAAGTCATTCATATGCTAAAATACTGGGTTTAGATCTTCCCTTCTAAAACTGAAAACGTGCTGGCTTTGGTACCTGATTCAGTTGTCCATCCTTCTGTTAAACATAACATAATACTGAGAAAAATATTTTTTCATTTCTCTCACTGATAGAAAGTCTGGTTTGGGGGGTCAGACCTGGTATCAGTTACTTTGGCAAGTGTGTCTTTGTTGATCATTTGTGATAATAAACTTCTCGAAAGTCTTCCTGATGGTCTTGGAGCATATTTGTAATAAATTATGAATGAGCATGCACTTACCACAGTAAATAATGTTTGTTCTCTGCCAAGGAAGTTTCTTTTTACTTCTTCAGATGCCAATGGGTTCTGTACCTACAGAGAATGGCTGAACTGGGTGAAACCGGGTGGTGGTGGTGAAAGGCTGGTACTGATGAGTTAAAATACAGGTTGCTGAAAGCGTCAGGCTGCTATTAAGCTTCGTGGAGCTGAGTGATCACTGAATAGAATGTAGTACTGAAGAATTATGAGTTGAGTTTATTTTGAATAGGAAAGTAGAATTTTATAGCCTTATCAGAGTGGCAAAGCTCTGGGGAAGTTAGGAAAAAACCCAGAGACAGGCTAAAAAGCATTTTTTACGTATCTGCTATGAAAGAGTGCGACCAGAAAAGAACAGAAGGTAGTTTTGTTTCTTAGGATATCTGACGCTGTAGTCCTTAATATTTTTCATAGTTTCCGTTTAACTGGGGCAGAGGGGCCGCTGTGGAACTTAGAGAAATATGAGTAGTACTTCAATCTACCTAAAAATAAATACATGAATAGTGTATTTTAAATAGAAAAAAAAAAGAACAAACAGTAAAATGCTTAAAAGCTTGTAATTGCTCTAAGGCTGAAGAGCTGTGTTACTGAAGAACTGATACTCTTTTTAACAGAAGAGCCCATAGTTCAAATATAGCACAAAGCTTTTAAAGTTGCTGAAAGACCCAGAATTGACTTCTGGCAAAACAATTAGACTTGGCTGAGCAGAAAAGGTCATGCAGTTGAAAATGAGGTATTCTGGGGAGGGCACGGGGCTGCTCTGGCATTGTGGCCATGAGGACGAGAGGCCTGAGGCAGGAAAGTCTATATAGCTCAAAGACAGCGTTTGCAAAACTGCAATGTATGGGGCAGCAGCATCTGTGGTAAGCAAAATTTTGCCAGACATTTGGAAGAACTGGGAAAAAATGTGCACAGCGTGGATGAAAAGGTTATAACAACATCATCATTAGCTCAGAGGAATTCCTCACAGGAACAGCAGACAGTATTTTAGCAAATAAGTTAATGTGCTAGACCGTAAGAACAGTAAATAATGCCATGCAGGGTCATAGCGGTGGTCTGTCTAGGCCAGTGGTCTTTCTCCAGCAGTAGCAATAGGAGATGCTATTTGGAGAGAGCATGAGAACCTGGCTGCTTTCTGTGGCCCATTCCCTGTTTAGTACCTCAGCATTCACAGTTTTGTACTGGGAGTGTCAAAAGGCCTATCTCTTCCCAGTCCTTTTACTGTCCATTTTTTTGCGTTATTTTCTATCGGCTTGTAAGATCTGCCTCCTGCTATCTAATAGCCTGAAAGCAGTGAGATATTTGTTGATTTTTTTTTTTTTTTAATTTTGTTCTATGTATATGTGCCCCTTCTATGGAAAGAAAGCAATAATTATCACTGAAAGAAAAACTGCTTTTAGAAGGGTTGTAAGTGGGGTAAGACGGAGGACAAGTTTTGGTGAATCAGCCTCTGCTGATAAAGTGCTAAAGATAGGAGCAAAGAACAAAGTAGGAAATAAACCATTTGTAGTAGTACTAAAGAGAAAAGTACCCATTGTTGAATCAAATGTTTTGATTTCATCAGGGTCTGTGCTCAGTGGGGCTGTCTTGGGCTTACATAGCTGGGGAAAGGTTTCGGAAATGGCTTCTAAGAGGTAGGAGGGGAGCAGAAATTGTCAAGCCATTCTTTATTTTCCTTTAAAAATATTGGTTATTTGGCAGCAGAGAGTGATAGAGGAGAGAGAAAAAAGCATTGCTCTGGAAATCTTAAAGCAAGTGGAACAGCCAAAAAAGTGACCACACTTGGTGATGGTGGGGGATATTGGAGTCACAAAACCCCTAAATTAATATAATAATATTAATTTAGATAATTAATAACATTAATTTATTAATAATATTGATTTATTAATTAATATATAAAATTAATATAATAATAATGGAAAGGGATGCTTTCCGCCACCTGAGAAGAAGGGTAACTCTGGGAGGGTTGGGTAGTGCTAGATGTTTTCCTGTATTGTTTCAGGCAGGTTCTGGCAAGAGCTGTTGAGAAAGCAAAGCATGTGTGTATGCATGTTCTACGCTCTCTGATTAATGCTGTTTCCTCAAGGTACCATGTAAAGTTCTGCTTGGCATCTGAGGTGTTCCACGGGAAGATACAACATATTTGTCATGGTACAAAGAGCACTATAGCTTTTGTGAATAGTTGTTGTGTATGTGCCTTTTTTTCATGGGAAAACAACAGTGTAAGAATATAGCCAGGGACTGTGAACATTTACAGGAGATGATGACAAACTTAGCACTGCTGAACAACAAAACGTATTAACTTCCTATATCATTTTTATAAGGAGATCAGAATAAAGTTATAACTAACTCCCTATAACTTCAGGAAGAGGACCTCTCACTTTTATATAGATCCTTATTGCAAAGTTGTTCCTTGCTGCCCAAATCACTGAGAACACTTGTGCAGAAGTGCCTAGTGGGCACAAGGTGCAATAGAAGAAAAGCTTTTGAGAAAATCAAATTAAAGGTGCTCCTTGAGTTTTTACTGCTTATAAATAGAAAAATACATTGTCCACAGACGTTTACAAGAGTGGGTGTTTAGCACTGTCCTTTTTTGTGTGACGGTATTGGTTTCCCTGTAGAGTGGGTATGAACAGGAGCTGCATGTAGAGATGCATAAGTAGAGGACATAGCTTTGGCTCTGATAAAAGTTTGTTTTTTCATGGAAAATCTGTGTTAGCTGGAAGTAACTTACTACTGTGGCCAAAGGGCCCTGGCAGCTAACTTCTTAGATGAGTGAAGATAATTTATTATAAAAAAGAAAATAACCTCTCTATGATGTAGAAATGTAATGCGGAGTTTTAAAGGATGAGTATTTTGAGTGTCTGGCAGAATCACAAAGTCCAGAGCTTGATTATGCATCTGTTTCTAAAGCATCAATATCTGGAAGTCTCAGATAACATATGGACTGTGTTTTTTGAGAACTGCTATTGGGATCGAGACCTGCATAAGATAGTTAAGCCTCTTGGCCCAGGGTGCCCAGAAAGCCTAGTTCTAGCCCTTGTTGTAGGGTAAGAGATTATTCATGATAGGATGCTGTTTAAATACAACAGAATGGTGGCAGTGCCAGTGTATTAAAGAAAACACTGTTTTTATTATAAGGTCATTTGTTGAAGCACAATTGGACACAGTTCGCCATGATCTCAAGCAAATATTAAGGCTTCTCACTTAATGGCAGAATGCATGCCAAGTCAAATGAATGAGCATGTTGGAGACACAGAAAACATTTGCCCTGAGAAGCTAAGTATATGCTTGTTCGCTTGGAAAAAAAATGATCCGGAAAGTCTATCTTATAGAGACAAGAACAAATAGAAAGTACTAGCATTAAGGATATGATTGGGAATTCTGAATATATTTCTGTGGTCTGTCTGGCACATGTATTCAGTCCATTTGCAGTGACATGGATTTAGTTAGGTAACCTCTTGTCAACTAATTGCAAATAGCAGGATTCCAAGGAGGAGAGGGTATCTCACAGAAGATAAGATCAGCTTGCTGGTTTTGAAGGCTTTTGAGCTGGCAGTATTTAGTTCTTACTTTTTTCTTTCACTCAATTTATCTGAAATTAAAATTTTCATTTCTTTCCCAGCTGTGCCTTTTTCCCCCCTCTCAGTGCATTGGTTTTCTTGTCTTTATGCTCCCAATTTTCTAGTGGATGCACATTTTCCTAAAGCTGAATTAACACTGACTGAGAGCTGTCATTCCTGTCAAAGATTGCTGTCACTGGTTGCTTCAGAAAAGGACGATGTCTGAGATGTCTTTTAAATGTTGGAGTTATGTGCAACACTTTTTCTCCTATACTCATAAGTCTTCATTGCTTTTTCTATCAAGACAAATCTGTTCCTGACAGTTTGATGCAAGCAATAGTATAAACAGCCATATGTACTTTTTTAACCAGTTCCAAAAGAAAACCCATAAATTTTATTAAAAAGTTAGTTTAAAGACAAGATTACACGCCTCAACTCGGCCACTCAGAGTAAAATGAAGTAGAGCTGTTTATGTACTAGGATTATGGTACAAAGGTAAAGGGTTTCTATTTGAATGTTTCTTTGGTTTTTTGTAATAAAGGAGAAAAAACACAAAAATCTACGATGTGGTTCAATATGCTGCTCTGGATGCAGCTGGCTTGAGTGAAGTGTTTATCGCTCTGATCTGCTCATTGCAATGTCTTCTCCCCAGGCAAGCTTGTCCTCTGGTGTGCCAGTGTGACCAGCCACCTGTGTAGTTGTGCTTTAACAGAGCTGCAGGACAGTCAGTCCAAACAGGCTGGTTTGAAAAAGCAAGTTTAAAAAAAAAAATAAAAGCGTTTGAGGAAAAAGAAGATGTCAGAACTGGATTAGGGATTGATTGTGCATGCAGTTATTTGGCAGAGCCTATGAGGAAATAATTTTAGTCAGGGGGAGGGGAGGAGGAGGAGGAAGGGTGATGCCAAGCAAGTACGAACAGAGTGGGGTTTTGTAGTTTCTTGACCTGGCTTTTCTTCAGATGGCACAGCCTGACTGAGAGTGTCCTAAGTTAATGCACTTAAGGTTGAAACTTGAAATCCAGGATATGTACCGTTGCTATTATGAAATTCGTATGGCTTCATGGCACTGTCCATGAGCTAATATAAGCCTTGGGAGTGCATGTTGGGGTCCAGGGAACAGGAGTTGGGGGCAGGGGCAGGATAGGTGTGTTTGACTTCTGCTTAAATATTGGTATAAACTGGTCCTGGAACACTGTAGTTCTTGGGTGGGATTTGACTGCAGATTCAGTCATGAAAATTTAGGTATCTGCTTGTTGGGCTTTAGATGCTTACTTTGCTGTAGTCAGAGGGCATCTAGTCAATGTGGTTAGTGGACTCTAGAGAAATATTCAACTATAGGGTCACTAGGTATCCACTGAAAGGTTAGATGAATCACTTTCTAAACTTCTAAACTAGGGCAGGAGTTTCATGATGTAGGTCGCATGTAAACTCCCACATTCAGGTTTCTGATTCTCAGATCCCATCCCTTGGGCTCCACTCGTTCATTAGAGATCCTACCAGGTCACCAGCTGCAAGTCCAGAATGGTGTGATTCCTATGGTAGTAGGTCCTGTATCATAGCTGTCATACCCGTGTGGATGACTTGGCATCACAAATCACACTAGGAACTTACACAGACGCACAACTGCATGATACCTCTTACGCTTATATTTTATAAGAGTTGCTGAAATACACTGTAAGGTCCATTTAAAAACAAAACCAAAAAACCACAAAACTTCTTGAATTATGGAAGAAAATGGAACACCTCAAAGATCTGACTCTGTTGAGCTCACTAGAGAGAAGACAGAGAGGTATTTTATAGGTACGTTCACAAGGAGATAAAGGACTCTTAAGTACCCCCTGGAGCAAAGTGCCAGAAGACCTGAGGGGTTCAAAATGGGGTTCTACATGAAAGCCAGGTGCCTTCTTCAAGCACTTAAGCCAAACATGAAATATCGAGCTCAGGGTGTAACTGATATGGAAGGGTAGACATTCTTATGAGACATCTTGAACTCTAAATCTTGCTTTTGCATTTTTGTCCTGTCAAGTTTATTAAATGACTTCAAATGGCTTGCGATTTGTTGTAAGATTTCTAACACAATATAAATGCTATAGTTTCTGCAACAAAGGGAAAGGCTTATAGCTTGTGATATATGTATGGCTTATAGCTTGTAATTCCCATGTTTTTCCAGATTTTTGTTTTTTTCTTATTGTTTCTTTACCTCACATCAAATGCTTTTCTATTGTGTGGTTGTGGTACAAAAATACCTTGTCCTTCCTAGATCAAGACCTGTTTGAGATTACAAACTCCAAGATATCACTCTCAGCACCTGTAAGAATTACGAATATGTAGGTCACCAGAAGACGAAGGGAAAGCACGTTTCGCAAGTGAATGTGCTGATCAGAGCACTCACTTCCCCAGAGGGTTATAGGAGGGTATGCTTGCTCCAGTAAGACAGGAGATTTCTTGAGGAAGAAGAAGCCACAGTGAATGGAGTGACTGACCGAAGCATGAGGGAAGTCTCTCAGGACTCTTGCAAGCTAGAGGATGACTCCCAATAGAAACAGCACGTGCTTTTCTGTACTCTAGGGATAGAGTACGTGCAGTCTCTGAGTGGGAGATTCTTCTTTCACCAGGGAAACGGAAGTAAATTTGAAGGTGGACATTGGACAATAGGGCTCAATTTGGAAGCAAATTAGATTTTTCTGTCCAGGTCTTTTCAGTCTCGGTAGCCTGTGCATCTCTTTTCTTTTGTGTAGGGTGGCCTTGTTTCGAATACTGTGCAGATAGCTATAAAATGTAATTAATGAGCTCCTATTTTTTTTTTTAATTTGGCTATTGTTTTCTGCATAGTCATTACAGAAGACTTTTAAATGCTGAAATTAATAAGTACAGTAAAAGATGCTGGTTTTATAGGCCATATTTCTTTTATGTAGGGAAATCTTGCCTGCTTAGCCTTTTGATGCAATTTTCAGTTGTAAGCTGATTCTGTTAGACAAGGTCTAGATGCCCAGTCCTGAGCATTTCTTGCTATGCAAACTGAATACCTAGCTCGCTGCTTTTCTCCAGAGAGGAGAGCAGTCAGCCTACTCGTGTTATCGTTATCGTCAGCCTGCTGATTATCTCGGGTCCTCCAGCTTGCACGCAGTGAGTCTACTAGAAGTTGGCGCAGTCTCCAGCTGAAGAGTTTAGTTGTCTCTTGTGAAACTCGGGAGCTAGAACCTTTGCCTTACCTCACGCAGTAACTGCATGATTACAGTCTGCAAATGGTTGTGTCTGGCTTTCAGACTACTTCATTAAGAGTTAATTTATATGCAAGTTTGGTTTTCCAAAAAAACAACACACATGACTGATCCACCCTATCATAAATTTTTATAATGATAAGGTGGTGCAGGCTCATCTAAAATTCCTTCCAAAGGCGGTGTCAGATTTTTACTTTAGTCATCCTAACCATCTTTTCCTTCCCTGTATTTTTGCCGTAGCAAGGCTTTGTTTACATGAGCTGGATCCTAATAGTTCTACTCCCACTCCCACCCCCACTGGCACTTTGCAACATATTGTAGATTATCATCACTAAAAATTCAGTTTGGCTTTTTAATTTTTTATTAAGAAGCATTTATTTTCCTCAGAATTCTTTTCCTTGAAGCAGCTTTCCTCAACACTTCAGGTTTGCAGCTGATGGTGAGGAGACAGAAGTACTTCAGAAACTGCTTTTTGTGACTGTCTAGGAGGTGATGGAGGGAGAAGGGGAAGGCAGCCGGCGTATAAAGCAGATCTGGGAGTGAGTTGTCAGAAGGAAGGAACGGACTTCAATCTCCAATTTGGCCAAATTTGCCAATGAGGATGGACGTGAGGGAGCCTTTAGAAATTAGCTAGCGTGTGGATGGCTGACAGGCTTGGCAGAGACAATGAGCAGTACTAGGGAAAACAGCGATCTAGACAGGAGAAAATTTGAAGGAGGTCAGGAATCTTGATTTCCTTTCTCCTCATCCCACGATAAAAATGAAATATGCTTACAGGGTTTTAAAGAATGCCGGAGAAGTAGAAGGTAGAGAAGGGCTGACGGCAATGCTGGTGAGGAGTCAGGGTGCTTTGTTTTGCTTTTGTGCTGACATAACCGTGTGCATAATTGATCCAAGTGAAATACCGTGCACTCTCGCTGCCACCTTACCTCCTTGTGATGAAATCTAGGTAAAATGTTTGCAATCTACTGTATGTATCTAGAAGCTCAAACAACATGATGCCATCAACACCTTAACCCACAGATGAGCAGTGTAGTGGTAATGCAGCTTCCCTTAGAGCTCCTACCCTATACCTACCCTATAGCTATTTTCCTTAATAGATTTATAAGACCCTATAATGTGCTTTCACGATCTATGACATGCAAGGCTGTCCCACTGATAAGTCTTCCATCATGAGCTAAGATCATGCCTAGAGCTGAAGACTAAATTGTGCTGACTCATGCAGTCATAATGCGTAAGGTGTGGGGGTTTGTCAGGTGAAATTAGGGTAAAGTCAGAGAAGCCTCAAGAAAAAAACAGATGTAGGGGAAAAGGTCGTGCTGTATTTTGGCTTCAGAGCGGAGCTGGGGACGACTTAAGAGTAAGTGCAATAGTGTTTCATAGGCATTTCCATTCAAAGTGTTTGAAAATCCAGGTAGCTCTCTGGTATTCAACCTTAGCTTATGTGTTGCTTAACTTTTCCAAGTCGAAGCACAGATAAAGGGATGGAGGCCTTTTTGCTGTAAGACATGCATTCTCGGGACCCAATGGTCACTAATGCATTTTTGGCATCCAAAAATCAGGCAGCCACAAAATTAATCTGGAATCTACTTGTGTGTCATATGTGATGATGAAGGTGGCTCCTCTACAGTCCATAAAATGGAGACTTTTTAGAAAATATTGTTATTTCCAAGGAATTTGTTAATGAAAAAAATACAGGAATTTAGTGTCAAGCTAGAATTTCAGTTGTCTGGGTTTTGCACAGGGTGGGTTTCTTTTTTTATGGGTTCCCCCCTCCCCCACGCCCCATTTTTAAGGAGCAGATGGGCACACCCTGACTTCAGTATGCCAGGACTCCAGCCATATGTACATACACACCCAGCTGGTGTTCTGAAATAAATTTGTGTGCAGATAATGCTTTTCATAGTGTGTTCAAACTGAAAGTTTGATGTGAAGTGGTCTGCAGGAAATGGGAGACTTAATTCAGAAAGTTGGGCCAGGATCCACTGACCTAAGCAACAAAGCTTCATTCTACATTATGTCTAGTTTTCTAAGAGTAAATTCAGGTTTAGCCGAGCTGTTCTTCTCATACTCTGAAGCAAACCTGGTAAAACTAGCTTCTTATGACACTTCTTGAAGGGTTTAACAATTTCTTCTTATTTGTAACATTTCCCAATGCAACGCTTTGGGAAGAGAAAGCTCACTTTCTCTGATACTGGGTTTTCTTTCTAAATAGGACAAAGCTGTTTTTAGGAAAAAGTTACAAGCCTCTGTTGAAAGTAGCTCTTCCAGCTGTGAAGCCTTTCAACTGAAAGTCAGTCTTTCAACAGTTTCTTTTTACCTGGATTGAAAAAAACATATCCCTGATTCACTAGATAGTTGGGGTCCATTAAAGATTAGTTGTCTGTTTCATTAACCATCTATTACTTTGTTACAGCAGTCACAGAATAGTCCACAAAGACAGTAATGTTCTGTCAAACAGTTTTGTAAAGACATTTCTTAAAGATCAAGTAATGGAGAAGAAAACCATAAACTGCACAATTAGTCAAATCAGGTATTACTGTAAATTCTTCAAGTTGCTTAAAAATAGATGTCGCTCATATGTTATACAGTGCATCTGCTCTTAAATTTGGTAGTTATGTTTAAATATTTAAGTGTTTCAATAGTGTTAAATAGTTTTATACTTGTCCTAAATTAAATTCTTCTGGCAAAGAGTGTTTTATTTTGTTTCTATTGTGTTGCAGACTCTCCTACAGATTTTTGGTGTGGTGGCTGTGGCTGTGGCAGTGATTCCTTGGATACTCATCCCCTTAATTCCACTATTTATTCTTTTCATTTTCCTTCGACGATATTTTTTAGACACTTCAAGAGATATTAAACGTCTAGAATCCACAAGTATGTAGTTTGGCGGGATTTAATGTTAGTTTGAACCCTGCTTATTATTATGTGAAATTCTAGTATTTTATAGACGATCCATCAAAGATTTTTTTTCTTTTGCTATGCAAATAACTTCCTTATTGCCTTGGTTCTCAAGTAGTGAATTACATGCTTAACTCCTGCTTTGTGCAATGATAAACCTTAGGTACGTCAGTTTAACTATCTGTAAGTAAAGCTAGTTAAGAACGTGCTAAGTTGCTGGTCTTTGGGACCTTGCATGCACATACTAATGGAGTTTCTGACCTAATCTGACTTTTGTGCCTGACCTTAGCTTGACTATGGTATGAAAATTAAGCATTATGAATAACAAACATGGGTGCCTCATGTCATTAATAAAACTCAAAGAATTTCTTCAGTGACAGCTATTGTTAAAAACCTAAGACATTTTTGTATAAATTAATCTGCCCGGCTGCCTGACTGATTCTAATTGAGTAAAAGGACTTTGGTTAAAGATACTGGATATTTATTCTAAAAGGATGCAGTACAGTAACTTGTATGGTTAAATATAAAGTAGTAGGATTAAAGATTAGTGTAGTACAAAAAGAATTAAATGTTGTCCTTCAGCTAGTGCTAAGTTACTCTCATTTCCCTTTGTAGCTCGAAGTCCAGTGTTCTCCCACTTGTCGTCATCCCTCCAGGGACTTTGGACTATTCGGGCTTTGAAAGCAGAGGAAAGATTTCAAAAATTATTTGACGCACACCAAGACCTCCACTCAGGTTTGTGATGAATTGATGTGAAAAATCAAATACTTTACTCTGTAGGAGGGAAATATCTTATGCCCTCAGCAACATGTATATAATGTACCTTAAAATCAGTAGGAGCTGTGCATTTGTCTCTTTAGGGTAAAATTTCTCTATTAGAACAAAAAATGTTATTATCTGTCTAGAGTTTGAGAGTTTACTTTGGGCTGTAATGTAATTTGAGATACCCACACATAAGTTTTAACAATGTCTAAGATAAACATTTTAAAGTATGCCTGATAAGAATATTTAAAGAATCATTTTTGATGTTTTTCTGGATTCCATGTTTAAAAAAAGAGAGAGAGAGAGAGGAGGAAACAAGCTATATTATGAAGCATTTAATTTTAAGTAGTGTGCTAGGAGTGGACAGACATGGTTAATATAAATCACCTTGGAAAAGTTCCATAAATCTCACTTCTTTTTGACTTTGAGCAGCTTTCAGGGCTCAAATCTAATACATGGTATTAACATGACCAGAAGGTGTAAAATATTAGTATTCTGCCAGCATAAGTAATAAAATCCACGTTCGTGCTGTGATTCTTTACCTTCTGTCAATTAAATGTTCTCTATTACAATGTTTTTCAAGATGCAGCATAATGCAAGTTTGCAATTTTGTGTTTGTTAGGTAAGATCTTGAATTTCCTCTGTCGTAACATATGCAAGTATACTGTATGGCTTTTTTGTAATTTACAGACTTCTAAGGTTTCAGACCAGACCAGACCAGTTGATCTTTTCTGAAGTACAGTTTAACACAGGCTGTAGAATCACGCACACTGACCTTCATGTTGAGCCCAGTAACTTGTGACTGGGGAAACATATCTTCCAGGGAGGCACCTCTAGCTTTGAATTCCCAATTTCTTAATATTTTCAAGTCAGTAGTTATTTGACCAAATCAATTTTACTGTAGCTGATAGTGAGGGAACACAAAGTTGTTTTTTTAAGCTTTGTATTAAAATACACCTTTAGTCGATAAACTGCATATAAAAGTTTCACTGTACAAGGAGGACTGTGACCTTTAAAAGAAATATTTTCTTCTATTTTAAGGTCAGATCTAAGGAACATAAACACACTATTTTCCAGTTGATTTTATGCATCTCTCTAACAAAACTGTCAGTAACACCCCATCTGGGCAGTTCAGGAACCTGCTTTTGAGATCAAGCTTCAGTGCTTATAGTTGCACTTTTTTGTGTACCTACACACTTCATCTTGGTGTCTTTTCCTCTGTGTGTGTGTGTGGTTTTTGGTCCTCGGAGGGAGTATGAGCCAGCAGTGTGCCTAGGCAGCAAAGGCGGCCAACAACATCTGGGCTGTATTAACAGGAGCACAACCAGTGGAAGGAGGGAAGTGATTATCCCCCTCAGCACTTGTTAGCCCACATCTGGAATACTGCATCCAGTTTTGGACCCTCAGATACAGGAAACACTCTAACATTAAACTGGAGTGAGTTCAGTGGAGGGGCCGCTCAGATGGTCAGGGGACTAACAGGAGAGATCTGTCTGCGAGGAGAGGCTGAGGAAACTGGGCTTGTTCAACTCGCAGAAGAGAAGGCTTACAGAGGATTTAATAGCTGCCTTCCACTACCTGCAAGGATGTTACCAAAAAGATAGTCACCCTCTTCACAGTGGTACATGGTGGGAGGAGCAAGAAAATGCATATAAGTTGTAACAAGAAAGGCTTAACCTGGATACAAGGAGAAACTTTTTCACCATGAGGACAGTCAAGCAGAGGAACAGGTGGCCCAGAGACGTTGTGCAGGCTCCATCCATGTCGATTTTCAGAACTCAAACTGCATAAAGCATGGAGCAACATGGTCTGACCTCAGAGCTGACCCTGCTTTGAGCAGGAGGTTGAACTAGAGATCTCCTGAGGTTGCTTCCACCCTAAGTGATTCTTTGATACTAAATGTGTACAAGCAATACCTGATAGAAGAGGATACCTTTCACACTAGCTCACAAAGTTGGAGTCCTGAGTTCTTTAGTCTCCCAAAGAGTTTTAACTTCTTTCCTGCATCACAGAAGGCTCTCCCAGCCAGCAATGGTTTTGTTTAATGCTTTTGGCTGGAGTGGTATCCTCCTCTCTACTTAGGGCTGAGCCTGGGAAACAGGACACTGGCTTCAGACCCTCTTTCAGGGGTGCCTATGAATTTGATATTAAATAATCTTTAGATAAAAAAAACATCTAAAAGGCATGCTGACGTTTGACCAAACCTAAGTTTCCTTGCTGCCAGCGCAACATTGCTATAAGCAAGCTCGTTAGTCATCAGAACTTAGATCATAATGAGTCTGTTAGTCCCCATGATTGCCATATTCCTTCCTGCATGCACACTGACCCTGGTTACATAGGGAGGTTGCAGAATGACCCATCTCAAGCTGGCGGTTTAGTGCACCTTCCTGGACAACAAGATCAATGGAGCAAAACCTTGGAGCTGAAAAATCTACAGCCGAAGTGTCCCATTTCCTGGTTTTACAAGTACACTGTTGCACCAAAAATGACCTTTCATGTTACCAGGAAGCTGCCATAGGCTGTTTCCAGAGATACTCAGCTCCTGGGTTTCAGAGAGGTACCCGAATTATCATGGCAAATTCAATTTCTGGAACTAGGTTTGTGACTTGATGCAGCGCTCTCTTCTGCGTGTATCATTCTGTGTGCCTAGGTGTACAACTGTTCGTTAGACCATATCAAATGTATTGTTTAATGAAACCAGCTGCTAAATGTGTGGTCAGGCATATGCAGTTAGAGTTGATGTAAATAGGACTAAGAGGTTACCAGCTCTGGACCTTACCTGGCTGCCTCTTGTCATCCTCGCTCTTTCCCTCTGCTGCTGCCCTCCAGAAGTTACATGGGGTTCTGTTGGCTGAATTGTTGATTTGATCACTCTGTAATCTGGCTATTCAAAATGATCTGGCTTAAAACCAGACTTAGCTCCTCCCTTTTTTTTTCAAGAGGGAGGATTTTTTTGGTTTGAATCTTTCCCAGCACTGAGCTAAGGAACATTGAAACAGTTGAAACAGGGCTGATCTTTAGCATGGAGTAATGACAAGCAATGCAGAAAGGGTTGGAATGGTAACCTTCTGCTGTGACTTGGTAGCAGCTGGAACAATTAATCTCCTTGCAGCCTAAGCAATAAATAATGCCATACTTCGTTATGGCTATTTGATTTCTGGTTTTGGCCCTGAATTCAAACACTTTGCCTTCTGTATTGCAATGTCTTTTCCTGCTGTATCTTGTACTGTAGCATATCTATCTGGGATGGAATTTAGCACCAAATTGTGGCCACCTGGATGTGAGTGCCCATTGTAGGTGTCCACCTGTGAGCTTCCCCAAAGTAGATATGTGCGTTTAGTCAATTGAATAGCTCTGTAGCTCCACTGGCTGTATTGAGTAACTCTTATGGGATCTTAACCAGCTGCAGCTGCCTTCTAAAGACTTGGCTGTATCGGTTGTGTTGTGATATGTTCTAGCCGAAAGCCTGTAGACTGTAGTTCAGCTAGAGCAAATGTAGTTGTACTTCTGCTTTTTGTATAAGACTCCCGAGTCCACTGGAGTTAAAAAAAGGCTTCCATTTTAAATAAATGGACCATGCTTCAGGCCTTGACTGGTTTTCTTTTTCTTGCTATTACTGTATGTTATACTAGCTGTGGTTGCTATTGTGGTTGGTATTAGTGTGAAAAATAGGTTAGACCATTTCAGGAAAACTGGACAATGATCTGATCATCATCATCAGTCCATACAGACGTGCACTTGAAGATGGCAATGGGTGTTTTTTTAACGACTTACAATATTAACATGAATTAATTTAATAATATTTATACAGCTTAGTTTTCTAATAATCCACTGCTCTTATGTCTTTGTAAAATACACTTTAGAGGCCTGGTTTCTATTTTTGACGACCTCGAGGTGGTTTGCTGTGCGTCTGGATGCCATCTGTGCCATTTTTGTTATAGTGGTTGCTTTTGGTTCCCTGCTTCTCGCCAAGAGTAAGTACAGATGTTAGAAAAAGTTCACCCAGTAATTACCATGTATAGTAATGTCTAATTCTTTTTCATAGTTAGCTGTTTCTAATTGTTTAAGGATGGTAATTAAGTTAAATGTTTCTTTCTAGATCGTGATCTCTTCCTCAGTCTAGGGCACTGGGGCTGTATCTGCTTTCCTGCAAATACTGGAGGCAGTTCAGACATCTTCTGGGCTTAGACATGCATCTACCATCATCCCCAAATGTGCAAACAAACTTGCAGATCCGTAGTCTTCACTTTGAGATTCTGGCTTTCAGAGCAATAACAACAAATAAATCTTCTTCTTTTTCCCCACCTTTGCCTTTCTTTTTTGGGCCTACAGGGCTTTGATTTTTTTCATACTGAAACACCCACAGAGCTGCTTCTTAACAACTTTTTTCCTTTCTACGCATGGCACAATAGGCCAAAAGGCAAGCTAAAATTCCTAGGGATACTCTTCTAATATCTTGGATCAACAGGATAGGCCAGTTCCAGAAAGAAAATTGCCTTGTAATAATACATTTTATGTTCACTGTCACTCATGAACTGTCATTAGCGTATGCATCATCCAGGATGTAATTGGGTTAGATGTACTAGAATGAGATAGTCATCTAAAATATGAAGGAAGAAGTAATTATCTTGGACATGAAAATTAGTGCTAATTTGCTGGTTTTGTTTCTTTTCTTTTTCCTTTGGAAAAGTTCTGTGTATGTATGAGTGTTTTAAAATTTGAACACTCTGTGCTGCTCAACACTGAAAATTTTGAGCTAGGTTTGATGTTATTAGAATACAAAAAAACAAGTCAAAACAAAAGTCCTGAATCTTTCCTTGCCTCTGGATAAGGAGTAGTTCTCTTGAAGTCAATAGAGCTATGCTAGGATAAAGTTCAAGCAAGTCAGAGGACAGTCATGCTTAATATTGGAGCAGACAGAATTCATTTATTTTGGGAGAGTAGACCCACTGAACACAGTAAATGCTTACATAAACAGGGGAAGAAATATTCTGTCCTGTTATTTTCTCTGATCACTTACAAGAGTACAAAGTTGATGTAAATGTTCGTAACTTACTTGGAAATCATTTTACTATGATTATTTGCTTAGGTTTAGGGGCTGATCGAATTTGCTTAGAAAAAAGTGAAGAGTTACAATGCTCAGCCAGATAGGGATGACCCTAACAAGCTATGTAAGTATGGTCTTGAGACCGAACCTCAGTTGTTAGATAAAATGCCAGGCCAAGGAGAATGGGAATTGTCTTTTTGAATTATACAGACAATTTAAAAAACGTACCCAAAAAAATGCAGCAAGTAGCTGTTCCGCCTGGAGCTACTCATTGCACAGATGGCAAGTACGGTGTAACCAAACAAAATTCTGGCTGTGATGCTACCATCGTGTAAGTAACCTCATGAAAGTGAAGTTAACTAGGATTTTGTGTAATTACCAGTGTACCTATTTGATTCTCTTTTTTTCTTTGTTCTACAGCTTTGAATGCAGGGCAGGTTGGTTTGGCACTATCCTATGCAATCACCCTCATGGGAACATTCCAGTGGGGTGTTAGACAAAGTGCTGAAGTTGAAAACCTGGTAACGTTTATTTCTTCCTTTTCACCTCTTGGTTCCTTTTCATGGTTGTGGCAGGAGGCCTTAAGGACGGGATTCTTCTTAATTAACTTAGGACATTAATACCTTAGCAAGTGATTGACGCACTACTTACAGTCCATAAAGAAAAATAGCCTCTTCTAGGGTATAATTTGTCTGACTGATTTTGAATGTCTGTTGAGATGAATTGTGCCCAGTGACTGTCCCTCTCCATTCATAGTAAGGGAGGCTTCATAACCTCCCTTTACAGCAGAAAGGAGACTGTCTAGTTACAGTGTTGACAATTGCATTGCAACTTGCTAAAATTACAAGAAATTAATCCCTCTCTATCAGTAAGTTTTTTTAAATGATTCTTTTAGATTTGGCATTTTTAATTTATTATTATTTGTTGTTGCATTTAAAAATTTGATTTATATCTCTCATGGCATTTTTAGGGTCCTGTTAATTTGTTGTAAAGCTTTATCTTCTTCTTAATTTGTTGTAAGTTAACAAATATTTGAAAGTATTTGTTTATATTCAGCTGAGAGGATTGTGTGTCTTCCAAAATATATAAAGTAAAATGCCTTCCACCAATTTACAGTATTCGCTAGCATGTTCTAGTTTGTCTATTTACTTTCTTAAGTTAATATATTAAGAAAAAAGACTATAAAAAGAACCTACTGAGCATGAACCTGGGGATTTTTGTGTTCTGTTGACAACTGAAGTTACTTGTAAATATGATTTGCTGACCATTGTCTAGGAAATACATGTAGTCCTTTTGTAGAAGCCACAAAGCCATGTTTAATAACAGATAATAATAATGTTAGATTTGTATTTCTTTGTCTAGCATGTTGCTTCTTCAGAGCATGTTTCAAACGTGAATAAACTAGGGGTGACAGACTTTGGTGAGAAACGGGAAGAAAGCTTTAAGCTTTTTCATACCAGTTGGGAAGTTTTGGAAGCATGAATCTGTGGGAGTCTTATGTAGTGAGTTACTCTCTTGGAGGCTGTGATTTAGAAATACTTTGGAGGAGAAAGGCTTGCCATTCACTAAGCTGGCTTTGTTGTGGAATGCTGATCATTTTGTGGAGCTATGATTAGCATCAACTTCTTTGACAGGTGGACATCCACCAAAAATCCCTTGTTATTAAAGGCTGACTACATTTGGGGGAGGCAAGAACATTTCCTCTCTGTTCTACTCTGTCCTTCCTTCTTTGTATGCTTTTCCCTGGAGCTTATTTTGTAATGTGGAAAGGGTAGGTGGCAATGAGCTCAGAGAACTTGCTGCCTGGTGACCTCTGCCCTTAAAGCCACTCCAGGCAAGATAAGCCTACTGGATATCTCTATGATGGTTTGGGGTTTTTTTTCAGAATCTATCTGTGAGTGGATAACATTAATGCAGTTAATCGTATTGAGAAAACGTATGGGTGAGGATGCACACCAGAGCCTAAACAGATATTTTTGCCCAAGGGTAAAAAAGTTCCTAGATAGCTCAACTTCTTTTTCTCCTCCTTCCCGTAAGATTAGAGCCATCAGCAAATATTGCAGTTTCTTTCATATCTGGCATAAAATACATAGGAAAACAAGTTTTATTGCATAGAAGTCACTAATAATATGGTGACAGCTATCTTGGATCGTGGAGTTGCTTGTGACAAACATATTTAAAAGATTTGCTGGGGGTGAGCAGAGCGGTGATGATGAAGACAAAAAAAAGGGATGATGAAGCCAGTAACTCGATGCTAGTAGCTGTCGTACGTCTGCCTGTAGCTCATATGGCAGTTTCATTTCTAGCTTTGTCTTCCCAACACACAATGAAATGGTATTATCTTAGCCAAGACTGACAGACAACTTTCATAGCTTAAATTTCTTAATACTTATGCACATACTTAGATTTGTAATTAATCCCACTGATTAGAAATGAATGCTTATGTATGGATTTATGTATCATGATAGATTTGGGTCTGTAGTAGGACATGAGATGCATTTCTACTTTTTCAGTTGTATAAAGTAAGCACAGGATGGTAACAAATACTCTTACCTGTGCTTAAAAGAAAAACTGGAAAAATTTGCACTGAATCTTTACAGTAAAAATACACGCACACCTATATTTATGTGTGCAATATTTGCAATATATGCAATAAGCTGAAATTTGTGTATATATGTTGTCTTTCCTGCCCTTAGATGATATCAGTAGAAAGAGTAATGGAATACACGGAACTTGAAAAAGAAGCTCCTTGGGAGACCAACAAGCATCCACCACCTGAATGGCCAAGCCAAGGAATGATAGCATTTGAAAATGTTAACTTCACTTACAGTCTAGATGGACCTTTGGTGTTAAGACATTTGTCTGTTTTAATTAAACCAAAAGAAAAGGTATGTATATAGCTGTCTTAGGCCATTCACAGAAATTAAGCAAAAATGATAAGTTGGCAAGAAGCTGTGTGATAAAAATACATAATAAGATATATGAATGTTAGGAAATTAGTAAGTGATCTTTTAAAATATAAGCCTTAGTCGTATTTAATAACAAAATTTGGAGCCTGTTTATTTCCTGTAAGTGTAGCGTAAATGCATCTGGGAACGTGACATTTCTGTCTGTCAAAACAAAGGGTTAAACATATTTGATAATTTTCTGATAAAATTTGGGTTTCATCAGAAAGTGGCAGACATTCAAAATACCAACGAAGCCCAAAATGTTTGTTCAAATCCAAAGCAAATGGAGCTGCATTAGGAAATTGGGGATTCAATAGAGGGAACATAAATGGAACGAAGGATGTCAACAGGCAAGGTGAGCAGAGACAATTGAAAATAAGGAATGTACACGCTCTTGCACAGAGCCCTGAATGGAAGAGAGAAAAAAGAAACACAAATCAGTTGAATGACTTCAGAATTGGGAATTTTATTTCAATTCCTTTCGGCTACCAATCCAATTAACTGTTGCTGTTAATTAGATTGGTAGCCAAAAGAAACATAGAAATAAAACTCTTCCTCCTCTGCAAATTTGACTCTTCTTCCCCAATTTTGACACTATCCCAATTGAAAGAGTGCTGCAGGGAAGGTCTCCCCCACAGACAAAATTAAATTAGAGCCCTGCAGTGTTAATTCGTGCTTTGCTACATTTCGAATGCACATGTACTTTTTTGATTAGGATATCTTCCCTAGGAGGCTGGTTCAACTCTACAGTCATTGCCATGGCCTCATTTGTAACATGCTTTTCCATTCAGTCCCAAACCTGTTTCGTTCCTCAAGTGGACCTTTTTAATAACATGCGTGTTACAAGAATTCAACCCAACTTTGCTGCATGGAGATGATCTCATGGAATTAGGTATGGGTGAGTTAAAAATGATGTTTAAGAAGAAGAGCAAAAGGGATGTTTATCTACTCTCTACTTTTCTTGCCTATGGGCCATCTCTCTAGCTGTTATATATCATTCCAATGTAATAGCAGACAAGATGATTTACATTTCTTAGTGAGAGACAAATAAAATAAAAAACGGAAGCAAGAGATACTAGCAATGTATGACTCAATCCTTGGTGGGGGCAGGAGCGGGAGGGATGACTGGGGGTATTTATTTTTGCTGAGTGGTTATGCTGTGGTTTTGTCATCCTGAAGTGAATTTGCCCAGCTTGAAACTATTGCCAAGAACTTCGTGTTTGTTTTCTATGATGTTTTGCACAATACTGCAGTAGACTGCCACTGTGTAAAATAAATCTCCCAAGCATCTGTGCTCCTTATATTGGTTTTAATTATGGAGAAGCATCTCTTCAGAACCAGGTTTCCAGATCCGCTAGGGATTCTGCCCGTGTGGCTGTCAGTGAGAGCCCTTATGCCTGTTCAGAGCCCTGGCTCGTACAGACTTCTGGTGGCTGCAGTGCCACTGGCAGGATGAATGAGCTTAAAGTTCTGCCGTGCTTGTGTTTTTCTTGTAGCCGTCCCAACACCCAGTTTGGGAAGGTGTAGGTACAGTGAGAATGGAGGACGTGATTACTAGCAGGTCACTGGTGGGTTAGGTTCTCTTGCGATCTGCTTGTCTCAGCATTCAGTATGTCCCTACAATCGAAGCAGGCTAGGAAGGACCCTCTGTTTTAACCATCTTTGCTAACGTAGCCTAGTCTGCCAGACAGACCACGGAGTGCTCGCAGCTCTGCCAGCGGCTGGCTGTGTGTGATTAACCTCTTCAGCTACTGTAGCTGCAGCAGGAGAAGGTTAGCATGTGCAGCCTTGGGTTTTAAACACCACTATCTTTGTTTTAGGGTGCTTACGAATGCTTATTGACTAATATATTGTTAAATGCACCTTGTCCTGACAGATCCTAAATCTGAGGGAATGGCTACATGAAAAAGTTAGGAGGGCGAGGGTCTAGATTTACGGCGTGGCAGCTGTTCGCGTAAATACTCTCACGGCGTAGCACGAAAGGGAGGTTGCCCGAGGGATAACAAAGACACGGGCAGTTTCAGTGGAGTAGTTGACGTGCTGTAAATCTCACTCTCATTTTTTGTGCAGCTCGACTTTGAAGTACAAGTGACGCTTGAGTAATGATGAGCCCAGCATAGCAGGTGTACTCCTGCGTAGGCACATGGCTTACATTGGGCCACGTGATTCCTGTTAAGTGGCTGGGACTTGCATTTGCAGACCTTTGCTGTATTTGCACTGGCTATGAACACGGGCCTCTGAAGAATACAATGTATTAAAAATAAATAAATAAAAAATGTGTATGCCGAGAGCTGTTTCAAATTCATGTAAATTTTCAGCAGCCTGTAGTCAATTGGACCAAAAATACAAATAGATTCCTCTAAATACTGAAGAGCGTAGTCCTTTCATTTGATGCCAAACTGAAAGTGGGATTTTGACAATATGCAGAGCAGCTGCATTTTTATTTTAAGTATCAATGTATTTTTTTATGTTTTTTTCTTTATATCCTTAATACAATACTTTATATCACTGACATTTACAGAGAAACAATTGAACTTCTGTTTTCACAACTCTGGGTGTCTGTGTTCTCCATTCAGCATTTTCTTTCTGAGCTGTAGTATAACTGTTCAGAAATATTTTTCCTTTGTTTCACTGATATAATTTAGAATACTAGACGTTTTATCATTTTTTTAATAACAGATTTGCTTAGATTAGGCTGTATCTTTAATAATAAGTACTGTATAAATGTTAATTAGTTTATGTATAATGGTACAATAATGAATTGTTGGATGGAACTGTTGAATCAGAAAATAGAAGTAGAAAATACCTTTTAGATTATGCAGTGTAAGTTGCTCCTTGCAGTAGACTTTTTTAGTGTTTTGTGTATTTGTGATCAAATGTGGGCACTGCTGCTTAGTCTGAGCTTAGTGTCTCTGACTCTTAGAAAGTTTCTCCTTGTTCTTCGATGTAATGTGTCCTGTGCTTAATTTAATTCCAGCAGTCATAACTGCATACATCTGAGTCTCAGGCAGTGGGTAATTGCCCTCTGGTGTCTGTACGTATACTCATGAAGGTTTTCATGTTTTTTCCTCCTTTCTGCACCCCAATCAGTTCACCAGGCTATATTGTACATGTTTAATCCTCGTAAATCCTTCCTCATCAAATGAGTATCTCCAACCCATATTAATTTTATGTTGCACTTCTCTGAACTCTTTCCAGTGTGTTGATTTCTTTCTGGAAATGTAGCGATTAGAACTGAGTGCAGGAAATAAAAAATCCTGCCAGATCAGATCTGTGTAGAGGGTTACGCCCATTACCTTCTCTGATACAATTGATTACTGTACATTGTTTTCTCTAAGAATCCTTTACCTGAAGACAACATTTAAAAAAAAAAAAAAAAGTTTGCTGTTCAAGTAGTATTTAATCACCACTAATTTTATGTCTCCTCTCATTTATTAAAGGGCCTACTTTCTCCCAAGTGTTGGTTTCATATGAAATATTTGTAGGCCTTAATCCCTCATCATTAAAGTTAGCAATCCCATATTTTGCATTGTCTCTCCCTCTTTCTTCTGAAAGCATTATTTTTTCACATTGTGTACAGCTTCTGATTTTTCTTTGGGAAAACATAGAAGCCTGAATGACTGTGATTTTATTATTCACTGTTTCTTCTGTTTGGAAAGGAATTGTAGCTTGGCCACATGGCCTTGTAGTTTCAATACTTACATCCTCTCTGTTGAAGCTGTCTGAAGCATGAATACAGTTTATAATCCTGCTAGTTTTGGCTTCTGGAGTTTGACTGCTTTAAAGTACTTCACCTTAACCATGCTAACCAAAATCAGTCTCACATATTTAAATTAGGAATACTGCTCATACATTGTTCCCAAAGTGCTTTTTGGGAGTTCTTTTTTGGGTTGAGAAGTAGATGCATGCCTGAAATGATTTGCCTAACATCACCCAGCAAACCAGGCTTAGCATAAAAATTAGCAGCCTTGAATCACATTACTCTATATACGGAGCCACTTTATCTTGTTTACACAATAAAACACCACACATTAAGGGAAAATCTTTCACCTTTGAATATGATCCAAGAAATTGTTGGGTATTCAAATGTCACCTGAATCCAAACTGATTTGGGGGGAGGTTTTTTCCTCTCAGAAAAATGTTAATTATAAAGAAGTTTTATTTGGTGCTTGTTCTGCTATAAATCCTGTGATGTCGTAAAACTGTTGCTTGACATATTAATTTATCCTGAAAAGCTCATGGTTTAATAGTACAAGCTTGGCTTGCTCTGTAGGTTGGAATAGTGGGAAGAACCGGAGCTGGGAAAAGCTCTCTGATAGCAGCCCTCTTTCGCTTGGCGGAACCCGAAGGAAGGATTTGGATTGATAAGTACTTGACATCAGAGCTAGGACTCCATGACTTGCGGAAGAAAATTTCAATTATACCTCAGGTAAGAGAGTGACTTGGTCTGCTATAAACGTTTTCAATATAATGCCATAGTATTTAAAATGCTTTTCTGGGATATGTTCCCCATGCACCCCTGTATGAAGTAGACATAGAAACTTCAGTGAGGTGTTATTCTTACTTGAGTAAGGTCTTGATTATTTTAAGATAAACGGAATCAGCTTTGGGTACTGGAGCATTTTCTTCCTAGTTTTGTCCCGTCTGTTCCTCTGGAATACTTGTGAGTAGGTGTCAGCAGTATGCTGTCCTCCTATAGTCTGGGAAAGAGCAGAGAAAATCTGACAGGCATATACCAATCTTCAGCAGTCCTCTGAAGTCACTTGATCCTTTGGCAGCAATTCCTGCCTGATGCGTTGCCTGACGCTTCCCTAGTAAGGGACTTTGAGGGACCACTTTCACGTCCCTAGTCACTCCTGTACAAACTGACTGAGGCTAGATCTAGAAAGAACAAGTGTGCCAACTGGAAGTGAACTACTAGCCTTTCCATTATTTGGAGAAGGTTGGACAGATGGAAACCAGGGGAACAGACAAAAGAGTGGGTCATTATGACCCATAAACAAAAACTTGGTGAGTTTAGAAGCGGAATGCAGGAAAGGCTGCAATACAGGGAAAAAAAACTAAGACAGTGTTTGGAATAGCCTCATCTCTGGTGCTGGAGCAGAGGAAAGGATGTTCCAAGAAGTCCAGCAGGTCACAGGTCGTCTCTTCTACGGTCTTACATTCAAATGAGGCATTGAATTAGAGAAGGCTTATGTATAACTTCAAAACTTCCTGAAGGCAGAGCCTGTGCAGGTTAGCATGTTCCACGAGAGCTCTGATCTCTTCCGTGATCATTTGCTCTCCACTGGAGAGGGAGGAAGAAGGAAAAGCTCATATGCTGCAAATGCAAAGTCATGTTTTTGGCAAATAATTAGTCTGGGATGTTCTAGCAGATAGATAGAACAGTAGGCTGGAAACGAATTTGTTTGCCGTGTTTAGTATTAATTCTCAGATCTCTGTATTTTATTACAGAAGCTGTATTTAGAGTCCTTAGACCATCTTTGTATCTGAATGTTTGCTAGCCTGTTGGCAGGGTGGCATTCAGAGTGTATTACTTTCTTTAACTTGAGAATCTGATAAGAATGGCAATGAACAGTGGTTCTAAGCCTCTCTTGACTACCTGCTTTTTTTTTTTCTCCCCAAGAATAGGAGTCAGAGAGAAGAAGCAGGTATGCTATTATCAAAAAAAAAAAAAAAAAAAGAAAAAAGAAAAAAAGAGGTACTCTCCCAGCAATTGGATATTGGATTGTTGCTTAATGCAGGGTGTCTTTTGTTTCTGCATGCTGAAGGCTTTGTTATTGCACAGTGGAGGTACTCACTGGAAATAGTCATCTTTTCTATGTAAAGAGGACTTCACATGGATTTAACTTCTACTTTTTTTGTTTGTGTGCAGCATTCTTTTCTCCTGAAAGCAGATGATCATCAGTTCATTCAAGGTCTACAGCTTTTTGAAAGCCTTGCCTGTAGCTATTGCAGGTGATTTCTATATTGGGAAGAATTCAACCCAGTTGAATAAAATAGAGTACTGAGACAGGAAAACTGCTGGTCAAATACAGTTTCTACATGTTGAGTGATGCAGATGCTCAAAGTTCACTGCATTTGATTATACATGGTTTTCTGTCATATATTGGTCTGTTGACATAGTTGTAAAACTATTTTAAACCAGTTGAATTCTGTGACTTTTATCAAGTTTATATGACAGGATTTTCATCATGGTCCCAAAGGGTTTTAAGTTTTCAAAGGAAAGGCCGAAGAGTTTTAAGTTTCCAAAAACTAGCAGGTAGCATTTCTTTTCCACATAAGGGAAGACTTGTTTCCACTAAAACCATGCAAAACTATGAAGTGGTGGTAGTAAGAAGAAGAGGAGGGGTTGGATTAAGGTTTATACTGTAGTAAACTGAGTGATAGGCATTGTCCTGTACTGCATTAATAGTAGTGTCAATAATAGAAATAATAATAATGTAACATCAGGTAGTTATTTTGCAGCAAATATCTTCATAATTATATGGGAAGCTAAGAAACCAGAGGGAGAGATGCTTATTAAAATTATAACATAAAACATGCTAAATGGAACCATTCCTAGAGAGTGATGAGGCAAGAGTGAAGTTTTCTTACATGTAAGTTTAAATACCTACCTGGAGAAATAAAAATGTGCTTAGGCTTCTAATTGCTTGCTTGGATGGAGCTATGTGAAGGTTGTGTTTGTAAATCTTTTCTATGCAAATGTTGTCTGCCTCCCTGACTGCAAGCATTTTTACAACAATTATTTACAGGTTTGTCTTATTACTTTCCTCTCATAAACCAGACTATTTTAAATAATAATCTGTGTCAGAAATGATAATTAAAAAATATCCTTATCTTCTGTTGCAGTACATGTCTATTGTTAAGACTTTTATAGTAGTTATGAACACTTTATAAATTCAGCCTCTTATTTTGCCAATGTATAAAAAAGGATTGAAAAAGAAAATAAATGTAACAATACCTTCAAAACACACCAAATAGTGTATTAAAATATGTATTGTTGAACAAATTACTTTCTAGGTGTTTTTGAAGAAAAGTGTTCTTTAATCTGTTAATGGGGTTTTTTTTTAAATCCTTTTGTTCGTTCAACAGGCTTTTAGTGACATGTTGCTAATGCAGCAGATACTTTCAAAAAATTGGCATGTTATGTCACGAAATGCATACGTCCTTTTACATTGCTTGTGGCGTGTTCTGTCTTAATGCTTTTATACCACTCAGAGTGGTTTAGAAATGAAGATACAATAAAAGGGTTAGGGTCTAAGTTCTGCTCTGATTTGCTGCAGCCCTTTAGAGCTGGGCATCACTAGGGTTAGATGGGACCTAAGTCATGACAGAGGTTAATCTCGAAGTAAGCTGAAGTTATCCCATGTAAGATAGACATTATTTCCTAGGGGAGAAAAAAAGAAAGCATTTTGCATAAGATTTCTCCAATTTAACGGAAGACTGACAACATGATGAATGGTCTCCGTTTATGATTGGCCCTGTTACAGCTTTTGACTTCTTGTTGTTGTTATGTGTGGTTTTAAGAGGGGTTTAGCCCTAAAGTCGTGTCGGACTCTCGGGTCTGGCACATCACATCAGTGAGTACTGATCTGTTGCTTAAAGAGTTCTGGACCAAAAGTCATCTTCCCGCTTCTCAGACACGACATTTTCCAGTGTGAATTGATTTGTGCCAGTTTGATTAATGATCTGTTATTGGTCTGACCGGGAAGTGAAGTAGAACAAAACTTGCTTCAACCACAGGTAAACCCACATTGCTACCTGAATGGGAGAAGGTACCGATTTGACTCCCTGGTGTATTTTGAGTTAGAGCTTTGCCCAGCAGCGCTCCAGTTCTAAGTAAGTTTGCTTTGATGCTGTGGCACTACAGATTAACTCCTATGTGTATAGGTTTAAACATTGCGTTGAAATGGTGAAAGCTGTTCCTTTTAGGCTCTGGCGAATTGAAGGGCTTTTATGGTATGAAATGAAAAAAAAAAAACAAACCCAACCAAATAGAGAAGGAAGACCAGAAAGGCATTGTGAGCTCTTTGATTCCTCTCTGCTTTATGTACTTCAAAAACAAATTTTCAAAACTGCCCAAACGTAATTTAGGAGTGTGAGCTCATTGACAGTGGTAGTTGCTGCTTTTCATTAACAATACCAGGAGGATAGCAATGATTTCATGGAAATATATATATAGCTTGTGGCATCAAAACAGTGGCATGTAAATGCCCGTTTGAGTACTGACATAACTGTGTACGGAAATTTGCAAACAGACCTGTCCTGTTTGGTAAATTATCTTCATACAGACTGGTTGAACACTTGCCTTCCCCACCAACCCTTTAAGCATGCTATTGTGAAGTACTCCTTTGCATTTCATAAAAGATAGCTTGTTGTTGGGTATTTCTGTGCTATTGTTGATATAGGTTAGTTGTGATTATTATTAAATTACCTATTGCAATTTAAAATCTGTGTTTATAATGGAATGCTAATTTTATTGGGTTTTAGGAGCCTGTTTTATTCACTGGAACTATGAGGAAAAACTTAGATCCTTTCAATGAATACACTGATGAGGAGCTGTGGAATGCCTTGGAAGAGGTGACTTATTAAATCTAATAATGTACATCTGATATTCACAAGCCAAATAACACTACAGTGCTTGTATGCATTAGGTTTTAGATGTTTTCATCGGGTTTGATAAGGGCATAGCTGTCAATGGAAAAAGGTAGACCATGGCGTGCATGTTTGTTATGTGTGTGTTTGTGCATGTGTGTGTAGACACGTATATTGTTATATAAGTCTTTTATGAAAAAATTATCCTTTGGGATGATGCTTTGGTTACGGTTTGATTCATATCTTAGTTTTAATGAACATTAATAGATTCTTAACAATGTGCTTTAATGTTTTTAGAATTCTAATAACTGACACACTGTGTAATCCAACTTGGCACTTACTCATTTTGTGTCAGAATATAAAAGGTAAACCTTGCATACTTATTGTTGTGTCATCAGACACACAATAGCTGATTTAAAAGAGTTACTCATCCTACAACATGTTGACATGTCAACAGGTGCAACTGAAGGAGGTTGTGGAAGATCTACCTAATAAAATGGAGATGCAGCTGGCAGAATCTGGGTCTAATTTTAGTGTTGGTCAGAGACAGCTGGTGTGTCTTGCCAGAGCAGTTCTAAAAAAAAATCGGATCCTTATCATTGATGAAGCAACAGCAAATGTGGACCCAAGGTAAAAACAAAATCTGTCATGTTAAGATGAGCTCTTTTTTCTAATAATATGATGATCTGTACTGTAGAGATGAACTTAAATGCTTTGTATTTCTTGTAGTTTGTATTGCTATTTTATGTTTTTAATGATAGCATCATAATTGTCTGTTCAAAATGAGGTGGTTGAGCTTTGGCTACAGAGTAGATGATATAAACTAAGCGCTCAAAATATCCCTAGTTTCAGTGCATTCCGTAGAGTAGGGAAGTTGGTGTTCAAAGTTTATTTGTCCTGCAGCCATAGACAAGAAGACAAGAACCTCCGTGGAAATGCACATCAGCAACATCAGAATAGCCATGAAACAAGTTGAGTTCTGTTGACTTCTGGAAGAAATATCTCTTAGAAATAAATAAGTAAAAATCAATTAATTAATTAACACCCCCCCCCCAAACAAGAAAAAAAACCCCAAACAAACAAAAAAACCCCCCCCAACCTAAAACTAGAAAGGTGAAAAATGGCTATCAAGCAAAACCAGATACTTCTGGTTATGAGATACTATCCCTTCAGACGGCTCAGATGCCAGTGTAATAAGTTACAGATAAAATAGGGGTGGGGGGGAAGGTAAGCTGTCCTAAACACCACAGGAATTGCAAAACAGATTTGGAGATGTTTAAAGCTACAGAAGGGACTCATTTATCATTCATTATTTTGTCTTGTATAACTCAGGCCGGCAGAACTTTCCTGAATTCATTCCTGTTTGAACTAGAGTGTACTTCTAGAAGAACATCCAACCTCAATAGAAAAAAATTCAATGACAACCCTTGTTAAATTGTTCCAATAGCTAAGTACCCCCACTGTTAATTTTTGAAACATTTGAAACGCTGGTGGAAATATTTTGGAAACAATACTGCAAACGTACTGCATCAATTAGTCTGAGCTGAATATATAGTTCCAACAAACTATGGCTTGAGGGAGAACTCAAAGTCCAAAGAGGACAATAACACAGCAAGTCCCTCAAACAGATGCATTAAGGATTTTGTATGTCATCTGGGCGTGACTCATTTTTATAACATCTTCTTGGGGGAGAAGTGGTGCCACTAGGGTAGCTTTGCAGTTCAGCTGACAGTGTATTTCTAAAACCTTTAGAGAAGTGCATTCCCTTCCCAGAGCTTCTCTCTCTTTTTTTTTTTTTTTTTTGACTATTAGTTTATTTTTGGCTGAGCTCTAATAGATTAACTGCGATTAATCATAGCTGTGGAAATTTAATACCATCTTACTCATCTCCCTATTTTGGCATCTCGCATGTGTGTGTTCTCAACTTGCACTATCCATTTAATTGATCTTGATTAATGTGTGCTGCAATATATATTATAATAAGGTAAATGTTTGTTTGTATCAACTCTAGGCATAACAATACAAATAATAACTTGGAACTTCTTCTTTGAATTCAGTTTGCATTACAGTCATTATTACCTTTTCCTTAATGTGTTGCTATAACTAGAGCCAAGTATTTTCGGCTGTGCAATCTGATAGGACGCTCATCAGGAAATGCTGATGTGGGTTGCTTAACTGAGCGGCTAGGGAGGCATTTTTGGCATGTGAGGAAAACCTCCTCCTCTACTGGTGCACAACCCCCATACCTGGCACCCTTGTCTCTAGCCTGGCGGCAAGCACACATCATATCAAGCACCTGGGATAGGAAACCATGGGCAGCTGCCGCTGCCTCTGGAGATACTTCTCTTTTTTGTTTTGCTGGCTCTCAATCTCTTTGCCTCAACCACTGCTGCAACCGTGTCCCTTCTCCGGTTCAACGTGGAAGCAAACATGAGAAGGCCGGGTTTGGGGGTGGGAGGAGGAGAAGGAAGGGTGAGGTGGGATGAGGCAGCGGATGGACAGCGGGGTGAGAGGTGTGCAGTGTACCTTCCCCGGGGCTGAGGGGCTCCCTGCCGTGTTTCTCCAGCTCAGCTAGGCCACTCTTGTCTGCTGCTGAGTGATGCTGAGCAAAGGAGTGAAGGGAAAGAACTCGGAGTTCATCCTTCTCCCTCCTTCTTACATCTTGCAGCTCCCATATGTACCCGTGTTTTCCCCCTGGCTCCTCGTAGCTCCCATCTGCTCCGCGTGCTGCAGGGGTGTCAGTGCTGTCGTGAGGGAGAGGAGGAGCTTGCCACAAAGAAGGTTGCCCTAAGTCAGACTACTTGCATGTTTTACGTGATGACTGACAGACGTTTAATTTGATCTTATCTTCTTGGTCCCGAAGCCAGCATTCTCCTCCCGAAGAATGGAGTCATTTTAAAGCAGTTGAACCATTCTGGAAAGTTGTATGAAATCTGGAACAGAAGGGCTGAAAATCTTTCTGTAGTCACTTTGCTGATATACTGAAACAAAACCCTTAGTAACTGCGACTTTTTTTAAATACTGAGTAAGGTGAACTTACTAAGCTTTCTGCACACGGACTATAGTATTATGTGTTAACTCATATTCTTACTGCTTATAGAGGACAAAACTTTTTGGGACCAGTTAGTCCACTGCCACATTTTTACTTCGGTTGTTCATTGAGTCTGGTAAAAACAGCCATTGCACATAGTCTAGTTCATTGGCCAGTTTAACCTTGTAAGGTTTCACCTTTAGTTACATCTAACTGCTGTCTGTAACTGTTTCTCTGATGGAGAAATTACCTAAAGCCTCTCAGGAATTGTGTAGTGTGAGATACACTTCCAGGACAATCCCAGGAGGACATTAGACTGAAGATAATGACTTATCCAGTGTTCCTTTCAGCAGCTTGGTTGCTTCTCATTCAGGTTGTATTTATTCTTGCTCTTCAGATAGTTTTCTTTTTACACAGTCAACTAATTCAGGTTACACCAGATCTCGGGTTGCTGTGAAACTTGGTGTTAGATCTTCAACCCATGGTGTCAGTGGGACAGCTATACCACCATTTTGTGCTTTCTTATTGTACTGTTCCTTGCGATGGGGAGTGTTGTGGTTCCCATTTTCATATAATCAGATTAGGGTTGAGCTTTTGTCATCCAGCAGCCCTGGTTTTGGTATTCAGGTTGCATCTTTGGTTTCTAATATGCCTGAAAGATGATGGGGTTTAATCCACTGAGGTGGGTGATGGAATCACTTGGCAGTTGCCTGGCCACTTTCTCAGTGTGGGTAGGTGCCACAAAGGGTCTGTTTACACCCTGAAAAAAGGACAGAAATGCTACTTCCTTTGGCAGTTTTCTAGAGGGTAGATGGCTCTAATTGGCATGTGATGTAGTCTCTACACTCTGTCAGCACGTAATTCTGTACACAGATCCTTTCCTTAGTCTTTTAGATTTTCTTGCCTTTCCTACCTTCTTCCCAAGATTCTCCTGAAGGTTACTGATGGTACGTCTGCCTGCCACCCCAAAAACTATACTTCCAAGATCTACCATGAACCTTAGAGAGGTACTGGTCGAGTCCCTATCAGTGGACATGTCTGCATGAGATTTCATATTGTGATATTTGAAGATGGAGCTATTAGGTCTGTTTCTGATTACTTTGTAGTCTCATTTTAGAAAATTTGTCACACCCATAATATGGCCAGCAGTTTCTTACTAGGGATAAGCTTATATTCCAGAAATACCTGTTTAAGATAATAGTTTGATAGTATCTATCTAAGGATGAGAAAGGGTTTCTATTGTAAATGTAGGAAGGAGGTGATGCCATAAGGAATGCACATAATAAAGGAAGATACAATAAATGAATGCAGAGGACAGGGATGCTCAAGGATGAGGCATTCTCCTCAGATAACAGCAGGAATAACCTGAGAGTTACAAATCATTTTGAGCCCTTTAAAATGCTGTTTTCAAAATTCCTGAGCAAGCTATGATTCTCTGTGCTCCATGGTAGCTCTGCAGGAAACCTCACCTTGAGCTTGACTATAAGGAAAGAAGGCGGCTTTCTTTATATAAGTCGAGGGAGTAGTGAGCCTTTTGTTTCTGTTTTGCTATTCTAACCATTGCAGAGAACACATCCCGCTGTCTATATAAGACTCTTCCCTACAGAGTGTTTTCATATATGGCGCTGAATTTTTTCTTTTGAAAGTATGAGTAGTCAGGTCATTGAGGCATTGCCGAGAAGGTAGCAAAAAAAGATACATGCGTTAACGCTGGGGTGAAAGCACTGGCATTGCTGTGATGTGGGGCATTAATGATGAACAACGTCCTTTCCTTAAGGAGACTGTTAACACACAGGGCTAAAGAGCCTGGCTCTGTCCTGACTTCTCCTCCCATCTCTTTCCCTGATTGAGTACTGGCCTTGGTTCAAAAAGGAGGAGTTGAGGAACACCTGCTTCCCACCATGTTCTTTAGCTTCTTTTAGGAAGTAGGAGCAGAAGGACCAAGCCTTCTCAGACTGTGGCCTAGAACCCAGTTCTCTTAAGCTCATGACAGAGCTTAAATGTTTCTGTCCCCAGATGAAGATGACAGTCAGCGTGCATGGGAACTCTGACTTAACTGTATGTCTTCCTTCTCTCTGATGATATGTCCTGTCATCAGCAGGGATTTGTCTATTCCTTTGTCATGCTGATTGCTTAAACTTAGTTTGTAACAGCAGTTACGTTCAGTCCTTCAGAGCATGAGCGTGTGCTTTCTACTGTGGAAACTTAATGGTTACTCCATTCCTCTAAGTCATCCTGTTCTTCCAAAGTTGTCTTTGTCCATTTTTTATTGTTAGTGCCTCCTGACGTGGTGGCATTAGAACAATTCTTTTTGCTTAATTTATGAAGTGATACCAAATATTTATCATGTGCAGACAGATTCAATGTCGAGTAGTATTTCTGTCTAAAAAATAATAATTTGTCAGAGGAAGACATGTTGCATGAATCTTTGTTGTATTTTATTTGATTCTCCAGTTACTTCTAACAATTTGAAGAATTAAGAGTTTGCAAGCAACTGGTTGAAGCCAACGTGGCTGCCTAAATAGACCAGTTTATCCAGATATCTCCTTTGTCTTGTTTTAACCATACCATTTATTATTCTCCAGTCATTATATATAAAAGTAGAATTTCATGTTTTATTAGAAATCCTGGCAATGAGACCTGTACCTTCAAGTGTCTGACTTCTAGGCTGGTCCAACTAACCCCAGTATATTTTGAGGTTTTTGTGTCTTCTCTCTTAGATGAGAATTTTAGTTTCTGTACCCTTTTCTCCATTGTCACCACTCATTGTTTTTTTGAAGGCTGATGGGCAATATGTGAGTATTCACGTGGCCTGGCTTTGTGCCCAGGTTGGGAGCCAAGGCTTTCTGTGCAATGTGGGCTCTCAGGTGCCTCTAGAGGGCATTCATCACCTGATGGCTGCCTAATTCAGGTGCTCCGATTCACCTTCCAGCCATGCCTTTCCCCTTTCATTGACTAAAGAGAGGACTACATAGATTTGCACATTTAAGCCTGACTGGTGTACTCTAAGTTAGGTGATGTCAATGCTTCTCTTGTACAGTTACTTACTTGAAGAATCTCCAGTTTTATGAGTATTGCATCTCTTTTGCCTTAATGCTTGTTTATACAGCTAAAGAACATTTTAGTGTCTTATGTGTCTTTCGTTATAATTTTATTTCCTTTTCATGGTTCTCAGCTTTATTTGTGATAGTTGTCTATGCTTTAGCTTAGTTTTCATTCTTTACAAGTATTATGTTTCCTCCTGATATGCTTTTCTTAGGTGGTTAATTCATATAGTAGGTTGAGGCTCTTAACTTGAAAGCTTTTATCCTTTTCCTTGGGTTGTGCATTCCAGTTAACACTTTTGATTTATGGAATATGCCAAGTTTTCTCTTTTCGGTATTCAAGTTCTTGAGCTACTCCAGTCCTAGTTTAGTTTACCAACCACCTCCTTTATTTAATCCCCTTTTGCAGTTGAAATCAAGAACCTTAGTTGTAGACTGTCTCGTGTTCATTCTTCAGTTGATTTGCAATGAAGGATATTTACTTTCACTTTTCTTTGCTGCTTCCACAAACTAAAGCTTGAAAGAAAATAACAATGACTCTGTCTTGCTGTAGAAATCTGTAGGAATATCTGACTCTACAAAATTTTCCTCTTTCTGTAATCGAAGCCTGGGAAATTAGTCTTCTGAAATGAAACCTATTGCTCTACTGGCAAGAAGAAACTCTTTCCTCCTCAAGTATTAGAGGTTACATTTTGGAGTATATTTCATGATATGCCTCCAAGTCATCTAATATAACGAGAGGAGGAAGCACTGTAATGACTTCATAAGCATATTTCCTGCTATAGTCATGTTTGATGAAGTCATAAAACATGCCTGGCCATTGTTATCCATGCAAACATTTTATTTTTGTCTGCATTGCTCTTGCTGTGTTTCAGAACAGATGAGTTCATTCAAAAGACGATCCGTGAAAAGTTTGCTCACTGCACAGTGCTGACCATTGCACACCGCTTGAACACCATTATTGACAGTGACAGGATTATGGTAAGACAGTTAACTGCTTAAAATTACTCTTGGGGTTTATTTTTTTGTTGTTGGTTTTTTGGTTTTTTCTTGTTTTTCTGAAGAAGAATAATGTTATTAACTCTTTCTCCTTAATTTTGATCCAAAAGTGGGCAGAGGTTTAAGTCGTACTTTAGACTTATCCTAGTTAACCTAGTTATCCTAGTTACTGTGATTGGCAACTCATAAAACTGTAGAACTAATGACCTTAAAGGACTTCTTACATTGTCTGGCCCTGTGGTTTCCAACCTGTGAGGCATGAACCCATTGCAGGTGAGGCGCAGCAGCAGACCTGAGCAAATAAACTCTGCCAGCACTAGGAGCCTGTGAAGACACACCCAAGAGGCTCTGGACAGAGTCAGCTGGATTCGGTTGGGTTTATTAATTCAGTCTCGGTGGGCTGAGGGCGGCAGTGACAATAGTTAGTGGTGTGGGATGTGTGAGGAGGAAGTGGTAGAGGTTCTGGGGCAGGAGACACGGAGGTAAGGAGGCAGCAGCTGCCCTGGGGCAAGGGTGGTGGTGGGAGAAGTGGAACTAGACTGGTGAGGTAATGAACATGGCCAGCTTTCTAAAGCAAGGTTCAAACAGAAAAGATGAAGCACTACCAATCCAGCAGCCTCTGCCATCTTTGTTCCCAACAGAGCAGTGGTATACTCTGCCACTGTGAAATACCCTCTCTGCCATCTTGTATGCCCCACGGTGCATTGCACACGCATACAAATTAGAAAGTACTTGCTGATTATTTTCATAAAGGCAATGGTCTTCCCTAGGCTCTCAGGAAATCAGGCTGGTTTGTGTCCTTGAAATGATGTGCAGCCTGCAGTTTTGCAATTTTCTGCAGTAGGAACAGGAGCCCTTTGCAAACATTTTCTTCACAGCCAGTTAATGAAGTAACTGACAGTAGTGGGCAAACTGTGTTCGTGAATGGAATTCAAATTTAACTGGGCTTCAAGCAGAAATTACCCTTCACCTCTCGGTAGTAACCTTAAAAAAAACCAAAACCACTTTCTTCAACTTTTGTTTTGTGAAAACGAAGCATGTTAATTCTTTCCATTTTTTTTTTTTTTACTGGATGCTCGAAACATTTTAAAATTTGTGATTGAGTTACAATGGTTGCCTAAAGTACACAAAATGAAACAATTGGATCTACTGAGGTGAGTGGTGTTCTGAAGAGTAGAATAGATTGTGAACTGAGTGATTATAGTTTACTTACAAAGGGAGAAACCAGCAGAACTGCCATAAGTAGTCATATAATTGCAAGCATTTAACATATAATAAATAAATATTTTCTTCACTGGTGAATACCTCCCCACAGGTCTAATGGATATGTTGGAGTTTTCTACAACTGAAGCGAACAAAAGATTTGTGAGGAAACAACTGTGACCTAATTAATAGCTGTGTGTGTTTGTTAGCTGTCCAAAGGGATTTCTGTGGGTTTTCGTTCTTTAACTACCATTAACAAGTTATGCACAGAATGTTCTTTCCATGAAGATGTTTTCTTAGTTTTACCTTTAATATCATGCAGTTGTAATGAAAACTAGATGTTTTATTTACTTTTTTTGCCAAAAATCATTGGAACAAAGCATAGAAATCGCCCTTCTCCCCAAACTGTTTGGTACTATTACCAACTATATAGCTACTCCACCGCATTTTTAGAGTCTGTACATTATTCTTAACGTTATGTTGTTTCAGTTTAGCCACTATTAAGATTTCTAGTTTCCTAAAAGTCCATTTATATTCATACATTGTCTAATACAGTCTTTTTCTAATGTCTTTGACCTCTTCAGAGTATTAAGGAACAGATTTGCAAGATGTGCCTTTGAGTCCTCAGTCATTAGTAACTCTTAAATATTTTTCATCTTTTTACATTGCTCCATTTTGATCATCTTACAAATTTCAGTAATTTTGGGGGGAGAGAGGAGCGTGAGAAGCATAGGACAGAAAAAAGGAGGAAACCGACATGTGACCCCTTAACAAACCTGTTTTCTTGACATCCTTATTATTGATTCTGTGTCCGGACAAATCAGAAATACGATCGCATATTTAGAACGATCAGAGTTATGGCAGGTGTGCTTTTGTTACACTTTTAATTACTTGGTTTACTCAGGCATGTAACTCCTAGTGGGAATACAGCAGAATTTTGGAAGAATAAGAAAAACGTGTGTTAAAAATGCAAGGAAAAAGAATATCTCTCTAGAAGACTACTAATGAGTGCCATTAACAATAAAAACAACATTCATGGAAAATTAATCGTTTACTTAACTATCAAAAGATTTGAGAAGACTCAGCTAAGGAAAGCTTTCAGTGTATTTTAAAATTTGGTTAGTCAATAATGTGTTTTAGCAATTCACAAATTCAGCTTGATGCAGATTCTTTTTTAAGAGTAAAAACGTACAAACTCAAGTGCATCGTTCTTCCATTACCTGGTATTATTAAAAATCCTGGGTTTGTTTCTCCTTTAACTGAGACCTCTAGGTGCAATAATGCCTTCATAAGCCATCCCAAACCTCTGTTGTTTGCTATCATGGTAAGTTTGTTAGAAAATGAGAGAACAACAACAAAGATGGAACCTGGCAGTTGGAATATTAACAATTGTCTTTTGACAAATAATGAGTGAAGTTACTTTTCAAACAAATTTTGAGCAAACTTGTTAAACTCTCTTAAGTCAGTCACAAAAGTCCAAGCCCATTCCTGAACAAGTATACATAACCTGAACATAAACTAGGGTTTCCCTCCCTTCCCGTTGAATCAGATTGAAAGGAACCTCAGAAGTTCTCTAGTCTAACCTTCTGCTCAGGGTCAGCAGTAATTTCAGATCGGGTTGCTTGGGGCTTTTTCCAGTTGGGTCTTGAAAACCTTGAAAGATGGAGATTCCACAGTCTCTCTGGGCAGCCTGCCCCAATGCTTAATTATCTACAATGAAATCTTTTTTTCCTTCTATCCAGTTGAAGCCTCCCTTCAGTTTATGGTTGTTGTTTCTTGTTTTCCCACTGTGTATCTCACTAAAGAGCCTGCTTCTGTCTTCTCAGTAACTTCCTTGTAAGTATGGGAAGATTGCTGTTAAGTCCCCTGAAGCCATCTGTTCTCCAGGGTGAACAAGCCCTGCTCCATCAGCCTCTCCTCATAGGTCAAGTACTCCCACCCACTGACCACCCTGGTGACCCTATTTTGAACCTGCTCCAATTTACCCTCATCTTTCTTGTACTGAGGGGTCAAAACTGGTCACCATATTCCAGATCTGATCTGATGAGCATTGAATAAAGCAATTGCCTTGATCTGCACTCCTGTTGATACCCATGGCACACTGCTTGACTCCCGTTTAGCTTACTGAACACCAGGACCCCACCTCCTTTTCAGCACAGCTGATGTCCAGACAGTTACTCCCCAACTGGTAACCGGTGCAGGGAGTCAGTCCAATCCAGATTCAGGACTTTGCAGCTGTCACTGTTGAGTGTCATGAAGTTCATGCTGACCTATTCCTTTAGCCTGTCTAGATCTAAATAGCTTTGAATGTCAACGCTGTCTTAAATGTATTGACTGCAATCTCCAGTTTGGCGTTGTCCACAAGGTTTTGATTTAATTCAATTTAATTCCTGGTTAAAGCAGAACTTTCCAAAAAGAAAATGTTCACCTTTAGGGTTAATCCAAACATTTAAAAAAAAAAAAAATTAGAACAGAAAATAATTTTGAGAAAGTCATGAGAAAATGTCAAGTTGGATGAGTATGGAAATAGGAACTGAACGTGAACTGTTGCATGTCTGCTCACACCCATCGTAATAACCGGTTCTATTTTAGAAGAGAAGAAAAGCCTACTGGAAGAGGAGAAAAAAAAGAACAGAATACATTTTATACAACTATAGACAAATCTGGCCTCAGGAGTTGTTTTAATTCTCGTTTGTTCCATTCCCAAAACCATACCTCTGGTTTCATAATCCAGGTCACGCCTTAAGAGTATTTCCATTATATCTATCTTAGTGATAAACACATTTTATCAGAACTTCAAACGCTTAAAATCATTGAGGGAAGAGCTGTATTGTGTAACGTGATACTCTCTAACCCAATCACCTCAATGAGTAATACTACATTGCACTTGCATAGGACCTTTCATCTGGAAATTGTAACGCTCTTTACAAACATTAATTAATTAAACTTCAAACACCTGGGTGAGATAGGGAAGTATCCATACAATCTTTGGAACCAAAGTTGGAAAGACTTGCTAAGTCAGACCATCAAATAATACTACCATAAAATTATAATCCAGCGGTTTTCAAACTCTTTTTTTTTTTCTTCTCTTCCCTCTGTGCTGCTCCAGAGTCTCATAGGACATTTTCTCATTCCTTTTTCTTCATCAGTTTGAGAACCCAAGTTGTAACTCCTCCTGTCAGGTGCTCACAGTACCCATTTTAGCTCTTTGGCCAGGCAGCCACCCTGCTCCCCAGCAGCAGGGGAGGATGGGATAAATGCTGCAGTTGCCTCTTCTGTGATGGCAAATCCTGGCAGAAGCTCAGCTCAGGCTTGCTCCACTGGCCCCTCATTCCACGTAGCTTCCCCACCACCACAACAGCTGCGTCCCTGTCCCATCCTCACCTTAGAGGGTGAGGGCCTTTCACGTAGATTGCATCTCCAGCTCACCAAGCCCAACCAGCAGCAGCCTAAGGCAGCCAAGAGGCACCACTCCCAAGACTTCCAGAGGGATCTTGGAAAATCCCCGTCACCCACTCCTCCCCCTCTTCTCTGCTTCCTTCTTCAGGTTGAGAAATACTTTTTAGAAACTGTGTTTTTACAGAGGGGACGACAGAAGCATACGGAAATTGAGGCTCACCCAGGGACATAGTGGATCAGTAGCAAATTAAGTACATGCATCTGGCAAGAGCCTGATGCAGTTGTTTGCTCTATATGCTGTGCCGTGGTCTCTCTATAGGAAAGCCACAGAGTAGTCAAAACTTGTGCGTTTTCCAATGACAAGGATGTTTTTCCACAGAGACTTTTCATATCAGTGCAATACTTCTTTGAAATGGAAACTCTTTATGCAAGCAGAACTTGATCTAGTAATTAAAAACTGTCATTCAAATAGGAAGTTTTTGATGAAGAGAATCATGGGAAGAGATTTGATTTATTTATGGGAAAACCTGTTGTGGCTACATTCTGAAATGACTAATATTCAGGGTAACAATACAATGGTCAATAGAAAATGACTTCCCACGTTTTTCCGGTAAGCCTCCCTCGTTCAGTTGTTCTAATTTTTCTGATGTTACGTTTACTGTGGTGGAACATCTGGGCTTCATAAATGAGGCATCGCGTTTCATGCACTGTAGACATCTAACCTCAGCAGGGCAATCAGTCCACCAAGAGTAGGTGTAAACATCTTGAAAGCAAAGAGGAAACTCTGGAGAGAGATCCAGGCAGTTGGCGTGGTGAAAGGGGAGTCACCTACAGCTAGACAGAAAATGCTATGCAGTAGACAAGGTCTGAGCGCTTGTCTCTCTCTGGAGTTCTGGTATCTGACCCAATATTGCACATTAGTATCCTTCATCTGTCCGCTTGGAGATGAGGCAATGGTGTTAACAGACACCTAAGCGAATATGATAGCAATGGCAATGCTGCCCTTGCTTAGCATGGGGATGACAGCATTCTTCCAGGAAGTGCAGAAATCTGTGCTCTACATTGTCCTCTGCCTGAGGAGGTCTGGATGCAATGCTCCCTGTTCCCAGGAAGATGCCGTACCCACCAGCACACACGGGGCGGTCAGGTTAAGGCCAGCCTCCACCCTTCCTTTTGAAGCATTGTGCTGCTAGAAATGCAGGAGTCATGGAGCTGGAGGGAGAATAAGCATGAGGGAGTCTGAATCTGCAGCCCAGTGAGAAGCAGAGCTCTTGAAGGGGTGGGGGAGCCCCAGCTGCCCTGCAGATACCTTCACGTGAGCTTTTGCTGCAGTGGCCCAGCTTCAAGTGGAGATGTGGAGAACATAGGAGGGTAGTGGTGGTACACTTAAGTTACTAATACTGAGTTAAAGCCATAAATGCTGTGGTCTGTTGGCTCTTTTGGTGGCTTTTTTGCCACTTATTTAAATATCGCTGCTGGAAAACAAATATATCTTACTGTAAATCTTAGACATTCTGTTTAGGGGGGATTATCTAAGTCACAAGATATAGGAATGTGCAGTCCTAGTTGCAGAACAGTTCTTTGTCAAAACTGTGCGTGTTGCCATTAGTGTTGACTCTCATCTTAAGTATGTACATGCAGGACTGATTCTTTGGTGGAGAGCTACCTGCTGTCAGATACAGGCCCTCAAGTGCATAAGAAGTCCAAGAGGTCAATTGGCAAGACCATAATTTTCCTGGAGCCTGGGATAGTAAAACATGAAACTTTGTGGAAAGTAGAAGTAATTAGGGCTACATTCAGAGCTGTTGTTCAGTCCTTCAAAATTCTGAAGTAGAACTGCAAGGTTATAAAATGGGTAATTTTTTTTGTTCTGTAACACAGAGCTGAAAGAGTTTTGATCTTATATTAGCCCAGTATCTGGAGTGTGGTGAAATATTATTGGATATTATATTTGTGCTATTGCAGTCTATTCTGTTAAAAGAATATAAAGGGAGCTTAATGGATTATAGTAGCTTGAATGAAAGCCAAATTTTTGGAACTAGGGATCAGGTCTCCAAAGATACTTAGGCACCTAATTCTTCATAGAAACCTTAAAGTACCTTGTGGATCTGAATCCCGTAATCCACAGCGAAGGTGCATATTTGTGCACCTGCTGTCATTATTCAAAAGGAACAAACACTAATAAACCTCCTTTTTTGACTAAGCCTCTGTCTTGAAAATACAGACTAGGGAATATTAGAACTAGATTTATTATTTTTTATTCAGTGTAAGAAAAATCCCAGCTATGCTGTGGGATCAAAGACTCTTGGGTAAAGAAATGTGAAGATAAGAATATGAAGGATAGTCACAGAAGGGGACCTGCATGGAGCAGAAGATAGAAATGAATGGTGATAGGTGAGATGCCTTGCAGAGGGGAGGTGAAAGAATACTTGGTCTCAGCATACCTGAATATCACTATGTACACAGCAAAAACGTTGCTTGTGTACATGTGTTCTGTAAGGTGACTGGTAAATTGTCTGGATGTCCAGTTTTCGGGATCTGACCAATCAAATGCGAAAACTTAGGAAAAATCTCAACACTTAACTGTAAGGGCTGATGAAATATTTCAGGGAGACTCTTCAGAGTTTTTAAGCAGTTCCACCAGATGTGTGTGATTAATGCCAACCTACCTACTTGGCTCTTGGCTGTGTTGGAGCCCATCTGGCCAAGTGATGGAAAGCAAAGGGCCTGGGAACTGTTAGGTTTCTCCTTTCATTTGGTAACTCAAGACTTGCAGAGTTTCTGGAAGAGCTGAGCATTTAGCAAGTGATTTTTCAGAAATAATCAGTTTTGTTTTGAATCTGAACAAAGGCAATTTCCACCATTCCTAGATCTTCTGAAACTGGCTTGATGTTTAGCAGACCACAAGGGTCACAACAAATATCAACAGTGAACACATTGTTTTCAAAGCTGAGTAATTTATGCATCTTTACCATTAAGAGAAGATATTATATTGATGCTTACGCCAGGTTTTGCATAAAATACTGAGCTGTGTCCCATGGTCATGTATCAGAGCGAGTGTTGTCAGTTGAAATAAGCATCTGCAACAGTTGTAAATATCACACCTGGCCCAGCTGTCTCTAAAATGAGTCAAAATCCCAATGAGCTTCAAAAGATACTAGGATTGTTGATGCTCTTTGTCAGTTTTAAGCCACACCTCTCCAAAACATTGGCATGTTTGAGTTCTTAAAAGCTGCTCCCATTTCAAGAGGGCTGCCCGACAAGATTCTTCTTTTGCCTAAATAAAACAACTAATTATTGAGGCAGTGTTTCAGCTGGGAGCATTCAAATGAAGAGCTGAATTTGAATTACTGCAGGAAGTGAAGCCAATGTTTGGTGAACCTTGATCTCTCATTCTGTCAGGCATTTGTGTGTGAATGTGTTTCCATCAGTATAAGGACAGGACGGTCGGATCATGTTTCTTTAAAGACAATGGTATAGAATCCAGACCATACCAGAAATACTAACACATCTTCAGAGAATGATTTGTTTTGCACTCTCAGAAATACTATATTACTGTTTAAAAGCAAATTAGCACAGGACATGCTGGTGGCTGCTGCTTTGAGCACAGAGTTTCTGATAGGTAAAACTGTGTGCGTGGCAGCTGAGCCACAAGTTCATTGTCATCAGAAACTGATAAAACCAAGAGACGTGCCCAGTCATCTGCAACAGTATTGCTTAACCTCTTGAAAAGTATAATATCCTTGTAGCTTATCAAACTTTTTAAGACCCTCAAAAGCCTTATTGAAGAGTGGGATTTCTTAAGCTGAAGTATATCTTCTATCACTTCAGGGCCACATTTGAGCCGTTCTGCAATCCTGATTGAGAAATGTGGCTTTACAGTGATGGAAACAGTCATTACTGATTGACTAAGGGAGAGTTTTGTCAGCATGTACAGCTGTTGGTAAGAACTGGAATGAGGTCCCTTCATACTCTCTAAGGGAAAGGTTGAACTTGCACTGGTATATCAGATGTTTTGAGGTGAGGAAACTGAACAATACAAGAAACACCTGCAGCGACTGATTAACAGGCTTCTTACCTCCAACAAGATATAGAAGGAGTTAATATCAAATGATTGTCAGTAGAATAAGACTCATTACTACATACATAATTGATATTTTTTCCCACAACACTGGCGTGCCATCAGATGGAGGGAAAAAAAGGTAGATTTTTAAGCCTCTGCAAGAAACGTAAAGATAACTCATATGTGGAACAATTTACCAGGCAGTGTTGCATGCTCAATTTTCCCTAAGTTATAGCTCAAGAATAATTTCAGTTTAAAGAAATCCACTATTTCTGGTTACAGAACAAAATGTCTGAAGCCGCCTTTTCTGTGAAGCAGGGGAAGGTGGGCAGGGGGTACGTGTCAAATCCCAGTGACCACTGGCAGATTTGGCATTATTACAGCAAAGTTAAGCTCTGCTGAGGTGAAATATTTGGAAAGTCTGAAAATAATAATTCAGATTGTAAGAAGGTAAATGCCCAAGTGTACTCTGCTTTGTTTGTACACATGATATATGAAATGTACATTATTTGACACCAAATTTGTCTGGAGTTACTGGTAATTTGTATAGGAACCCTGAAGGAGCTTGGGGAATGCTTAGATTAAACCTGAAGACTGAAAAAAAAAAACCAAAACAAAAAAACCAAAAGACAGCAAAACAAAGCTCCACCACCAAAAATTTTTTTAAAAGGGGGGCGGGGTGGGGGGGGAGAAAAAACCCTTAAAAAGAAAAAAACCCAACTTTAAAATGGTTCCTGAGTTATACTTGCAGCCTTCTCAATGTTCTTCGATGTTTGCAAACCTGTTTAGATAGGTTGATATTTATAAATGATTCTTCAGAGGAGTATGTACATGTTTCTGATCTGTTTTGACAAACCATGATGAGACGGAAGAGACAGAACATGCTTGCATCTGAACTTAATGCCAACTGGAGCACAGGCTGTTGACTCTTTCCCACAAAGCTATGTATTGTCTTGAGTAAATATATTTCTTATAATATGATGTAACCAGAAGCATCTCCTGAATATTCTCCTCTTCCCAGGACTTTATTGAAGATCATCTTGATGTATGCTCTCTGAGGATAACATTGTTCAAAGTTGTACTCCTAGCGGAGTTTTGAACTTTAGTAATAATTTTGTTGTTTGGTGATGTCTTCTCCAAGTCTAAATTAAATCAGATGTATTCCCTAGGAGATAATTTGCTTGAATTATTTTCCTTTTGAATAGGAAATAAAAACATTTATGATCAACTCTTAAATGTCCCATTTTCCCTCTGGCTTTATGGTGAAGATGAACGTGAATAGGAATACTAGTCATTCCTCAGTAATAATTGAAATAAATTCCCATGCCCCCCTCCTCTGTTGCTGAACACTTCCAACCTTGGACTGTTTTTTTTCTCAGAATGTTTTATAACTATTGTTCTCTTGGTTTGTCTGCTTTTGTTGCTGAAAGTTAGAAAATGCAGGATTTAGAACTTTCTTTTTTATGTCTATGGATAGCCATAAGTACATGGTATTTGTTACAGTGTTTTTAAGGGTCCATGTTCTTTTTCTTTCTGTGGTTAATGACACTTCTTTTACTTATATTGATCCACAAAGAAGATTTTAAATTCACTTACAAAATGAATGCTTGCTTTTCCAAAGTCCCATGCAACATAACAATATAGATTAGTTGCAGGAATCATCAGGGAGAAAAGGTGCTGTCTTGGTTCTGCTGCCTAGGTCTCTGCTGGAAACTGGACTATCTTGACGTAGTATCCTCATCATTCATTGTCTCATTTCTCTCTTTTCTTTGTGAAATGGATCTCTGACTTCTTTTTCACCATTTTATGTTTTCCTTTTTGTCTTCCCTGCCCTGTTTTTTTGTCACAGTTAATACATTAAACTATGAGGCTATGGAATGGAAATACTGCCAAGTTTGGGGGTTTTTTGGGGGGGCGCCTAGGCAAATTGGAGGTAGATACCCTGGTAGGGTACAGATGAGGCAAAATGGACAACTATTTTGTAGTTGCCAGATCACATACAAATTTAGTTCAGCAACATTTTTGTGGCATAGGCAAATAGTCCTTCTGTGCTAGCTAGAGTTAAGATAAACAACACATTTAAATGGCTAATACTCCATTTTCATGTTTGCCTTTGCAGGTCAGTCAAATTCAAATACTTCTTTTTCTGTTTCTCTGTCCTTCCCTGCTATGTTATTAATCTTACTCTTTCTATGTTAATCTGTGCCTCTATGTCAAGCAAAGTGCTGTTCAAAACTATGTTGCCTTCTACCCAACACAGTGCTTATCCTTCTGAAAAAATCAGAACTGGGATGAGCAGTCACTGCCCCAGACTATTCAACCAGGGTGAAACATTAGATGGAGTGGAATTAGGTGGCATGAAAGCATTTTACTCAAGAAGAGGATAGCATGTGAGTGAGCCCTGTTTGAATTTAAGATGTCTGAATAGTACTGCTTGAGTAAGAATAATCTGGATAGCTGTAAGTAAAGAGCAGTTTCACCTTAAGAATTTTCTTGTGTGCTTTCTTTTGCATGATCGCCAGCAGCTAGTTTTGTAAATTTTGTACCGTTGGAGTTACCCTTCCACTTGAGAAAATGCTGTTGAAGTCATAAGGATGTGACTACAAAGGGAAGAACAGTGCAGGCGAGGTAAAAGAAGCTGCCAGTGCAAGACAGTGGAGAATCTGGCCCTGGTTTATATATGACTACTTTGGGTTTATATACCTTTTTTGTGTTTGTTTTTATTTTACTCTGGGCTAAGTATTTCACAGGCAGTTAATTCCCACAGAATGATTATGAGTCTTTATTTGGTATATTTTACAAAGAGTCAGACCGAGGAGCTGGAAAGTTGAATGATTTGTCCAAAATCCCCTTCTCTCAATATCTGCGTTAAAGTTTATAATGAAATCCCAGTCCGATTCAGAGTCCTGTGCTCCTGCGTGTGTCCTCCGTAACCACCCTGCCGATCTGATTTTGCCAGCTACAAGCTTCTCTGGCTTTTCTGTATCAAGTTCCACTGGTACAACTGCCTTGGAACGCATCTGGGTTTGATTCGGTGATATTGTGCAGTGATAAGCATTGCGTGCAAGTTGATCAGAAAATATATGGCTGGTAAACACCAGATTCCACCTTTCCTGAATGATTAGCTGGCTTTTTGAAGTCCTAATGATTTTAATTTGGCTTGGAGTCAGTGAGTAAGAGTATGCAAAGCCTTAGCCAAAGTACCTATTTATTTATTTAAATGTTATCAGCACTTATTTCTTCAAAGAAGAGTACCTATCTCTTTGTCTAAGCGCTTTTTAATAAATGTATAAATATATAGATGTATAACTACCAAGTAAATCAGCTTAAATTTTCTCCATTGTCTCATAGATGACAGCAGTTAGTAGAAACAGTGTTTTTCCTTGGTGAATAGGGTTTATAGAGTATTCCTGACTTGTAGGAATGATATTGTCTGTTCAGTTTAATTCTGTATCTTTCATTTCAGATTTTTAAAAGAAGTAACACGGCTTGTTTTCCCTGTGTTTGTTCTGTCTATTTTCATAACACAAGTTTGTTTTTACTCCCCAAGAAAGCATATGAATAGATCAATGATTTGTTTAAAAAGTGAATGGCATTTTTCTAGACACAGATTGCTCGCTCTATCTGTTCATCTTCTGGACTTGGCTGTTTAAAACTTGTCAAGGAAGAATAAATTTTTCCTTTTTCCCTCCCAGGTTCTCTGGAGGAGAAAGATTGTCCGTGTTTGTGGTTATTTCAGATATTTGCAAAATTAATGTTAAGATTCAAATACCGCAGTAATATAAATTTTAAAAAACCCTCTACTTTTCTGTTGTAGTTCTTTACTTGAGAGAGACACATTTAATGAATATGCTTTTTGTTTTCTTTCTTAAGGAGTGGTTACATGATCTAGTGCTACATGGAAAAAATTTTACTTATTCAAGTCCTATGCTGTGGCAGCCCAATTAAATTATTATTTTAAACTGTATATGGTAAATTAATTTATTGCATTTTTAAGGAAGCTGTCCTTAACTGTGACGTACTGTAGTATATAAAAGATTGCGATTAAAATTGTATTTGTAATTAATCCTTAAATATTCAGATTAAATGGGATAGGACTAAGTACACTGAAAAATCAGTGTGTGCACCAGTGTACCTTTGCAGGTGAAATACTGCATCTATTGTATATTAAATTACTATCTATCTATCTAGTGCTATGCAGTATTACTAATATTTTAAAATTTTCCCATGAGCACTTTCCTCAGCTGTATACCAAACAGTATTGGAAACTGCTTGCAAAGGAAAATCATAATATACGCTGGGTGCTCTAAGATACGAGCTTTTGAAAACAGCAAAAAACTTCTCATAGGTTTCTGTGCATACAGTTTATAAAATTAGGCGTAATTATGCTGCCGCTGTTGGCTGAGTTATTTTCCATTCAAATGCCATGTACTTAATTGAACTGGAAGCGAGGGAGCGGGCACCTTTCCCCCTGTGCCGGGTCCCTGGTGTCAAACAAGTCGACAGCGATCTCAGCGGTGTGTAATTTTTGCACCAGTGCAGGCAAAGGGATCAGCTCAGCTGTCCTACGTCACTGTGGGTTTTGTCATTAACGGGGGTCCGGGCCGCTTGGAGATCTGCCGAGCTCTTGGCCATCAGGATGTTTTGCTTTAAGGAGTTGCGCAGGCAGAGTGCAGGTGTGAAAGTTGCCTCACAGGACTTTGAATTTGTCTCCAAGCTTATTGGAGTTTCTTCTTTCCAACAGAAGTTTGCAAACTATTTTTGTGATTTTGGAAGTTGTCCTCATAATACCTTTTAGTCATTTCTTTACTGAAATCAACAGCTCCAGTTTTTTTAGTTGGGTTTTTTTTTTTTTTTTTCCTTCTCTTACAAGTATGTACACCACAATTATGGCTTGGGTTATGAGTCCTTGAAGTCCCTCTGTTGTGGCAATATCTTTTTCAATAGCATGCCATGTGTATTCAGTTTTTTATTTATATAAGAACAAAAATATTTTCTGAATTACTTTGTTTTTTCACAGGAATCCTTTTTTTTTTAAACTTCACTGCTCCTACACATGGACTAAAGTACTGAACTTGTAGACTGATACCCAAATCTCTTTCCTGAGTCAATACCATTAATTTATAAGGCAGTTAAGTATTTGAGTGCATTGCATTTGTCAATATTGACTTTTCCCTGCTATTGTGTTTCTCATTCTCTTAGGTTAGTTAGGTATATCTGAATCTCCTCTGGTCTAGACTTACCTGCACATTTTTGTGTCGTTTTCAAGTTTGTCACTTTTCTGATAACTCCTTTTCCTGATGACCAACACATACCTACCACATATGCCAGAATGATGTGGTTCCTACCGGTTCCTACCCGTTCCTACCTGTTCAGCTTTCCGCAAAGAAAAATGCACTGTTTCTTTCTCATCTCTGTTTTCTGTCCAGATTCTTGAAAAATTTTTGTCCCTTGTAGCAAAGCTGTTTAGTTACACAGATGCCTTTCTGGAAATCCATATAAACTATTTCTCCTTTAGTTTCCTTCTGTGCATTAAGAATTGTATCAGATTTGTGAGGTACAATTTACTTTTGCTGAAACTGCGGAGAACAAATTCTACCTGTGATCTGTGTGTCTTCTACTTGTGTTTTAATGATTGTTTTAACTAAATTGCTGTCTTATCTCAAAATATATATGCTAGTCGAAAAGTTCCCTGAATGAATCCCGTAAGGCTTTTCAAAATGTAACTGCAATATTTGCTACCATGCAGTCCTTAAGTAGAGTCACTAGTATGAGAATATTTTCTTAGAGGTTCAATCAGCTTATTCTTAAATTTTTCTGATATTATTGACTGTATATATCCTCTGTGGCTTACTGACTTAATGCCTTTTGAATTTCTCTGTTGTTTTTTCCTTCTCCCTTCCTCTCTTTTGGGTACCTATGTCTATGGTGTCATACCATCTTTTTTTATGGGGAAAGATTAGGTTCAGGGCAAGTATCTTGCTAATACGTAGATGGCAAAAACTGATGCAAGAAATTGTTTATCTTTTCAGCAACACCCTCATTTTCTTTAATTACATCTTCACCTCCTCTAATCCAAAAGACCTACTTATTCTCCCTTAACCATCTTGGTGGTTATTGCGTGGTTTTTACCCACAGCTGTTTACTTCAGAGCCCATTTTAGGCCTCTTTGTTTCTTTCTTACACAATGAATCTTATAATCTGCTTTGTTGGCTTCACAAACATTGTATTTCCATATTCTGCGTAACTTTGCATTGGATTCCTATAGGTAGAGTGGCTGTAGAGCACCCTAAAATTGTACAACACGTCTATAAACAAACTGCTATGCTAGTTTGAAGAGGACGTATTTCATTTTCAGGATACAAAATTCATCTTAGCACTTAAAGTGCATACATTCCCCCCTTGCTTGTAGTCTCTAACACTTGGTTTTTAATTTGTTATGTTAATACGTTGGTTTCTGCTGATTTAACAGGTTTTAGATGAAGGAAGACTGAAAGAATATGGTGAACCTTACATTTTGCTGCAAGAACAAGATGGCTTGTTTTACAAAATGGTGCAACAAGTGGGCAAGACTGAAGCGGCTTCTCTGATTGAAACAGCAAAACGGGTAATTTTAGAAGAAGGGATGATTAAGTTTGTCTCTGCAGTTCGTTTATCTCAAGTTAGCATATTCAGCGTTATGTTAAGGCTTCCACTAAAGAATCTGTCAGCTTTGCAAGGCAAAGCCATCATTCTCAGTGCTTTTTTTAGTGGGATATACACAGACTTCCAAATGGTAAGTGTATTTATATACCCCGAGTTGAAAGACTGTTTGGATTTCTTGCATCCTTCTGTATGTACACAAAATGGTAAGTGTAAATAATATATGACATACTCACCTGTGCTGGGCATTGATCTTAGAAAAACTTGCTGTAAAAACGTGTTAGGGCTACAGAGTCCAGTATTTATCTATTTATTCTATATTTTTAAAAGGGCCCACCAAATTTTAGTTTGAGGTTCAGTACCTGTGCATTATATTATGGTCTCTGGGGGTGTGATTGCATTCTTATTTTTGTGCTTTCTCTTACTTCGTTCTTCTACCCTTGCTCTGTTCTGCACATAGGATGAGCAGGGCTCAATTAAGAAACAGCTGTTGAATGTTTTGTTGCCTCCTTGTTCCCTACAAGGCTCTGTGCCTGATTTACTGCTTACTATTCAAATCCTACTCTGAGTACAGAATTATTAATGTACTTGTGAGCATTCCTCTGGCAATCAAAGTGTTTAAGAAACATCAATGGATTAATTTTCATAATACGTCTGTAAGGTGAGGCTATATCATCTCCACTTTTCAGATGGAAAGCTGAAGCAGAGATAAGAAGGTAAAAAAATGACCTGTGATTGAGGAATTCTTTTTGACTAGCTTTTGGCTTGATTTCTTTTTTCTTGATAATTTACCACAGAGGACGTCCAGAGCAAGGTTTTATTTCTCTCAGTGCTAATGAAGTTTAAGCACTGCTTCAGTTGAGACTGGCAGCGCTCAGTTTGGCAGCACCTTGCTTCATAGTCATGTAACATTACTTTCAGCATGCAAGTAAGGCACTGATATTAGGCATGTAGTGACCTAAGAGAGCCTTTCCAAAACAAGAAGCAAAGGTCTTATCTCTAGCCTTTATGTTTTCCTCTCCTCAAGTTGCTGGATGTACGGAGCAGAGCTAGAGGAACACAAACTCCAAACTGTTCCCTGGGGAAACAGGAGACCAATAGATGGGAAGCAACACATAAAGACAGGAAGCAAAATGGCAGGTGCCTGGCTATTTCCTAGTAAAAATAGATGCATTTCCAGCAAGTTGGAAAAAAAATGAAAAATTGTGCTGTCATGGAGGCTGCATGCTCATGTCTGGAGGCTATTTTACTGGACTTTTTGAAGATTAGAGATTTCTGTGTCTGTTCATATCATTAGAAATTTTTTAGAGCTGCTGAAACTTTTTTTTATAAAGAGTTTTTCAAGTGAAGCTTAGTAGCTAAGAGTGTACACTATAAATTCATGTGTGGCACTAATTGCAGAACTGAGGAAACAGCTTTGTCCTTAACTAGACTATGTAAATGAGTCCTGCTGTCCTTCTCCGTTGCTGCAATGTAGCTTCTTGTATTTTATTACTAGAAAGGAATGGGTTAGCCATGTTTTTTATGGTATGCGTATGACAATCTGGAGGTTATATAAATTATGTTTAAAAGGATAGCTTCAAATTCAGACGACCAGTGTTCGTCTGTAAAGTGAAGGCCAGCTTCCTAAGGCTTGATCCTTGGAATGGCAAGAGGTGAAGCTGTCCAGCTGTCATCTGTAGAGATTTAGCCATGTCATGCTGTCTCTCCTTCCTTCCCTGCAGCCCTCCCCAATTGCACAATTGCATTCAAAGATAATTCAAAATATATAAAAATAATTGCCTGATGTTACTTGCCCGTATAGTCATCTGTAGTTACCACATCAATGTTATGTGATTTTGTACAGGAAGGGAAGAGATCCAGGAACCAGTCTCTGCTGAAATGTGGTTTGATGAAAAAGTTTGCTAACTCCCAGGCTAGAAGGCAGATACAAGCTTTAGCATCTGCCAAGAATGCAAAGCATGGTGCTTATCCACACTCAGCCCAAAAATATGGGAATCGAGAGACTATATCTCCAGTCAGCAGCTACCCAGAAGCACAGTTACAGTTCTTTCTGTTTGGAGGACTTGGACGTTAATTCAAGGTTTTTGTTACTGCTGTCCCTTGTGCTTCATGCATACTTTCAGAGAAGTTGCTTAGTCAGAAAAGCTGCTTCCAATGGCTTTTCTTTTTACACTAGTAAGTCTGTTATATGTATTGCTGTTGGTCTCATACATTCCTACTGTGGTTACTAAAAGCTGGTTTTATGAAAACCAGCTTTTTTTCTGTTGTTGAAAAACAGCATGCTGCACATAAAAAGAAATGGTAATATGACATATATACATACTTTTCAAAAGGCGTTACAGTGGGTTGCTATGTAAAATGGTTTGGAATGTGGTCATGCTTTGGCAATGATTATTTGATTTATTGCATTTTGGACCTGAATCTTGCACAGAACAAACCTGTACCAAGAGCTTCTTTCAGTAAGGTGAGACTTTAAATGCATTTTGTGGAACAGTAGAGATTCTGCATATATCCTTTAAGTGCAAATGAAGGGGGACTACACATCTTAAATTGGGAGACTAACTTGGATATCTTTGAAGAAAACTAATTTTCAAAAAAATCTCATGGGCATCTTAGCTAAGCATTGCAAGATTGAGCTGTTGCTGGAACCTTAGCTCAGGCTTCTGAATTGATCCGAGGTTACTATTTGTATGTCTCTCTTGGTCACTCAGTATCCCCATTTTTTGTGCACGTCAAAGAAAACAATGCAGGCACAGCTCAAGTTGGAGACCGCTGAGTATATATTAACTAGCCTGTGAGCCTGACTGCAGTAGAGTTGTGCTTGGCACCGCAAGACTGTGTTTTTATCTTTGCTCAGTTTACAAGAAGCTATTAGGAGAAAATCCTATGGGAAGGTGAGAAATAGTCATCAAACAGTTAAAAAGGAAAAAAAAAAAAAGTGCTCAATTATTCAGATAAACAAAGGTTGGTGTGTGCTCCGTGCTCTTGGCAGCATTGAGAGAGGCTTTTCCACAAGCTTTGGTGGTGTCAGGATAGGGCTGGTTTTCTGTCAATCAGGTTTTGAGTACTTTGAGGGAAAAATAAGGGTTATTTTATTTTAAAGCTCTGACAGATGTGTAAATATTAAAATACTAGGTGTTATCTCACCTCAGTGATTACTTTTAGAAAGGTTGCAGCTCTGTTGGCAGTGGAAGAAACTTGTATAAAGACTTGGGCATTTAATATCTTGAGGGATTGGGCTCAGGGGAAGAATTACAATGAGACAGTTGAAAAGCAGCTGCCATTTCATTACGTCTCTAGTAATGTGCCAAGGTTTTCTATTAACTTTCCATTTAAAAAAAAAAAAATCACATTCAAAAGCTGCATTAAAAGTATGCCAAAGTTTTATGTTTTAAACCAGGGACGGGATGGGAATGCACAACTGGGGCTGCCGTCTCTGCAGCGTGTGTGCAGGCAGGCGCCTGATTGACTTTCCTCTGTTGCATCCGATCGTGGCTGGTTACTGAGGAATGCCTCTTAAGAGAACTTCCAATTCTTTTGTTGATTCAAATCAGACCTTAATATTCTTTGAAACTTGTAAAGATGCATATATCCTGCGTTAGCATGTGTGCACAAAAGACGACAGTGGTACTTACAAGAATGTTTTTATAGAATGACTATTTCTTTTTTATCCCACATGTCTTATACATGTATTCATATATATGAAAAGGACATTATTATCAAACAAACTGAACTTTGTTGACAACACTCTCAAATATAAATTGGAGAAATGTTTCATAAGCCGTAGTCAAAGCGGTCTGACTATGAGACCTAACTCATGACACGTGTCAGCTTCAGAAAGATAGTGTATTTTCTGTTTTTAAAGACTCAAAAAAACTTTTCACATTCTTCTTTGAAAAAAATTGCATTTGAAGTCCTTTTTTACCCAAACACATTTTTAGATAAGAGCACACAAGTCTTGACATTATTTCATTTTGTTATGCGCATCTGTCAAGGAACAGAGATATGATACAGCTACTAAAAACTGATGATTGTGGAACAGTGAAACTTGACAGCATTTCATTTCCTTTATATTCTGATTATACATTTATCAGGAAACCTGTATCTCTTCTAGTTGAGCTAGAAATTGGTAGAATTCAAGAACTCAAAGGCTTGGCAAAGAACTGTCCTATTATTTGGTATCATCTTACATTTTAGAGAAGTTGCTTGGTTGAGTCATTGTTAAAGCTTTTGCTTCTTCTTTCATTATTGTGGTTCACTATCCAGAGATCACATTTCTATAGGCCCTATAACTGCTCTGCAGCACAAATTAAACGCTGGGATATTTCATACATATACCTCGAAGTTTCAATGGTTGTCAATCATAGTTTGTAAAATATAGGGATTACAACCTGATATTAACATCCAAATCCATTGTGTTCATTTTATGTGTGAAAATGAGAAACCCTTGTGCAGACGCAAGATTTCACAGCTTCTTTGTCATCCTGTTTTTAATTTATCTCCATGTTTTGAGCTAGTAAAATGATTTTACTTACCAGTTTAATGTGAAGTGATAAAACATATCTATTTATCTGAATTACCGGAATTTGAGTGGATCTACAGGTTGTATGGGATTATTCTCATGCTTTGTTATAATGCAAGATCATATAGTAATTTTACTAATTTTTCAGTGACACACAGTTACTGAATGCCACTAACCTGAAGTTCCTGTTGGGATTCCTTAAGGACATGTATTTATCTCTACTTTATTTGTCCCCAGGAATTTTATTTGAAACTAAAAGGTGTTTGATGCATAATTACTCATAGAATCTGATATTTTTCCTAGGTGTACTTCAGTAAGAATTACCCAGAAGTTGTTCAGAATGGTCAACTTGCTACAGACTCCTCCTTGGATCCTTCCTCAGGATTATGCATAACCGAAACTGCACTGTGATTCCTAATAACCTTAACTGTTTTCCATTGAATGTAAACCTGAGATCATCTAAACTCAGTGACAATGTTTGCAAGTGTCAACAGGAGAAGAAAGGGAGGGGGCAATTCTTTGCACTGGACATCCTTCCTATTTAATACTGAGAAAAAAATTTTCACTGTCCCTCTTTCTTTAATTTCAGTGCAATATGTTTTCCTTTCCACCTAATTGTTTGTACTGCTAAGGATATTAGGCAGACTCAGCTTTTATTTGAAAGTTATGTGGTAGAGATCTCTTTTATTTAAACAGGTGCAGGACACCTAACACGTCTAGGACACCTAACAGGTCTAGGGTGCATATTTGGAGCTCAATAAAAAAAATTGGAATGTGTCCTTTTTTCTCTTTTGGAAATATTTTGAGACCAAGCAAAACCAAATTTTTTTCAGTGTCACTTTAGCACGACAGCTGTGTCTAAACAGCAGATTCAGTAGTGTACAACTTAGTTGTCCGGTGCGACTCTTTCTCCCTGTCATAAGTAGCTATGCAGGTTGGTAGAAAAAAGAACTGATCAAGCCAAAAATACTTTTTCTTTTTGATAGCAAAAAGTACTATATACTTATTTTTTTGATAAATAATTCAAGTAATTCTGTTCAAGATGAATGTAAATATTACTTTTATTTTGCTAAAATCTGAATGCTGAAGAATCAATCTCAATCTTCTGTACTTTAGATGAAAATTACCACATTTGCACTGAAGAAATATTTAAATAATTTAACATACATTCCTCTTTTTATCCAGGTTATCAAAGAAAAAAAGGTATTAAAATAACTTGAGGAAATGTTTGAATGACATGTCATTATACCTAAATGCCGTGTAGTACAAAGTTATCTTCAACACAACACATTGAAATGTATACATTATTTGCATTTATTGTGCCTTAATATTTGTGCCTTCAAGCCAAAGCTGTAACTGCAGGGTACACAACAAATTCATTAAATTTATGTTAAAAATGTGTAACCTTAGTATATTTAAAGTTTTGCATCAGGGGTTCTGTTGAACTCAAGCTGTTTGAAGTTGCCATCCTACCAGAATAGGTAGGAGAGTACAACCTGTAGTTTTGAATGGCTGTTGCTGATAGTGAGAGGAATGCAGTGAGAGAGAGAGATTTGGTATTTGTAAGTTATGTCCTGATTCAGCAAAGTACTTTAACACAAAGGCACTATTCCTATTTTTAAAAAAAAAAAAAAAAAATCAAGTGCTGTGCTGCTTCAGGTTTTTTCATGTTTAGTGAGATACCTACTCTTTGAGGACTAGTAGAAAATAAATCTATTCATCTTACTGTTTAAAGGGCACAGAAGAGACTAAAAGGCAACAGATCTCTTCAGGACATGTGCCTTTTGAAAAATACTGAAGATGCTTGCTCTTACCTTTGTAAGAGAAATGTTATTTACCCAACGTTCACCCAGTGGTCTAAAAGTACGGCAAACACAAATGTTTCTTGTTTCAAACAGTTCTGCCAGCAAATAACCAATTCAAATACAAAATCACTCTCTCCATGGCGAGAAGTAGATTGAGGCCAAAGCCTGTGCCTCAGGACAAGGGCTCATCTAGGAGAACTTTGTCCTGCTCAGGAGTCAGCCCAGCAGTGAGAGGCAGAATCCTCGTTCCCCTGTCGCAGCATCTTCCCTGCGGTGAGGCTCGCTGTCCTGCTGCGAGATCTTGGCAGAGAGGGGAGGACCTCTTACTACCTGCGGTGCCGCCAGCCAGCTTCCCCTGGTGAGTGGTGGGGAAAAACAAACACCAGGCGTCTGGTTTGGCTGGTAACGTCCTCTTCCATCCTTAGCAGGCAGTTACAAAATGAAATGCTCTTGTCCCTAGCTTGCTTTTGGCAGGTTCTGACACTTCCTTCTGCGGTGCGTAGCACCTTACACTATAACAAATCCCATTGAGATCAGTGGAACTGAACTTCAGGCGGTGATGCGCAGCATGAGGCTTGTGCTACATCTGGTGCTAAATAGCAGGCGGTCAGGGACAGCTACCTGTCCCCAAAGCCGCGTGGCACAGATTGGCTCACGTAAGCAGTGCTTATGGCTAATCCTTCTTAGAGCACGCCAGCCACATCCACTGTTCTATATCGTTTGGCCCTTCGTCGTCTCCGGGCTCACGCAGTCCACTTACAGACCTAGCACACAATTACCATCTAGTGTGTTTTCTTATGGTTTCCTTTGCAATTCAAATGGTCTGAAATAAGGATAGGGCTATTCTGCAGCTCAGTAGGGTGGTGTTTGCATTGCAGAAGTATGTGAAGATGTACGGAAGTGTTTGAGTGTGTAAAATCACGTGGGATAGTGCTGGGGGACTGTGTATCATGAAGAAAGTTCAACCTTGCATGGTCTTGTCTGTAACTGCCTTTTTGGAAGGGACCCACAGTGTGAACCATGTCCAAACTCTGCTCAAGCTTTGTCATGGAGAGACCTGGCTGCAGTGGTCCAAAACAGAGCTAGGGTGAGCTGACCAGTAAGGCAGTGTAGACACTTAATGGAGTATGGTGCTTGAGTTTATTTGTTTACATTTTATTGAGCAGGGTGGACACATCCAGAGTCTAACTGTGTTTTAAAATGGCGAATTCTTTTATTTCTAAATAGTTAGTTCTTACAAGAGAGTAAGTATGATGTATAATACAGTGAGACTTTTAAATACTCTAGCAGAACAGTACGTTCTCCTGGCCATATACCTTGAGTTTATTTTTTTTTTTATCAGAACTAAGGAGATATGCATGCGTAAACCAAGGGTATAATTACAGTTTTAGTTCATTTCAGCTCTGAAATGAATCTATGGTAAGTTATATTTCAGAGCAGAGCTCCAAAACGCTGGCTGCTGCAGACTCACTGGTATGAGACCCTGACAGATCTAGCTATCAGTCTATAAGCTAGAATTAATTTGATCCTGTAGCTTTTTGAATGTGCAAAAAAATGTTAGGTATCTCTGAAAATGCTGATTCTGCTTCTTCACGTGTTTTGGCAGGACATTACTAGCTGTAGGTATCAAATATCAATATAAGAGAAAACAAATTTTTTACAACATCACACTTGAAACCCATAAATTGCTGAGTGGAACAACTGATAGCGAGACATTCGTTTCTGTCATTGGCATTATATCATCTTTTTAGTTTAAAGTAACAAAAATATTTTAATCAGGAGATTGTTTTTTAGATTCTTTTGTTGGTTTTGTTGTTGATAGCTGTTTTGTTTAGATGACTGTTGGTTAAGATTGACTGACCCGTTTAATTTCAGTTGAGTAAAAAAGTGCAATGTACCTGAATGGCAAAACTCAGATCAGGGATGAGAAAGGGCTTCCTTTGGTGAAAGTCTCGGTCTGTTGAATGGACAAATTATCTTGCCAGCAAGGTGTTTTATGTTTCCTTTTAAGGAAAACTTCAAATAGTTCTAAACTTCCACTTTGAAAATTTTCATGCTTTATTTGGAAATAGCAAAGCTAGTTACTATAAGCTACATTCCTTCCTGGGGTTCTTGGAAAAAGAACTCGGTCTTCTGAGTTATTCAAGCCTTCAAAATATTTCTTCACCATGAGGTGCCTTAAAGTATTCCAGAGTTCTATTTCTAAGAAATATAATTTTATACAGCAATACTGAAAATCATCAGTTACAGAACTGTTTGTTTGGTGTAAAAGACTAGGAACAGCCTCTACTTCTGATCTCAAGAATTGTTCTTCAGGCATTCATTTTGGTATATCTTTGCTCCACCCCTCCTCAAAAGACCACTGGGAGAGTCAAAACCAACACAGTTCTCAAGGATAGGTTATCTCGTGTTTTGCTTATTTTAAGGGCAAAATTGTCTTTAGTGAACTGAACCAGAACTCATTTGCCAGATACGCGTAGTCTTCTGCGATACCATTCACACTGCCCTTTGGAAGAGGGAGGGCCTTCTTCTGACCAACATCAGTAATGCTGGTTGCTTAACTGATGTTGACAGTTTCTTTTAACCTTCCCAATACCTGTTTAAAGTAAGATTACAAAAGGAATCAGAAGGGGACAAAAGATCCAAATGTTACAGAAACTTTCCTGAAAATGCTGCTTTTTGTGTTAATGTGACCTTTTGAAATATCTCACTTTAAAGTTTGCTTCTTGGGGGGGGGGGGGGTCGGGGGGGGCAGAAAGAGTTGAAATCACTTATTCCCTGTGATGGCGATGAGCATCTGACACTAGCAGAAGAGTGTGGCTTTCTGTATGTTTTACGTTGTGTAACAGCGCACTGCTTTTTCATCATTTTAACTCTGGTTTTGTTTTGGTTTTTGCATTTGTGTAATAATTTGATTCTGGTATTGCTACAGAATGATTTCTTTTGTTGACGTTCATGTGACAGCTCCTGTCGTACAATAAAAGGTGTTTCTCAGAAGCATGAAGTCTGTCGTCATTGCAAATGTGTGGTTGAAGGCAGAAATGCTGGGCTGAGCTAAGTCAGGTTGTGCCTGAAATCTCCAAACACCTCTTGGTGGTATCGCCAACTCCAAGAGCTGAAAATCCTCCATTTGGAGGTATGTATAACACAGAATAATACATTCTGGCTTGGTTTTACCAGTCATCTGTGGCCTGAGATCTCTCAGATCACTTTATCAAGCTTTTGCTTCAATTGACAAGGGCTAAAAAGTAATCCAAATAGATTTTCAAAAATTGTGACCGAAGAACCACTGCAGTTGCACAAGTGCAGATCGGGTACGGTCTCTGCCTCAAGCAGCTAGCAAGCTCAAGGGACTGGGCAGCCAAAAGGTGGAAGGTGAACAGGCACAGAAGCAAAGTGGGTTAGCAGCACAACTCCAAAATCTGGTGTCATCTCTCAGTCCTGTACTTCTCTCTGATGAGTTTGTTGCTTCGTTTAACAAGACACACTAAAACGGCTCATTTCTGAAAACTGCTGAAAGTTTCTCCCTATGTCTACCAACTGGTCTCAAGCACTTAAATCTACTACTTTGATGCAAATTTTTAGTACAAGATGAATTGTGCATTTGTCAATAATCCCCCAGTGCAGCAAGTTCCAGGACTTGACGTACCATGGATTGTCATCTGTCTTTTTATAACATGATGCTGGAATATGTGTTAAAAATTTCTCATGTTTCTACCAGAAGTCTACCTCACAACCACCATGTAGCTATCTAAATTGCCTGTAACTGAATTTGGCTTAGGTTGTCACAGCACAAGTCACTTGTGGTATGTGCAGTATCCTCCTGGAGCGTGTACTCGCCAAATTCACATGCTTCCGTGTTAATTGAACAGTTCTCTCTTAGAAACGGGTGAGGTAGATTTGTTTGCTCACCTGAAAGAGAGCTGCTGATAAATAGCAAAGCCAAAGATGTGTTCTATGAATTTGCCCACGAAACAAGCATGAATTTCATAAACTTGGTGTATAAAGCTGGTTCATGGATTTGGAGCAATACTAATGTATAAAAAATTAGGGCCATACTCTGACCTCTGAAATCGGGTTTCCACTGTCTGCACCTTGGCACCGCTTAACTCCCCAAATTGCCTGGAATCGATAGCCTCCTCTGTTTTGAGATACAGAATTCCCTGTGGATCTTAGTCACAGATGCAGCACACACTCAGAAGTGCAATAACCTTGAGAAGGAACTGGTGGTAGTCCCATTGCCATTCAGGAGCTGGGGCACATCCTAATCTAAGTCACTGGAGGGGCTCAGCGCAGGGTACTTGGGTCATACCTGCTTGCTTCAAACACGGCTGAGTTAAAAGCTGCACCAGAGCTCTTGTCCCTCTCCTGCATGGGATACCCTGGTGTTTTTAGAGCATGCATTAGGGAAGCGGGAGAGGGTGGTTGCAGGCTTTCCATAGCCTGAGCTGCTTGGGTCTTTCTGTCTTCTGCATCATCAAAGCACAATATTCAGGATGTTTTTGATGGCAATATTCACCACGAGTGAACGATGTGGGGGATTGTTTCCTCCGGGACAAAGGAAATCCCAGGTTCATGTCCCAGTTCCAGGGAGTATTTATGCATTTTGTTCAACAATTGTCAGTAGAAACGCCAGGAGGAGCTGGGGATTCTACTCCAGGGCTGTCACGTCAGCGTAGCTGGGGTCTCGCTGGGCAGCAGGATCCATTTGCTTGTGTTTGCTTCTGCTCTCTCACCCCAGCTGGGTGGTGGTGGCCGAGACTGCCGTTTGCAGTCAGTGCTTTAGCTGTTGGGCAGCTCTACAAAAGCAAACGCGCTTCTCCTGCCTCCCCAGGGACGCTGTTGCCCTCAGTGCTGTCACTACCGTGTGGACATCTGCTTGGGATAGGATGCTCTCTGTACCCAGCTATTCCTACTGCAGCTGCTCCTCATGCAACATATGGGCAGTGCTTCTCCCTGTAGATGAAGGTTTTCCTTAGAATCCATAAAGCTCCCAACAGAAGTGCTCTGAAATAGTAGCTGAAGCCTCTGCATTGACTATACCCAGAGAATAAGCTCCCAGTTTATGGAGTTTAAATTACTGTGTTGCAGCCTAGGGGCTGTGTATCTGGTCACTCCAACATATGAATTTGATGCCTGAAGTACAGCTGGTGGATTGTGTCAGGCACATGAGACTTATAAAGGAGCTATGGCTTTTTTTTTTTTCTCCTTTTTTTTTTTTTTTTTTTTTTTTACTTTTGGAGACTTGCTATGGGAAATGAAAGTGGGGTGGGACAGTGAAAAATAGTTCCCTTTGTTTAGTTCCAGTAAGCTTTGTACCTCAGTTCAAGCGCAGATAGCAAATAAAAGAAGAGTTATTTATCCTGAGAGTAGCCTGAAGAAAGCAAATCTTCTAAGTGTTCATGCCAGTTGACATTCTTCATGGAGCTCTGTATTTTGCAGGAAAGGACCACAATTACCTTATGGCACTAAATTGAGTTGGGTGGGAAATGCAGCCTCAGATTTATTAGTCAAAGTTTCATTGTCAACAAGAGCTTGCTCTTGAATATTAGAGGCCCAGATTTTAACATAAATGCCAGGCATGAATAGGCTAAACAAGCCCTGTCGAACTGTCTCTTGAAAACATTGCCAGGATACCAAAAATGAGGATTTCTCCACCCTCCCTGCCCAGCTGAGAGGATTTTTGTTCATTCTGTACCAAGAATATGGACCGCTCTGTGTTTTGGTTGATTTAACACGTATGCACTTTTGCAGAGTAGTGATTTCTGCGAGTGGAGTTATGCAAGTAATTCACCATGAGTCATTCATGCAGTGAATTAAGTGCCTCTTCCCACAACCAGGTTGTCTCCTGACAATCATTCTTTTTTTTTTTTTTTTTTTTTGCAATTACTCAACAAATCCTTTTGCAATTACTTTTAAGCATTCTGTGTAGGTCACACATTTATGTATGTGGTTAATGTTTATTGATTTTTTTGAGTCATATTCATAGTAGATCAGAGAAACTACATAATACTGTCTCTGTATCGGTTGGTGTAAATGTCCATACCTGCGAATTTAAATTTTTTTTTTTTTCCATCTGGTTTTGGCTACACACACGTGTGTTCATTCCTGTGAGTATCCATGTCAGTAAAGCTAGATTTACTTGAATGGCGTGTCACATCATGCATACACATCGACACAGAAGGGAAGAGAATCTGCATTTTTCAAATGCTTTTATGGAAGAGTCTCTGCTGCCATTTCTAGCAGCGAACGATAGAGACCATCACGGCCTTGGGAGAATAGGAAGGTGCCTCTGCGTATGCCAAGAGAACACAGAGAGCAACGAGTTGCCCGCAGTCTGCTGGGACGGAGCGGGGCTGGAAGGAGTCTCCCTGCACTGGTTTTACTTGCCTAGGTTCTCTGTGCATTTCTGCGCTTGTGAGAAGTTGCAACAGATGCTGCGCAGAACCAGTTCTCGTTGCCGAAAGCAGAAAGTGAAAGGCCAAGTGCTGCTGGTAAAGCAAGAGCAGATGTTTATCCTGTGCCAGGCATGGCCAAAGCCTGTTCCCCTCAGGTGTTGTCCTTACGAGCGCGCCGGCTGACTGCGCCTCTGCCCGTTCTGAGTAATCGGGCTTCTTTTGGAGGAGGAGGAGCATTCCGAAAAGGAGGAATTTCTAGGGAGAGCTTCCTAGAGCGTGAAGGAAGCAACAGCGAGGTTTCCCTCGGAGGTCTCCGTCTCACAGACAAGAAGTTGCTCTTTTCTCCTCTTTTCAGGGCGCGTGCTGGAGCGGCGGCCTGCCAAGCTCCTGGGTGCTCTGCGAGGAAGGTGAAAGAGCCCACAGTGCTTAGGAGGACCTCCTGATGGCTTGGTTAATTGGCTAATGGGGATGCATTTGCTGCAGCCTAATGAATGTGAGTGCAACAATTACTTAAGAGAGAGACGTGTAGATCTCTGGGAGATGACTTTGCTAGGCTGCCAAAAGGAATGGGCAACAAACCAGTCGGAGCTGCTGATGCTGTTGTCACAGATTTACCAGAAAGGCTGCTTTTCCTTCCAGCTTTTTTTTTTCTTTTTTTTTTTTTTCTCAAGAAACGATTATCAGTTCATCCTTTCCCTGGAACTGATATTGAGGCATATTTTTATCAGATATTGCAACGTGTAATTTCGTGACTTCTCCTTGGTGGATGAGAGCTGCCAAACTCACATGATATTTAAGCCGTGTTACTGTAACTGTGGCTACTGTTGTTGGTAGCTGTTCAGGGCTTTCATTTGCCCATCCTGAGGGGACTGTAATAAAGACTGGCCCCTGCTGTTAAATTGTTTGCATAATTCCTTTTTTCTTTTTTCTTTTCTTTTCTTTTTTTTTTTTTTTTTTTTTTAACTGGGAAAGCTGATCTTACACTGGAAGAAATATCAGCCATGGTAGAGTTTTAACACCTAATCACATCATAACTGAGTGAATCAAGCTGAGTGTGTCCCTCTTCTCTAATCCATTGCCTTGAAGTTGAGGAAAGAGCTTGATTTCCCGCTTTGATTTATCTGGACGGCCCTTAATCCCAAATTTTAGTGAGGAGCTGATTTATTGTCTAGCATCAGGGAGGGGACATTAATTCCCCATCTGCCACCCAGTGTGCCCACTTGGAAAGAAAGAAACCTCCTCTGCTGTAGGTAGGATCAAAACCAAAGGGTATAAACCGAAGTCCATGTGTTCGGGCAGCTTGTCTGGAAAACTCAACTCTCCTGCCACTTAACCCTGTCATTGCCTGGAAACCCCAGAAACACCTGACTCTTTACCTCGGAGCTTACCCAGGTGCCCAGAGCCACGCTCCGCGGGGTCCCCAGGGCTGCCAAGACCAGGCAGCCTGCTGCCTCGCACCCGCCTAAGCCTCCCCCGGCATGGAAAAAATGAGTATTTTACTCGTCTAGGGGCTTGGCGGGCCCCGACAGCCGCACCTGGCACCTCCCCACGCAACGCCGTGGCAGCTCCGGCTCCAAAAGCTGGCACGCGTGCGGGCATCGGCCGAGCGAGCGGGCCAGGGGCAAAGGAGGCGGCTGCCTACGGCCTCCCGGGAAAGCGCCCTGGGGGGCAAGGATGCCCTGGGAGGGAAAGACCCTCTCCAGCCGTCGCGGTGCCACCTCGCTGGAAGCCTTTCCTGGAGTCGCGGCGCCGAGGAGAGAGGGAGGCAGTTGGATGCCGTAACCCGCAGCCAGCGCGAAAACCTCCTTGGGATGGCAAACGTCAGGGGAGCGAGGAGGGCGACCGGGTTCGGCATCGGGCACGCGGTCCCTCCTCGCCCTCCCCCGCCCCAGCCCGGCCTCCCGAGCCTGAAATTCCTCGCCGCGGAGCGGCGCGGTTTCCGAGCAGGGGTGGAAGAGGATCCTCCGCCCGAGGTAGCCTCCAGCCCGGTTGTCGGGGTGCTCTCATGGGATGCGGGAGACGTGGGTTTGGGGCCCTGGGGCTGAGGCGGGAGAGGAACCCGGGCCTCCCACTTCCTCAGCATATACTTTGGATGCCGAGGCATTATATAATAAAAGCTATCACCACCTTTTCTTCTTCCTGCTTTGTTTTTAAAAGGCTGATCTGTGTGGAGTCTTTTGAAAGAAAGGGCGTAGGTACCAATCTCGAGGAGAAGATTTCAGACAATGGATCCCGAGCAGACAGGATTGCCTCACTCCAGCCTCAAGGGGCTTTTAGTGCAAGAGAGCGTTGCAGATAGATACACCCTTGTCCTCCACTTTTTCCTATTGCTTGAATGTAAGCAGCTTCGTGCTCCCTTCAAGAAGATCCCACCGTATCTTGCCAGCTCTGTTGGGTTCAACTCTGAAGCACCCAACTTTCGCCACCAAGCACGTAGGGAGTCTGAGCGCAGCTTGTGAGCTGCTGGAGGCCAGATCGCCTAAAAGTCAGGGATTTCAGTGCCCAAACCTCTCCCGCATCTAACCTTAATTTCTCTACTTAAATCAGGTCATATCCCGATGAAACGACTTGCCTCTTTGAAAAAATACTGGGGGTAGAGGCTGGATCAAGCAGGATGTGCTCGTATAATTGCATAAGCAGGTAAGACAATTTTTGTTGCTTTGAAAACTTTAGAAGACTTTAGACTAGAAATAAACCTCCACAAGTAGTCTTAATCATTGCACTCTGTGAAGACTCATTTGAAATTGTCTGGGCAATCAATTCTGATGTAGCTCTTTGGCTGGAAAAGCCCAGACAGTCCCAGATGTCTCTTTGATGCAGAATCACACACAGATTCAAGTTTCCATTACTCTGATCAAGCAAAATGTCCCCTGCTCTAACTGAGGGGGAAGAAGTCTCTACTTCCCAAAGCGTAAATGCGTTGCATATGGTGCCTATTAATCAATGGAGTCAAATCTGGATCAGCATCAACTCTTATAACTCGTACTCAGTGGTGAGATTATACAAATAAAGCTTATTATGCAAATGCAATTTTGCAACCTTGAAAATTTTGTGTGTAACCTGTTTTTAAAACATTCCATATATGGGAATCTGTTATTTCCCCTCATTTTCTAGGCAGAAGCTTCACTCCAGAGGGGAGGAGGCTAGCTCAGCAGTAGGGTCTTCATGAAAGATTAAAGTCTTTGGCTTATTGCAGCAGATACTGCAAATCAAAGGAGATCAGGCAACCAAAATGAAGAGAGGATATCACTGTTCTTGCCACAGTTTTGTCAAGAGAAGTCCCCAAAGGATGGCAAAGACCCCCTGGTACCCCTTCATTCTCATCTTCATTATCATAAATTGCCAGTGGAGCAATCATCAGCATCTGATTAGGTTCGTTTTCAGCCATGCTGGTTCCCTTCTCTTCTCCTTCAGTGTTGATCACTGCTACATGAGGCACACCAGCTCTGGCAGAGGGGATTGAGGCTTTCTCCACTCTTGGAGACAGTCAAGAAAGCTGAAAGGCATTAAACCTGTCCCAGGATGTCCTGAAAGGCTACTGTACATTTGAGGCAGTCCAGCCGCAGTAGAAATGGCTGGTTACCCTGGGCCTGGACTGACTGCCCAGATACAATGCTTCATGGACCCTCGGGTAGTTTTTGCCAGGTGCTGTGATTAGATGCTGCTCTGATACCATCAGGAGATGCTCATCGCAGTGAAATAAAAGAAAGAAGGTATTATAGAGGATCATTTCAATAGCTGACACTCTTACACTTAGCTAATTGTATTTGTTCATTAAGATAAGGATCAGCATTCAGCTTCTACATTTAGGTCAGCCTTCCAGTACATTTGCACTTGCAAGGAAGAACTGCTTTAATGAGGGGTAATGAAACTTGCTACGCATTGCATCATGACTTCTGTGTTAATATCATTTACACATGATAAAATGCAAATAGTATTGACCGTCAATGCCCAATCATGCTTAATCCTCTAAGCCCACACACACACATGTGCTAAAACTAATCTCCCTAACAGTAAACAAAATATGCATCTGTGCCTCTCTCCATCCTCCTGAGAACATTCATTTTGCCTAAACTACAAGGTGCATCAGGTCTACCCACGCAGCCAAGCAAATAGGTTGCCACTGGCTCAAAAGGGCTCTGACTCCTGTAGGTACCCTCAGCGCCTGTAGGTACCCTGACAGTGCCATGAGACCTCACTGTAAACAACCCTATGTTAAACAGACCCACGCTCTGTATTACAGGCATGTCTAATGAATAACTCCAGTTCACTCTCCCAATGCACTTTGGGTGTCCGAGGCCTGCTTGTCCATCTTCTGCAGGCACTCTGAATTTTGAAATGGGCATCTCGGCTAAATGGTAGCCGGCAGAGATGCTCAAACTCTTCTTCATTTGAGATTTGTGCTGGTAGAAGGGTACCAGCATACTCTTTTTAACATCTGCATTTTGGAGCTGGAATGAAGTACAAAAGGCAAGATATTAAGCTGAAGTGGGATCAATTAGTGACTAGCCATCTTCAGTGAATAATGTTCCCTAGAATTTAAGTGGGCCCGCATGTATTTTAAGAAATGCAGATTAAGCACGCAGTGAAAGTTAAATGTATTTAACTGTAATTCTGTTGTGGGAAGTTCAGCTCACAATGCCAGAATAACTGAACCACTTTCAGGTATCTTAATACCATGTGGCTGTTCATATTTCTGAGAGAAAAACCATCTTCAGGTTGCACTGCTGTTTGAGAGTGCTACCTCTGAACTGTATGATTTTAGCAACTTTCTGCATCTCTGGTTCCCTGAGAAGTGCGATACTTTTTTTTATCAACTCTTCTTACTCTTTTAATGTAAACAAACTCACATTAGTTCAGGACTGATGAAGAATTCTCTTTGGAAATTTCTCCCCAGCCTTATGAAATGCAGGGTTGCAGCAACTATTTCCTATTTCTCAGCACTATTGGCAAAACACTGCCTTGGGTTTTAATGATCCAGAAAAATGCAACAGGCAGCAGTTGTCTGGAGAAACCATAGAGTTGTGTAGGACATGATCTTTGGGGAGGTGTCCCACTGGTGAGGAAACCCTGAGGAGCAGCTGAACAAGCTCAGTGTCTTTCAGATGTGCTTTTCGCCTTTGATTACATAGGCTCTTATTTCAAGAGGGCTGCTTCATGAAGCTAGTAAAATTTAGCTTCACGATGCCTACCAGCCAAGTCTCGCCATGGACAATCAAAGACTTAGACATTTGTCAAAGAAGACAAACAAGGTTTGCTCTCCGGAGAAGGGGAGTGTCCCAGCCTTTGTCACTAGCTAAGCCTGACGTTCACGAAGTTGATCGGAGAGTGCTCAGCGTTGAATGCAGATGTGCCTTTTAGACACTTCTTTGCCCATTCGAAGCTTGGGAGTATATTCCTGTGCCTACCTGTAATCACGTTGTATTCCCACAGCAGCTGTAAAGTGAAAACTTTCTTTCTTTAATATCTGTGAAAGCAGATATTTTTCAGCACTTACTGTGCTGAATTCAGTACCTTAGCAGCTGGAAAGAGGAGTGTGTGCCAACAGCGTGTGTTAGAAAGCAGAGGCTGTACACCCAAGGTACAAAAGAGTGCAAACGCAGGGGAAGCATCTCCTCCGAGCAGACCGGGCAGCCCACTGCCAGTGTTTAAGTCAAGGACCTGAAGAGGCATGGTCTGCTCGTAGCAGCTGAACACGGACTCCTCCCAGCTGGACGGCGTACTCAATTTGAGGATTATGCATGTTAGATCCTTGCTCTGATACCTTCACTTAGGCAAGGCCTTGGCTCCTTTCACTCTGGCAAAGTCAAACTTCAGTGAGTGAGCCTCCCTCAGACCATGCAGCCTGACTCACGTGCTAGGAATCCAGCCTCTCCTTATTGCAGAATAACCAACGTAAGCTCCAGCAGTGGAGTTGCCTTCAGTATCAGCTCTGCAAGCATTTTCGTACACAAACCACAGGGGTGAAATCATGGCCCTTTTGAACCCTGGCTGGCAGGAGTGTGCCCTGGATTACTCCAACTGATGGGATTTGTAAGAATGAGGCTGTGGACACGGGGGGTGAGCCTGTGCTGCTAAAGAAAGGGTGCGGAGATTTTGTCTATACCAGTTAGTTAGAGGGTTTGAGCTCTGTGCTGCAACTGGGCATGCTTTGAAGTGGGTGCACCCCTGGCATGGCTTTGGCCCATGATGACCAACACCCTCGTAGGTGGCACAGGGTGTAGCACGCATCAGGCTCTGCTCTTCAGGGCCCTTATGGATAAGGGCAAGTGTTTTAGAGGGGGGAGAGTGTTTATCCATGCATCTGCAAGTCGTGCATGACATAAAAAGGATTTGCCATCCAGGTGTTAAACTTCTTTCGCAGCTGGTTGTGTGTGTGCGAACATATGCTAGACTGTGAGGTATGGACATGTGGTACATACATGCACATATATACATAGACACATATACGTATATACATGCACACATGCATGCATACACTGCACTTTTATGCAATACCCAATTTTAGTGCTATAATTACCCATACTGCAGACAGAACCGTGGCCTGTTGTTCCCTTTCTTTTTTTGGAGAAGGTAGGCCAACCCACGCTCATTTTAATGGGTTTCCCTTTCTGAGCATCAGTGGGCTTCAGTGCCCTCTGCACAACACTTTCTTGAGCTGGCTTTTCTCCCTCAAGGCTGACGGGACTGGAATGAATCATCATAGTGCTACAGCCCCTCTGCATTTTGTTTCTGACCAGAGCTGGGGAGCTAAAGTCTAGCTCCAGCTTCCCTCCCATCACTGTACCATCGTGTCCCAGGCACCTGATTTTTTTACCTGCCTTTTGTGTAATTCTCGGGACTCCTCTCCAACAAAGACTCACTTATAGACAAAGAACGCTAACATACTATTTGCCGAAATTCTCATGGATGAGAAAATTAACACCCCCCCTCCTTTTTTGTTGTTGCCATGGTCACAGGAAAGGAATTAAAGCATCAAAGCCTTCCATTTCCTGATGATGGATTAAGGAAATTATTAATTTGTTTTATAAAAAGGCAGGTTGTGCCTCTGCAATTAATGTTAGAGGGCCCTTCATGAGGGGCATTTCAGCCTCCTGGGCAGAGAAGGCTAAAGCATCTGCTTATTCACCAGCTTAGATAGATGGGGCTGCTATGGGGGTCTGTGCTGTACCTCCTGCCTTCATTAGTCACCGCAGATAGGATTTGGCTGCCTAGGCAGTGGTTTCTTTGGGGCACAGGATTAAAAATTCAAGCTCCCCTATAAATTAAGCCCTCTCCTTTATCCGTTTTTTTATGCTCCATCCATGATCTCTCAGGATTTTTCCACTGCAGGATGAGGAAGAGAAAACTTAGGGAAAAAAACTACTTACACGTAACTGTCTTTGATATGTTCCTACTCAATCCTTACCCTGCTTTTCTGGCTCCCCGGCGCCCAGCGTCAACCTACGGACAAGGTGGCTGTTTTTATGGGAGCTCTTTACAAAGGTTGGCCTCACAGTGGGATGCCTTCTCCCGGGGGTCTGCGGGCTTGGCCATGGCCACCACACCTGCCCCAGCATCGGGCATAAAGGCTTGGTCCCGTAAAGACTAGCCGATGGATCTCAGCCTCTTTTCCCAGCTCCATCTCACAGCATTTCTTAGTGAGCTGCCCCGGCTGGAGCCCCTGCAGGGAGCAGCTGAAATTTCGCTCACCTTTGGGGCTGCCCATGCTTGCAGGACACAACTGGGAGGAAAACATATTACGCTGCCTACTTCTGTTATAGGAAATTCTTTCTTTTGCTTCACCTTTTCTTCACCATTTCCATTTTTTTTCTAAACAGTTGCAGAAAATACGGCTTTGAATCCCAGCGTTTGCCTTCAAAATTAGGAGAGGAAAAAAAAGCAAAAAGAGAATTTGATCTTGAGACTCATCAAAACTCACTTGGCCTCACAAAGACTCCCATTGTCTCAGGCTTCCTTTCAGCAGACTCCCTGAGCAGAAAGGTGCTGCTCTGACTTTCCACCACTGGCAGCGGTGCTGTCTGATGACAGAACCCAGCACACCACGCAGACTCTTTTAAATTCATCCTTTCATATTTCTTCTTGGTGCGTTCAGGTAATTTGGCCCTTTTATTTACTTGAGCCCTTTTTTCTTCTTCCTGAAAGGGAACGTCTTAATGCTTCCCATTGAAACCCATGGAGGTAAATTGATGCAAGATAATACCTGGTGAGCCAGTGCCAGCTGGGGTAAAGGGAGGCCGAGCAGTGCTTGTGACGTGGAGCGGTGCCTCATGCTAACCTCGTGGCTCGTCCCTTTGATATGGTGTCTCTCAGGCGCTGTGCTTTGCCTACCTTGCCGCGGGAAATGCAGGAACTTGTTTGTCACTTTTCCCTACGCTGAAAGGGCACAAAGGAGGAAAGGATCTTTTCTCTGAGTGGTAAGCTCCCCTTTCCCTTTGATCTGCTTTATGGGAGTCCCTTTCCTCTCCAACTGAAAAAAATTGCCAGGACTACTACTTGGAAAAGCTGAATGCAATTTGGAAACTCAACAGGAGTTTGCATACCCGCCATATTTCTGTGAGTAATACGGTGCTGCTCCTCCAGTGACCACATCCAGACCGCACTCAGCTCTCATATCTTTCTTGAAGACACCGCCGCAGTCAGGAAGGCTCCTTTAGTTGATTGAAAGATATGAAACCCTTGTTCCTGGGCTTGATGGGTCTGTAATTAGGAGCTTTAAAATCAATGTTGCAACTCCACGAAGGATGTTTCTTTAGCGTAGAAGATGCCAAATGACTTACTACTCTCACATGCTGAGCTGCAGCCCTTAAATTCTCAGTTGTTGGGGACAAAACCCGTATTTACCTCTATATTTGTGCTATGGTCACGGGTCCCAGTTGTATTGTTGCTACAATAGCACTTTTGCCTGCAAACACACCAGAAACCTACAAAGTCTAAACAAGTAAAATCTTCCACCATGTGTACCCTGGGTATATTTACACATTAATTAAGCCCACCTGGAAGTGGTTTTATATATTTGTTTATTTTTCCACTGGTCAGCAATGGGTGCACAATGTGCAGGGTTTAAAATAGGCCCCAAAAGAGTTTACCTTCTCCCTAGATAGCCTTTGAGGACTCAGAAACACTGATGCCATCTTCTCCGCCATGCCTTTTCTCTCCAGCTGTGTTGAGTAATTGAGTTGGTGGCACCTCAACCCCTCCGCAGCCCTTGATACCGAGCTTTTTTTGGCCAGCCTGCAGCAAGTATGAATTGTGCTATCCTGACGATCTTTATTTTCTCCATATTCGATACCAGAAGGTTATAATGCTCACCATAATCTCTCCTTATGCTGTTGCGAGCGTCCAAATGCTGGTGCCCACATGCAGATATATCTTGGTGTTCAACAGCAGGAGCATGGGCAGAGAAGGGTTTATCTACCAAAGGAGAGGGAAGAAGGAGAAGCAGACATCATGCAAAAACCCTTTACCCAGGCCACAGTTTACCTTCTGTCAAGAGAAGGAATTAAATTTACATGTAAATCCCTTTAAATTGAAATGTCCACCTTCTCATTCAGAGAAAGCTGAAAGAAAAAATTTATAAATCTCATCTGCCTTCCGATTTCCTTCCTCCCAGACTCTACAGAGACTCAACACAGGTCCCCAGGGGAAGTTTGCAAATCTCTTCTGCTCCATGGCAGTCCTGCTGTGAGCACCACATGCTTTCTAGGGAATATGGAGGATGCTTTGCACCATATAAACTTTGCTTTCTGGCTGTTTTGCTTTCTTTCATGGACTCCCATGTGTAGATTTCCAGGTCATGACAGCCTGCTCCACAAGATAGGGGAAGCTGGGATCGGAGACTTCAGTCACAGAGTGACTCCACTTGTCTTTGACTCCATAGGTGCTGCTGATGGAGGCATGCAGGTATGCCCATATAGACCTGGTAATCCATTTCCAGAGGGATATACATCATCTTTTGTAAGCCTGTGGAAACACAGAAGGGGAGCTAATGTTGCTAAAGTTATGCTGTGGAAAACTAATTAAGAGGTGGGTTTCTTCCTCAAGATAGAAATCCTGACAAGACAGCCTTATTTCCAGGTAGTCAAAGGAGGAAAGCAGTTCTGGGAGCTGAAGATGTGCACGCTCTTTTCTTTGGAGCTTGATGACTGGCTCACTTGGAAGGGTGAGGATTTATTCCATCTAGAGACACAGTTTGGGTAAATTTCTCTGGAGCTTTCCAGCGCCTTTTCTTCTGCAGCAGCCCAAGCCTCTCCAGGCGAGTGGTCAGCTGCTGCCAGCGTCGCAGCTTCCTCTCCTTTCCTTGTGCAAGCTGCTCAGCTCATTTCGTATCTGCTGATAAGCAAGAACAAGATCAGCCCCCCCCCAAAGTAACTCTGGTCTCATTTGCCAAATTTTTATCTCATGTAATGCACCTAACCAGGGCAGCATCTGAAACTTGTGCTGCCAATCTCGTTATTCCACAGGAGCAAAAGCCTTCCCATTAATCAAACAAACAGCATACCCCCTGCATGCCACTAGGCAAAACGCTGAAAATTTAGCCAAAGTCACTGCCACAAAGTGCGAGAGACATCACTGTCTCGGTCATTGGTTACATGGAACCTGCTGATGGAAATGATGTACACCATTTGTGTTCATTTTGTGATATAAAGTATTTTCTCTTACGGAATGTATACACACATATAAAGAGCTACGTCTTACCCTATAAAGGTACCACGATTGTCAGACCTGGGAGTATCACATGGGGCTGGCTGATGGGACATATGGCTGCAGGAGGCTTGAGCAACAGCTGGGGACAAGTGAGCAGCCCCGGCGTGTCCCAAGTAGCACTAGATGCATAGACTTAGGGACACAAATTGCTCCGGACATCTGGTGGTAAGGGATTTTTTACTTGGCAGAGAGGATGGACAGACAGATGCCATGGACAGACAGTTGGAAGGAAGGAAGGAGGGAGGAAGGAAAGTTTAGCTGCATGAGTTTTCAGGATAAATACTAGAATTTTTTGGTTACATAAAGAGAAAGGCCAGTTACATGGGGAAAACCAGCTCGTATATTGAGAAAGGATGATTTTTTTAATTTTGTAGAGACAACCAATGGAAATTTTTTTTTAAAGCCCACAGAAAATACAAAAAAAAAAAGAGTTGTAGCTTGATTAAATGGATTAAATATATTGGAGGGGAAAAAATGCAATTTCCTGCTCAATTTACTACCAAGAAATCAGCTGGCAAAATAACGGCAAAAGCTATAAAACTCTGCAGGAAGACTTATCGCAGCACATGGGATGCCACTACTGAGGCACGCTGGGCTTTCAGCAGCGAAACCAACAGGAGGGCGAAGCTGGTTCCTCTCCTGCGCCGCGGCGGCATGAAGGACATTATCGGAAAACTGCCGGTTTTGCGATGGCTTGCGCGGGAGGTGAGGTCGCTCCTGGAGGTACCCGGGCATGGACCGTGATGGAGGCAGAGCTCACGGTTCATCGCGCCACCGATGCTGCTGTGCCGGTGGAAACGCAATGGGGCTGGTGGGAGGGCTTCGGCCCTCTGCTAAGGCAGAAGGCGAGTGGTGTAAAATAATTGTGGCGCTGAGTTGTACAAGGAGGAGTCTTAAGCGGGCAGAATCATGTCACCGACTGAGGGGAGCTCCCCTTGCCCGCCTGTGCATAGATGTAAAGGTGAGTGCTTGAGAAGGTGTAATAGGAAAGGGCACCTCCGGAGAGGCTGCTGCTTAGGGAAGGGTAAAGAAAAATCATTCCTGAAGGATGGGAGACTAAATAAAAATATGCATGCTGTGGAAACAGATAGTGCTGCAGACTGTGAGACTGGGATAGCCAGTTTAGAAATATTCATCTTGCGCAAGATGGGTAGAAATATAATCTGGTTAACACCCTGGGTAGTGGGGAGAGACTGAAGATGAAGCTGGATATAGGATCATCACACAGTGGCTGTCATCCTGCTTTGGCAGTATTAAAAAAATCCCTCAGTGGCATTGCACTAATGCAGACACCAGTGTCGCTGAAGATTTAAAACTCCAGAAAGCTGGAAAAAGCCAGGACAGGGGCTGGGTATCTCTATAGTACCACGAGGGGGATACCCAGCACTGCAAGAGCAGAAAAAGCCAGTGAAATTTAGCTAGACCGAAGCTGGAGTAGCACTGCCCTGCCTCTGCCCAGCACCTGAATATATGGCCCAGTTCAGGCCGGGTCCATCCCTATACTGGGATGCCTCTTAGAGGAGTTTTGCCACCCCAGGCGCCTTTGGTGGGGCGAGGGCTTGCGCCCGCACCTCTCCACGGATCTCAGCCAGATGCCTCAAGTTAGGCAGGATGACTAGGGATCCAGCTATGTGAAATATTCGAGGAGAGGATTGTCGGATCCAGGGGAACGTGAGTCACCGTTTCATATTTGGCACTCTGGGTCCCACCACAAGAGCGTGCTTCAGCACATAGCAGAGAAGCTTTCATGTCTCGGGTTGTGGCAGAGGGTTGCAAAAGACTGTCATGGATATTATCTCAATAGCAATTTCTGGCCACACCAAAGTGGTTGGGTTTTTTAAAATGGTTATGGTAATAATTTACCAGGTTACTAATTAGTCTATTAATTTTGAAATGGTTCAGAACAAGGTTGAAAAATGATGATTCATATGTATTGTTTATCAAGAAAGATTTCAGAGAGGACAGCTACTTATTACAAGTATATCACATTATGAAATCAACGGAAGAAGAAAAAATAACAAACCACAGAAAATAATAAAAAAATTGAGGAACACTATTCATCTACCAGGATAAGAAAAAACAGACCACATTATATGTTCAGGAAATTAATATGAATGATATGAAAATACAATATATCTGTAGCATTCGTTAAGTGTTGTAAGAAGAAATAAACTTACACCTCTCATCTTCTGCTCTTACCATCAATTACATTTCTTTTGTTTCCTGGTGCATGGTTATATACAACTGCCTTTTAAAAAAGGGTCATCTCCCTTGTTCGTTAGTCTCTAATCCTCGTCCCACACTCAGGTGTAATGCCATTTCTCCGTCAGGTTCCTCAGTGATTAGAATCCCCCCCTCAGAGATGAATTTACTGACAGACTCCAGGAATTAGGGCAATGGGAAGACTTCCACTTTGGTCCTAATAAAGTGTAGCGGTGTTGATGCTGGAAAGCTGAACGTGGGACTCTTTTTTAACACCTCCTGTTGTACTTTTATGACAATAAGGGCCCCTTTTTGTGATCACTGGAAAATATACTATTATTTAATATGAATATTATTATTTATTATAGTATAATACTAACTGCACTATATATAAAACCACATAATACAATATAATACTAAATATTATTTTTTATGAACAGCATCTCTAATGCAGAGGAAAGCCATGAAAACAGCTTATCAATCAGGCCTGGTAAATGCAGCTTTTTTACTGCTTCAGAAAATTTTCAGAACAAGGCCACAGTTTGTCCCTGGTTTCCAAAGGGCCTCCATCCAGGCAGAAAGACGATCTTTTAGATGGAGTAAAGGGAAAAGTACCCGCCTGAAGTTTCGTGGGTCGGCCAGTCGCTGCCCACCGTTACAGCCTCTCCCAGCGGAGCTGAGCGGCACTTTTCCAGTCTGCAACAGGCACGTGTGTAGTCTGGCCCTTCTCCTTCCCTGGGAAAAACGCGCTCAGCAGCCGCTAACCCCATGGCGCTTACCCAGGTCCTTCCTCGAGGTACCTGTAAGGCTGCCACCGGGCTCTGGCTTCACAACGCTAAATGTTCCTGACCGCACCTCCCATTCCTATTGCCCCTGTTGCTGGAAAACGCCTGCTTTGCCTGCCGTGCAGAGCTGCGAGGGCGGACGCCCTCCCCGGCTGAAGAACCTGACTCCCATCCCAGGTTTCCCTGCCTGGTAAGTACACTCTAATTTACATTCCTCCCGAGTTAGTAAGCTCGAGCTTAGCCTTGAATCCTTCTTGAAAATCCTGGACTGATTCATTTTCCCCCTGAAGAAGCTCCTCATAAACTCTGGCTCACCCCACATACATACATTTCATTTTAATTAAAAAATACCTTGCTGGCATGACAAGCTATGCAAGTTTTGCTAAAATATTAAATAATAAAAAAAAAAGACCTCAGAACCCTCAGGTCTCTGTCACAGAGAGATACAATACATCAAACATCTGTCCAGAACAGAACTGAGGATAGTCATAGCATTTGGAGGTTTAACTTCTTTCCATTTATCATCGTGACGCGTTTCAGATTTGGAAGCAAGCTCCTTTGCAGCATGATCATAGGCCAGCTTTTTCTTTTCTCCCATAGCTGTGCAAAGGTTTTCCTCAACAATTTTTTAATGGAAAGTCTTTTACTACTTTTAAATTTTATTTTTTTTTTTAAGAAAATCTCCTCCACACATTTCCACCTGTTTTGGGCACAGAAATAGGATGCGTTTCTCCATTTCAATTCCTCCCCTATCACATTAGTTGCTCAGTGATTTCTTTTCAGTTCTGCACTGTGCTTTGCCTCTTCCAATTTCCACTCCTAGTTTACAGTCATTGATTCTTTATATGCTGAGGATCTACTCCAGGCTGGCACATTTCACCCTGTGAAGCTATCCATTAGTCTCAAAGCGCTATTTAAAACTCCTCAGCAAGTCCATCTTTGGGGTTTTAATATATCTCTGACAGTGACCTGTATATAGTTTTGCTGTAGGGTTAGGCCTGGGGATGGAGACATGCGTTTTCTTTGTGTACTCCAGACTCCCAAGCTCCCTGTCCCAATGCTGGGGAAGGAGATATAATCCACAGAAACTGGTGTGAAGTACTGAGACCTGTGTAAGCAAGCCCATAGAAATGCAGAGCGACGAGGTGGAGCATAGGTACCACCTCTGGCATGTGGTCAGGCAACTCCAGCTGCTGGGGTTCTTAGCCAGCATCTTTGTGGGGTGTCGGGAGCGAGTGAGTGAGAGCAAGCAGTCCGGGGAAGGCATACTGTAACGTACACCAGCAGAGGGAAACTGCTGAATGGGTGCTACAGAGGCGTGTTAAGATGGTGCTCCGCCGGGATGACTACCCCTGGTGTTATAACCCCCCTCTGAAGATGTTACCGGGGCATCTCAGCGTTGTGCTGCGCAAGCACATCAGCTGCAGCCCACAGCCCACAGCCCGAGGGTTCAGACACCCAGCAGAGGCATAAGGGACCTCGGTGGGAATTCCTAGTCAGCTATTTCTGCTGCCAAGAGAGTACCTTAATCACGAACTGCTGGGTGCACCTCAGAGGGGAGCATCTTCCCACCTTCTCCGTTAAGGCGAGTTGCTGTGCAGGGAAGCCATCAAGTTGTGGGAGACCAGGGAGACAGCGGGCAAACGCTAAAGGGAGTATACGCAATGCCGCTGTGCAAGTCATCGGTTTTGTCGGGTGTTGGGAGTCCTGGTTTTGTTACGTGTTGGTTCATCAGCTGTGGCGGCTTTCCCCTGCTGATCCCAGGGCTCTGCTTGGCTGGCCACGTGTCGCAGCTGCTGGTGTGCTGGAGATTCCGGGCTGAAACCAGGAGCAGCACAGTTAGGTCAGCGCAACGCCGGGCTCGAGCCACTCAGTTGCCCTTCTCAGCCTGGCTCAAGCGCTGTGCCCTGCTGACAGAGCTCTACCACTCTCAACTCTACCACTACCTTACCGGCTGCTCAGGTGAGGATCTCCCCACTGTGCTTCAGCTCAAAGCTTAGCCATTCCTGGAGGTGTCCCCAGGGAATTTATTTTGGTACCAGGGTGCATGTTGATATAACTTCTTATCATCCGGACTAACATTTTAATCTGTTTTGGAAGGTCTCTTGCAGTGGCAGTCTTCTGGAGTGTGTTTCTTGGCCATATAAATTCTTTTGCTGTTCATCCATGCACTTAATTTCAAGAGCAAGCCACCTGCATGGCAGAGGCGTTCCACCTCCAGCCATTTTGCTGAGGTTTCCAGAAGTGTGGTCTAGTAGATTTAATATTTATTGTTATTTGTACAGCATTTAATACTTATTTATTGCCTGTATAACAATAAACATGTTTGAGGCATGCAGTAGCTCAGCAAAACAAAGTCCAGCTAGACAGCATTAACAGACTGCGTACAAGAAGAGGAGGAGGGAAGGCAGCAAAGCAATGCCACCAAGCTGTGACATTTCTCACGTGTCTTTGTAGTGAAAAAACCAGAAACAGCGGCTGCAGGTAGTCTTGCGCACGTCTGAAATTGTGACAAACACTGTATATGGTGGAGAAGGAGGTAAGAAATTGCATTGTGGAGAATTACAGTGTTAATTGGTCTTAAGGGAAGTTTGCCTCTTAACTCTCATTATTGAGTTAGAAAAATCGTATGGGCTGTATGTGACTGACTATTGGCATGGCCAAGACCTTCTTGCTTTCCCTCTTCTGTCCCAAGACCTCAGTTCAGCATCCCGTGGTCCCTCAGCCCTCTCCAAAGCCCTCGGCCATCAAATGCTCATCTGGAACCTTTTGGGTGCCTAGAGAGGAGGTGGGAGGACAGGTCCCTGCAAGGTCAATGCCTTAGAGCAGAGCGGGTAGGTACCGATGAGCTGGCCAGAGGCACGAGCCCACGTGGATGTGCTCAGCCCGTGCCGCTGAGGACAGCCTCCGTACCAGCCTGACAGCCGTGGTATCGCTGTTTGAGGCAGTGGCCCCCGGCTCCTCCTCAGAGGCCTCTGCAACCACAAGACATGGACATAATGCAAAATAAATTTTTAGGCAGTTTCCTTGTACGACTAATCTCCTTGTGTTGGAACGTAACCCGGGTTTTATTCTAGCAAATGTACCACGGCTCTCAATATTCATGCCATCCATATAAATACTAGCCCGTTCTTAAATCCTCTTTTTCTAGCCTCAGTGGTATCTGTGGCTTAAGGTCCCACACATTAATTATATGTTGTGTAATAAAGTATTTCCTTTAGCAGCTCCTTAATTTATACAGCAGAAAATGTCTACTAGGTAGCATTTCATTTACCTTGCTCACATTTCCTATTATTCATTTCTTCTCAAAACTGGCGTCCCAATTTTTCAGTCAAGCATTTGTTTTCTCCCTTCTTGTCTGTTTTGAAGCCGAGGATCAGCCCTGAGCACAACATCCATTTCAATGTGTGCTTCTAAGTTATAGTTTCAACATTATTTCCTAAATAATTTTGAAACCAGCTAACCGTAACTTGCTTCTGAGTTCCCCTGGCTCCTGGCATTCCTCCTCTCTGTTCCTCTCCCCTCTGCCACGGACCGTTCCCTCCACCCCCCTCAGGGGTTTCTCACGCCCAGCACCATGCAGAAAGTTGTATTTTTTGTCTTCTGAGACCTCTCCAATTGCCTCCCAAGCGACAATGCTCTCGAGATCCAAAGTCTTGCCCATTTTTGGAGGAACTGCCTGTAAAACCGGGGATCTCTCAGGAAGCAGGGATGAAGCAAGCGTACCCATGTCAAAGATTTGGGAGGTTACTGAGCGGTGGTTTCCCCTCTCTTTCCAATCTTTGGGTAATGACAGAAAGTTTCACAACTTCTGTTTCATTGTGTGATTAGACAAAGCTTTTCAAAAAGACAGTAGGAAACACATGCTTATCCTCTTTTTCTAGGGGAGGTGCAAGGAATTTACCCTATTTCCCACTTTACACTCCTGTTCTGAGGAGGAAAACGTTACACTCTTGTCAATGAAGTGGTAAGTAATGAGAGGTACTGATGAATTTTCAGGCCCAGAAGAGTTTCGATGCTGTACTTGCGGTAACATCCTCCACCGCGTTGCATGGGCTTGGCTGGCAGGAAGACAATGTGGCAGACGCAGGAGTTTAGGTACCTGTATAAACCCTTGCAAAAATACAGTCTGCCGTTGTTTTCTTCTATGGTATGATTTTCATTCTTTTATCTTTAAATGCCTGTAGGTGTTTCCAATTAAATCAATTTTGCAGAGACTTAGGATAGCCATAAAAATGTGCTAACTCTGCAGATATTTAAGGTGTGAGGTTCCCATCCAGATGGGATTTTTAAAAATGAAATTTTGTGCAACTGTCAGTGAAAGATTTTTTTTTTCTGGGTTTTCTTAGTGTTGAAAAGCTTGAGTGTGTGACTCTGTGTGTGTGTGTGTGTGTGCAGGTGCATCTGTGGTCTCTGCTAATTCAAAACTACGGTATTGAGGGTGCCTCATATTCTTACAGATCAAAGTTCATGGACAATTTTTGGGGGGAAAAACATTGAGAATATGTTGTCTTTATCTCTCTTTCAGATTTTCATTTGATTTATATATACAGTTTTAATAGCTGCACTCCCACCTGTAAATAAATAAATACATAAATAAGCAAACGCTGGGTTTTAGCATGTTGGGAGGCGTGTGCTGAAGCTGGATTTGTGCGGCTGAGGCTCCACACGCCGAGCTGAATGTAATTGCCTCTAGTTCCCATGCACAACATCTGATTTGTGGATTTAAAAGTCCGTAAGTGCTCATTGCCATGATGGATCGTAACAGCTTTTGAGGCAGTTTTCCGCACCAACGTGGTAAAAGATATTCATTTAAAATTACTCTGCATACATGCATTATTCTCCAACCGTGACAGACCATCAGTACTGACCACTGTAATGAGGGGGATCCATTACGGACTCTCTCGCGTTCCCAGAGGAGAAGTCTCGTAGGACAAATAAAGGGAACTATGTGCACACACACATATTTTTCCTATTACGCTGATGGTCTTGAGCTAAAATAAGAGAACAACAAGGTAGCCTGGTACCTCTTCTAGGCTGAGAGGTTACAGTGCGGGAGCTTCAGCCGAAACCGGTGCTGTCTGTCATCTCCATCGACCCCGTTTCACGCTGCGTGAGGCAGAGGTGCCGAGGGTTTTCGTAAGCCTGCTCTTACTCGCTACATCTGCGCCTAGGTATTGCAGATAGTAGAAACTGCCATCAGGGGTCTCTGGCTAGCAGACGATCTTTACACATCATGTGAGTGATACATGGGAATTTGGAGAAGTCTGAGGAAGGAGTTTGAGCTTTTTGACTCTTATTTCTATAAGGGGCAGATCTGCCACACACGGGGATGTGGGCCCTCAACCACGGCACACATGCGTCCGTACGGGGAGCCCCTGCATGGACATCCCGATCCCACCGTAGTGCCGAGGCCCCTGGAATGATCCCACCTGTGTGTGCAGAGCATAAAAGCACCACCCAGAAACAAACAAAAAAATCACTAACGGGTAGCTAGGTCTACACTTTTGGCCAAGCTGCTGGAAGTCATGGCTGCTGGATGCTGTAAAAATCACAGGATGGGGTCTGGAAGAAGCACATGAGAGGTGGCAGGCGGTCACCTTCCCTGTGTTTCATTTTATGGCAAATGCATCCTTCAGATTAGGGGGGTGGCTGCGTGCATGTTGGGGGGCGAGGGGGTTGGAGACCGAAAAAGCACATGCAAAAACCGCAGGCTGCTGCTGGTGAGCACTCCTCGTTTGCAAGGGGCTTTGCTCAGAGGATCTCGGCTGCCTCTTGCCTAGACAAGCTTTGGTAAGTCAGATGAGGAACAGATACACCTGGAAAGCACAAATCTAATCTTTTTTTTTTTTTTTTTTTTTTTTTTTGAGACTCTGGAACGCGGCAGCAGGAGAGGTGAGGGAAGGGCTCCTGAGGAGGGACGGAATCCAAGTGACAAAAAGCCAAGCCCTGCTCCAAGGAGGATCTGCCTTCTGCAGTGCACAGGCGCAAAAAATCCTGAAGAGAGGGAATAACTGCAGGGGACGGTTAGCAATATGATTCTTTCTGTCGGAAAAACAGGTCTTCTCCTAGGCTGGCAAAAGCTGCTCACAGCCCTCGCCTTGTCTGCATGGGGATCCTTTCTGTGTAACGTGAAACGAGGGGGAGGGAGGACCCCATTTTCCATTCACACTGATTATTTCAGCTTTTAATAAATAGCCAGGGTAGGGGTGCAAAGTATATTCAACGTATGTAGCACGTGTTCAATGTATAATCATATATTACTGTGACACCCATGACAGAAAGTAGGCACGTACAGTGTATTTGTAGTATATGTTGCACAGCTTAACATTTCTCTCTCATAGATACATATGGTATATTATCTATACACTTATCCTGTGTATGTGTGCTTACATATTTTCATATCTATATTTTTCTATAGAAAAAAAGACCAATTTTTAAAATTCTGTATCATGGATGTATTATATAGTACATACAAGTCAGTGGATTGTTTTGATAATTTTACAGTTTTTTGGATTAAATTAGAAAAATGTAAATTGCCTAGAGCCTGAGGAGCCTAAGTCTCATTTTCAGAAGTGATTTAGGAAGAAAATCCCCCTCATGTGAATGAATTTTGTACTGGCTTTTCTGAACTGAACTCATATATACATATATATATATATAATTTAAGTATTACAAAATGCTTATTTACAGTCTCTTTCTGTCTGAATGTAATTATTTGAATTTTTGAGACCACCGATAAGAGCTCTAGTGGGACCCTAGACGTCAGTCCCACTGCTAGAAGAATGAAAAGATGACGCTTGGCAAGCATGGTACAAAACTGCTTGAAATTCAGCTTAAATCTTAAGTGTCAGATGCCTATGATTTTGACAGGAGAATAAGGCTAAGGGCTGTGTATTGTCAGAGAGGCTTGCAGTGCGTGCAGGCTTCCAGGACGGCTGTGTTTCCACGAAATACTTTCTGTGTGGTATAATTTTTTTCAATCATGCTTTGGGTCATAAGACATTGGTTAATGCATCCTTTCCCAAACAAGTGCCAGCAAAACCTTTATACTCTGCCCCAACACAGGCTATTCTGTATATGCTACCTTTTATTAAAGAAATATTTTGGAACAATCGCAGAGAGTTTTTAATAACGTTATTGGCACTCCAGCCTTCTGCCTCTAAAGCCAGATGACTTGGGGCTCTGTAAACACCGGCAACACTTTCTTCATGTCGGTAGCCTTATTGACTTCAACTCTGTACAGTACCTGTAGCAAAACCGAGAGTGCAACTCAACCACATGAATAGGTTTTTTTTTTCCACTTTAAAACCTTTCACTGTACATCATACTGTCATAATTTTATGTTATAAGAAAGCTCAGGAATTTCCAGGATGACAAGCAAGCATCCCGCAGGAAAGCTAAAATTTTTCCCCCACTCAATGGAAAACTCTCCACCCTCACTTTACTTCACAGAAAGTCTTCAGGCTGGTCCCGAGCAAGCCTTGTGTTGACCCTTGGCTATTGCAATCCCGGAGAAGTCGGAAGGCCTAACGTGAGGATTTAGCCCAACAGCCTTGGGCAAGTTTCAGTAGCTTTCTGTATAGGATTCCCAATGTAACGCCTGCTGCAGCCAGGAGCTGGATGTCGGCTGGTGGCAGGACACATGGTGGTGGTTGTGGTGGTGGTTAGTGGTTGCCTCTTGGGCTAACTGAGGACATGAAGACCTTTAACCACCTGCAGAATCAGGGATTTGGTAGGAAAGTAGGGAATTTTTAGCTGGCGGGTCAAATTAAAAAAGAAAAAAATTAAACGGCAGCTGCTGTTAGCTGCTTTGTGCTTAGGAATAGGGAGAGCAAAGCCAACAGAGAAGGGTATGAACTGGGACAGAAAATGGGGGTGAATGTGTCTGGAAGGCATAAAGACATAATTCCATATGCCGCTTTGCAATTTATCGCATATCGAACACCCTGCGCGTGTTGCGGATGAGTGCGTGCAAACGGACGGGACGACGCCGAGGGCACGCGGATACGCGCGGACCCCCGTGCGCGCAGCGGGGCCACGAGGAGCCCGCTGTGGCACCTTGAGTACCACCGCCGTCACCACCACCACCGCTGCCTTTTTGGGGCCGGAGGTGCTCCCGGGAGGTTTTACGCCGGCTCGACGACCAGAGCGGCTTGCTTTCCTGAGCGCCAGCCAGCCGGCTTTGCTCTCCCGAGCGAGGGAGCGCGACGGGTGCTGGCTTTTCCCTCTCGCTGGGGTGCAGGCAGTGTGGGAGCGAGCCACCCCCCGCTCCCACCCCGCTGCCTCCGGGCTCCCTCCGTGCGGCGGCGGGGAGGCAGAGCCCGTCCTTCCCTTTACTCGACACGCCGCTGCTGTAGAGAAAATGGATGTTGCCAACCCCTCCGACCTGGCAGGGCTCCCTTGGCAGCTGTGCAGCTCCAGCTGAAAGCAGCGGGGCCGCGCGGATTTGGGGGTGTCTGCGGAGGGAGGGCAGGGCGACCGGCACCTTCTGGCACCCCGGTCCCCACGTGCTTTTGCCTGGTCCATTTTGCAGGGGGAGGGCCAAGACCAGGACTGGAAACGGGGGGCTGCCTTCAGGCTTGCGGTCGCGGCTGTCCACAACGCTGTGTGTTAGCGGGAGACACGTTTCAGGGTGTGACGCTTCGCCCCTCCGCTTGCCGCGCCGTGAGGGGGAGACCACCTTGCATCCCGCATCCCATATCCCACATCCCGCATCCCATACCCCGCAAAACCGCGTCCTGCATCCCACACCCCTTATCCTGCGCCCCGCATCCCACATGGGAGCCAGCGGAGGGAGGAGCGAGATCCCTGCCCAGTGGCACGGGGTGCGTTCCCTTGGCGCTGGGAAAATTAGAGGGGTCCCGGGCTGCTTTAATAACAGGCCGCCCTGCGTGCTCAGCTCAGTCACAACAAAAGGCACGGTCACCGGTGTCAAGGGAAGGATGTCGCGGCAGCGCTGGCTGTAGCCGAGCTCCCGGCTTCGTGTCGGCTCTGAGAAAAACAACGTTGAGCGTGCGGACCGGGCGGCATCCCCGGGGCGCAGCCGAGGACAGGGACACACCGCCTTTGCAAGCCGGGCTGTAAACAAGCACCTGAGCCTACGTCTGGCCTGAGTCAGCCCCCGGCTTTCCTCCCCGCCGCCAAGGCTGGAGGAAATTTGGGAGGCAAAGTCCCTCCCTAGCCTGCCAGTCCCTTTGTTGGGAGCTGGGAAGAAAACCCGTCGAAGTTGAGGAGGAGGGAAGGTGTGCCGAAAACTGAATTGCAAAGTAGAAAGGCAATTTTGGCTTAGCCAAAGTGTCCTGAATTTCTTACTTGGGAAAATAAAAATCACGTTGTGAATCTGCCGCTTAAGAGCCTTCCTAAAAGTGTCAATAATTTCCATATACAAAGAATTTATTTTAGCCTGGGATTTCAATGTAAAGTGATTCGACTACGGTAAGTAGGACCACTTTATTGCTGTTCACAAATTCACATGCATTTATTCTGCTGAAAATTTGATATAGGGCATTTTTTGTATTCCCATTTATCGCTTGCCAAGAAATAATTAAGAATAGGAGCTAGAAGATTAATTTTAAATAAAAAATCTTCTCAAATGAAAATGTCAGGTCATAAAAATTCCTTTTAAATCATAACAGCATATAAATCTTTGAAATTAACCATGTAATTACAATGTCTATCAACTTTTACCTTGAGCTTTGAGCCTCTCTTTTTAATCTCCCATTCTTTTTTAATGAATAGCTATTTTGAAATTAAAAAGTACTGTTCATTACACATGCCCCACTATAATAGGGTTTTTATCATATTTGCTCTATTTAAAAATACTTGCTACTTTGTAATTATTCACACGCCGATCCCTTCCTATATTGAGTAGAAAATAAAAAATGAAATAGAAGTCAAAGGTGCTTTAGAGCTGAATGATTTACACAATTCATTAAGGACGGTGATTTTTCAGTTAGCATCAGATTAAATGGTTACTTACTCTCAAATAGCCCTTGGGGAGTTGAATTGCTGGGTAGCAAACAGATTAAAGTTTGCATTGAAAGAAAAATTGAATTCAGAGGTAATCAATAGCATAATAGGGGCAGTGAGTGGTGCCTGCTGCCTGAAATGAAATTACCATATTTTTAATCTTAATTTTCCACTCTGTTTATCTGACAGTGTGGATGTGCAATCCAAACAGATAATGAGAGAGTGGGATATTGACACTGCTGTCCTCTGGAGTGCTTGTTTTCAGTGATTAAATGCTGTGATCTGTGATTACTTTGTGCAGGGATGTCAGAGCTGCTGGCCAGGACTATGGGAGGGACACTAGCTCAGCAGCTGTAGCTCTCTGGTCTCTCAGGTCCTAATGTCTGAAATTCATTTTCTCCCAGCTATATGGGGGGAAAAAATTGCCTATTTATGTATATACTTCTCCTGCACAAATTACAATAATTAATCCCATTACTATTGTTGTCCTGATTCAAAAACGTTTAATTAGATCAATATGTAGTGCACCCTCTCTGTAAGTGCTATATTAACGAGCCACCGAACTTGCGAGGGATAGTAAGACATGAGTTATTATACAAAGCATGACTAGCAAAGTTTGGAGGTAAAGTGAATTATCTTTGTAGCAGAAGAAGACGGATAATGGAAAGCGTGATTGTATCAGAGATCCAGCAAAGCCAGTTGGTGCAGATATAAGGAAATCTGAAATGTAAATAATACCCATTGTAAGTATAACATCCGCAGCCTTTTAAAATGCAAATGTAATGATAGAGATGTTTTTGTAAAAAACATAGAAGGATTTGGGAACAAAACATGATTTAAAAATTGTAATACATTAACATAGCTAACACAACTGGAACGCAGAAAGATATAATGATGCAACCTCCTCTTGACAAACATCCTCGAAGATTTCTTAATTCCATGGAATACGAAATCTCAAAATATTCCTGGTGTTTGTCGCTTAACCCAAACGCGGCGTGAGCCATTTGCATTTTGATTAGAACCAGCAAGATGGTATGTTCAGTATCAGGGCCTGATCCTGCCTGATAATGGGATTACTGGCATGTAGCAAGGTTATTTGTGTCCCTCAGCCTTGCGGGGATCAGGCCCTGGAAACAGAATTTAGGAAGCTTTTAAGCTTGTGCGTATGTGCCTGTGTGATGGATGGGTGGGTTACTTGAACCGGAGTATGTCAGGCCTTGGCGGTGTATTTATCGGTGACAACTATCATGTTCTCTGGAGAATTAGCGTCTCTCTATAATACAATTTCCACATTTGATTACAGCCTGAATTGGACTTTGCGCTTTTCTAACATCACCACTGGGAGACTCTCCCTGTGCACCTTCACAAGCCTTTGTATCGAGGATTACTTTGGTCTAGAAAGGGAGGTTAGCATTTTAACCAGTCATTAGTTATTTAGCTGGTTTTAGGTATTTTTAGGTTTGGGGTTTGGGATTTGTTTGTTTAGGGGTTTTTTTATCTTTTCCTACAATACAGCATAGAAGGCAAGGCTTTATTTTCACACGTGCTGGGTTCTCACAGCTACTGTTGCAGTTGTTAATGTCTGCAAGATTTTACTCCTCCCGAGAATCAGGTGCAGTATAAAGAGCTGAAGGACTCCTGAGTGCAGCTCTGAGCCGTGAGCGCAAGACCCCCGCTCTCTGTGAGTATCTGCATCTTCATGGGGGTCACATTTCTTGATCTCTAGCTTGACAGGGGGCAAGGAGGGTACACCCCACAGCAGGTAGTTCAAAAATGCCCAAAAGTCAGATCCTTCTTTCCTCACATGTATAGATGCATGCATGCGCTAGATGAATAGCAGATTGATTTACAGGGATGAAAGCTGTGGTCCACAAGCATCTTCAAACTTTGCCCCTCCATAGTAATTTCTACAAGTTGGAGCAAGGCTATAATGCATGAGCTGATGTACAGCTGTTGCCTGATAGGGTGTTCTTCACCAGACACAACTCTCTTTGCTCTTCCCCTTAAAACTAATTCAAACAGATCTAATAACATGGTGATTCACTCTTAATTTTACCTTCCCTTCTCTTTGAACACAGTTTGGATGCTCAGGTGGAAACAACACAAAAGAGCTTCTTTACCTAGAGAAACTGAATCTCGGGAGCTCTGTGAGGTCAAATCCCTGAAGGCTCAGAGAAAGCCCTGTGTTACTTATAGGGAGCAAAAATAGTAAAACAACTGTTACTCCAAGAATTAATAAAGCAAGCAGAAATTGCCACAGAAATACACCCCCCCCCCAAAACTTAAACAAAAGAAATATCTGTAGATACAGAATACATTTAAGATATCAAACTGAAACTACTGTCATGAGATTTCCTCCATTGCCTTCCTTAAAGAAGTACTTTTTTGTAGGAGTACTTTTTGGGGAACTTGTTCCTACCCCAGAGAAACTGATAGTAAAAAAGACTTCAGAGGGAAATGAAAAAGGATGATAAGTCAAAAAAAGACTTCAACACATGTGTGTGTGTCCCCAGTATGGGGGCTGATTACACACTGTGTAGGTGCAGATCCATAATAGCCCAATTTAGTTTCTACGTACAGTAAGAATTTAGAATTTGATACAAAGAAATATAATATAGCAGAATGTAGCTCAACGCATGCTAACAGAGATGTCTGCAAGTATTTGTTAATCCCTGTTAATACTTTTCTTCTAAGTAAATCATGATTGGTTATGTATCTATCTTGCACGGTGCTATTCTTCATCCCTTAATGCTTACACGGAGGAAGGGTCTGATGCAGCACTTCTGAAATCAGCAGAAGTTTCATCACTGACTTTTGCGGGAGGGAGACCAGGATCAGAACGCACATGGAGATTTCCCCAGTCTTAATTCCAGATTATAGTGACTGACCCAATGAGAGGACAGGTGAGACTAGGACAGTACCATGAAAGCAGTTGCTTTTTTAAGGGCACTCTTAATTTTTTTTTTTCTGATTTCAAACCTTGCTGTTGGCTCAAATGAGATAATTACATAAGTATTTCTAGCATGAATAGTCATGCATGCTAAATTATAATGCCTTTTCCAATGAATACTTAAATATATGACCTTGAAATTTGCTTTTTTTGCAAATGCTTATGCCGGTAAATTTAAAATACACTGCAGTGCTTGGAAAGTGAGTGTAAAAGAGGTGTGAGTGTGGCAGAAGTGAATCCAGTTAAATGTCTGATCAAACATTCATGACAGTATTCACCCACCTTTCGTAAGAAGACAGTATCCAAAATATTCACATAATTATAACCCATGCTTTCAGCAGACATTTAAGATGACATTATTCTCATATTAATCTTTGAACAGTGCATTGAGGTGATACTTTGTCACCTCCATATGGTCAATGACACGAGTTCCCCTCAGAATTGCCAATATCTCAGAGTCACTTGCTTTACCATATTTCTTTGAAACTGTTTTCTCCTGAAATTACTGTATCTGCTGTGTTTGTCACATCCATTAATATAAAATACAATGAATTAATATTAGCAATATTTTTTTAAATTGCTAAAAAGTCTTGACATGAGAAACTCCTTTGATTCATGACGTGGGGTTCAGATTTGCTCTCCTTATTCTGCAAACTATTTCAGATAAAGATGACATAGAAAGATAGGTGTTTTCCACAGTTATGCAGAGTTTACAAACCTGCTGAAGCTGAGGAGCTTGTTTGGGGCTAGCGGAGTAAGAAACTACCTAGAAGAGATGTCAGTGGGAGAAGCAATATGGTTGCAGTTGTTTCCCACATATTAACGCCCAGCTACCATTTGCGGAAAATTATAAACTCAGACGTGAGCAACACTTAGTCCTCTAGCTTTCTTTAAAACAGGGACATCCATAGTCGTTATTGCTCTTTGCACTGTGTTATCTGTGCGCGCATCAAACTCCTTATCAGCACTTTAAAACGCTGATCTCTGAGACTCGGCAATATTGCTAATAAACACCCATTGAAATGGAAAGTGGCTAAAAAAACTGTTTGAACTTCTTTCCTGTCTTCTGACTATAGAGGTATAGTCCAAGCAAACGCTGGGGTTTATAAGAGCACAAAAGCTTTCTTCTGCCCATGTACCTGCAGTCACCAACTTAAGTATATTGAGCTTCAGATCACACAAAGGAGAGGCAGAAAATCCAAACCAATCTCTTCCCTTTCACTCCTTAAATCCTGACATGCTCCATCACCTCTTCAAAATAGTGAGCTGCCCTTCCCCAAAATGGAGAAAAGAAACAAAATCAAATGCAAAACAATGAAGAAGGGATAATCTGATCTTTAAATAAGGAGACATGTTGCTTGGGGCTTAAGCGGGGTAAAGTTTCACAATGATGTCACCTTCTTCTGAGAACGTGACCCCCGTGAGAGGTGAAGGGTGAAATATAAATACCGCTAATCCATTGTGTTTGTATATCTCTTAAATATGTGCCAAGTTTGGCATGGCTGACTCTGCCAACTGTCTGGCAAACTAGGAAGTCTTCACTACAGGCTTTCAATGGACAGTATTCACGGAAATTAAATGGCTGCTCTTTTTTTCTGACCAAAGTACAGCCCATTGATGCATTTTCTTTAAAAATAGACCTTTTTCTGGTCTCATTTCTGGCAAAACTAAGTCTCGTTTTCACATACAAAACCAGAGGAGCTATTGCTTTTCATGCAGACAGCAACATCCTCCACAGGTAGTGGTTTCCACAATCCTAAGTTAAGCTATGTGTGTGAAGTTCACTGTTTGTTTGTTTGTTTTAAATATCTGCTCTGATCCAAAGAGGAATGCATTCAGGAAAGTCACGTTGCCCGTGCGATAAAGGATCTTGGAGTGGAGGACACAATGGTCTCTCCTTGCCTGGTTGTCTACGTGTTGATAAGGTGGAAGAGAGTCACAACAGTACAGATTTCTATTTTTAGGACACGTTCATGAAATATATTGAGAATAGAAAAGTTTTAAGATTTTTAAGGATATCAGCGGGTAACATTTGTTTGTTACTGGAACATCCTTGGAGAGAGCTTTGTGCTAGTGTAGTGGGAGCAGAAATGGAAACTGATTGAGAAACTACTGTCCAAGCTCTTTCTATTGTCCATGGGATGCCTGTTTGCTTTTAAGACCAGCAACATATGAAGCACAAATATAGATTGCATTTTAATAATATATTTATTTAAAAGCACAAATGCTTCTAGGCATAACAGCTGGTAAGAGGACCAGAAGCTGCTCCCCCATCTCACAGAACAGGAGCAAAATCAATGCTCTGCCACCTGGGCCAGGGAATTTGTTTAATCCAGCATTCCTCTGCGGAGAGAAGGAGGATGAAGGAGAAAGGAGAAATACTTATTTATTTTTAAGAGGAAAGACAAACTTTGGCAAAAATATTGTACTCCAGGAGGCACAGCTTTTCCATGCAAGGGCAGATCCTGCAAAATCCTTTTCTGTGAACTCGAAAAATGCATTTTTGCCCTGCTCCCACCCAGCCAGGTCTGCAGGCATTTTTTCTTTCTCTCCCACTCGTTCTCTCTTTTTTACTGCACGAAAAAAATCCTTGTTTTCATTGGTAAGGGCTTTCACAACCTGTTGTCATCCAACCTTTCATCTCTATTTTAAGTGGGTCCCCACTAGTTTTAACTGGGCAAAATATCCCTCTTTTCTATGTTAAATTTGTGCACAAATACTCTTGGACTTTTTCCAGTGCCTGAGAAGAGATTCCTGTGGTGATCTCAAGATTATCAGTCAACACTAATTCTTTTTCTTTCTCCAGGTTCTGGCTTTTCCTTGGAGCAAAGGCATTGCTAGTTCCTGTAGTCTGTGCAGTACTCGTCATAACTAAATCCTAATCCAAGGCTGAGGCTCCTGGTTGGTCCGATAGTACCAATTCAGTAATACCTAAAGCAGGAAAGGCTAAATATTTGTACATCACATTGATCCGGTTCCCAAGTTCATGCACGTACCAGTCTTCACTACTGAGACTGCTGTCTCAGAAGAGCAGGAACTGTCTTTTACTGTCCCCACGTGCAGGGAGGCGGGTAAAAGTCACGTAGCGACTCATCCAGGTGCCCGATCGTGTGTCTAGTGTGATTTTAGATGTCTTAAAGCAGCGAAGGCATCCATGTGGGCTGGGAAGTATGACCCAGGGCTGACAGGACCTGCTGGCCATGGAGGCCAGGTAAGATAGCCCAAAGCAGCTGACGTGATCCCATGCACCTTTCGTTAGGCTGTGAACCCCACCAGAGCGACTCTCCGTGAGCCGTGTTAGACGGCCGCGTCAGGCTGGAGCACGTCGGTGCACGGGTACTCCTCCGCACAGGCCGGAAAGTCTGCCAGCAAACAACAAAAGTACTCGAGGAACATTAAAGTTTCAGCCTAACTTTTATTCAGCTGTTAATTAAGCCGCTGGCTGCGTCTAGACTACGGGACCTGGGAGCGCTGCCAAACGCCTGTGCGTGGCGCGTACTGCATCCTGGCTCCAGCCCGGGGCGTGATGCCCGTGTTCTCTGCCCGCAATACCCGGCCCCGCTGGGAGCCCCAGCACACGCTCCTCAGCGCCGAATTTGGGTGACCGTGACCGCCGCTCCGGGAGCCTCACAATGCGCAGCCAAAGGTTAGCGAGGACATGGCCTCTGTCATCAAAATAGAAGATGGCTTTATTTCCCAAATAGTTTTGTAGCCCCCTCAAACACTAGGTTGAAAATGTTGAAAAACAGTCTTTGAGACGTGCTAATGAAATGCTAATAAAATAATGCAGCCAAGTCCCACTAGCTTTGAGAAATTAAGCAGGCAGCTGAACTCAGCCTCATGGTAAAGTTAAGTGATATTTAGTGACTCTGGACAGACACCAATTATCTGCATTAACAGAAAGTAAAGCCAAACATTGTTACCCTGTGTGCTGAACCAAACATATGGATCAAGCCACCAAATATAAGGGCTTCTCGTTAGGCAAAGTGAAGAAGTCGGGTCACTACTTAAAAGTCAACAATTTTCATTTGTTGACTCAAGCTGCAGATCTAACTTGCTACAAAATTGTATTTTCAGTCTTGGTTTGGGTTAATACACATTTAAGGATATCTCCTGGGTTGGCCTCAGCATCTGAGGTACAGTCTAAAGAACTTCATGGTGTGGTTTTACTCTGTACAAGGACTAATACGAGAGAACTGTGAGGAGGAGAAAGGAAACCTTGCCCGGGAAGCAATGGGAAATACAAGAACTGGAAGCAGGATTCAATGGCAGATTAAGGACAAGGACAGAGCAAGCGGCAAAAATCAAGAAACTTGTCTTGCTTGAGTAAATCAACTCCTGTTTACTTCATATCACAGCACTTTTGCAAGGTTGATGTATAGTTCTCGATTTAGAAGTGGACGGCAAAAAAAGTGCAGGTTCATGATGTTGGAGTCACTTTTGCCCCTGAAATGTATGTGCCAGCTAGAGGTGGCATTTACCCAGACATCGAGGAGAGACAGGAAGAAGCAGTTTGAGAAGAGCTTGATCTCATGGCAAAAGATACATTGAAATGAACCTTTCCCTAAAACTTGCACATTTTTCTCCCTTGACTGAGATGAAACTTCAGAGCAGTCGTCTCATGTGCAGCTGCCTAAAGGTCAGGAAAGAGAAAGCTGGTGCAGATGTTCCCTGCCAAGCAGAAGGAAGCTGCCCATAAGCCTCTGCAGCGTCTCCTCATGATCAGGTCTACCCACCGAGCAGAAGCTGTGTGCTACACCAAGCTCTCTGCTTCCTGGGGACATCCAAACAGGGACACTCCAGCTGACACCGTTGTCTTAGCAGCAGGTCCAGACCCCGCGTTTGTTTTGAGGAACAGACATTGCCACGTGGTCGGAAAGCCACTGAGACAGCATAGGCAAAAGGATGTCCGGTCATCGCTTTGTGGTTATTGGGGTGATAACATCAGCCTGGGGCTGTGCAGGGCAGCCTCCAGAGGAGACCAAATCAGCAACATCATCTGAAGACACTCCAGGCACAACCCATCTGGCCCTGTTTTTCGGTAGGAAAGAAAGCGTCTGCCTCTAAGGATTGCCACCTAATTTCCAGCACTGAAGAGCAGCTATACTTAGAGATGGACCCATTTTAGAGATCAAAGGAGAAAGCAAATTCCCTCGCTGTTCGTACAGCTGTTCTACCTAAAACTTTGGATAATAAAGAATTACTGGCAAGACTGACTTTTTTTTCCTGGAGTAAAAACTTGCTATCAATCTAAGAAAAACAATTTGGAACTGAGACACCTGCCATAATATTATTTTCATTTGATACTGTATTTCATTTGAGCTTGACTTTAAAAGGACACATGTGCCCGTGTGCGTTAGAAAAACGGTAGATTTAACTGTGGAAAGTGGAGTCAGCGGTCGTGAAAACTTTTACCATGTGGCAAGTATATAATCTCCCTGTAACACCAGACCATAATATATAATATATAGCTGGGAACTGAGCACAAAGGAGAAAATCAGTCATTTACAAGTAGTCCCTTGTGTCGTACCTTTATTACAGAAAGGCTTTGCATACAGTCTGTCTTGCCAGCTTTTAGTGTGCCACTCTGCAAATGAAAGGGAGGAGGATTGCACAGGCAGAGGGCTTCCTGGACAGAGGTTATAATTTCTCTCCCTGTTAATGGTGAGTCCTGTGAAAAAGAAAATAATTCACACAGTGTGGGGCACGTAACCTACTGCATACATAGGTTAGCAGTGATATAGAGCCCTGATGATGCCGACAAATGAGGAGTTACAGCAACTACCCTGGATGGCTGCAGGTCTTACAGGTATCACTCACATTTGGATCAATATGTAACAGCAATTCACATGCATTTGCCAGACCAGGATCTTTAAAATTTTACTGGCTATGATTGTACAGCTATTCGGGATAATTCTTCCTAGTGCTAGCAGTGGCAGTAAATATTTATATTTATATTATGGTGGTGTCCAAAGGAACCAGTAGGGGAGCATTATGCATAGAACTGTATAAAAAAGAAAAGATATAATCCCTTCCCTGTGGAGTTAACCATCTAGAGGACACAAATAAAGCGTAGAAGAATGGGAATAAAATGTACATGCAAATGAGTATAGCAATGAATTGGGGCAGCTTTGTGAGTTGTAAGATTATTTTTTTTTATTATTCCTTTAAGGAAGAGATAAAGATACACATTAGTTGCTATCAGGTCACTGGGAAATTATAGGGGACTGGAATTCATTTTTGTTTCAGAAAAGTGGGTTCATTAAAACTTTCTACTAATATTGGGGGGGGGGGGGTTCTGATTTTTTTTAAGACAGAAAGGGGAAAAAACCATAAATCATAGCAAGTTCTGCTTCTTTGGATGTGTAAACATTGGATCAGGGTTTCATTATCTCTAATATACCAAGGAATGAGCTATAATTTGCAAGTCGTGCATATACATTCAAGCCACATAAGAGATCCAACTGCTGGTCACTGTCACACCTGGTTTTAGTACGGGGCTCACACAGATAGCGCATCAGCTGCATCCCCTGGGATGGACATCCATCCCTCCCCTGATGGGGCTGCATGGAAAAGAAACCTCCCGCAAGCGCACATACGCACCCGATGAACAATTCCTGCTCCCTTAAAGAAAAAGAAATTAAAAAAAAAAAAAAAATTAGGGTTAAGTTATGCCTCTCCCCTTCCCAAGCCCTAGTGGAAGAGGAGGAGGAGGAGGGTCACCCTGCCTTTGGGAGGTTGTAGGGCCGATCGCCGTCGCCCCTGACCTGCCACCGCTGCGACGTTACTGTGCGGCCGAGGGGGACGAGCGGGGACGGGGGCTGCCCCTGCCCCAAACCCATCCCTGCTGCCCGCCGGAGCAGCCCCGGTGGCGGGCGAGCCCCAGCAGGAAAGAAGAGCATTCAGATTTGATATTTAGCTCCTGAGTCTAGCTCCCTGAATTGTTGATTGTTTACCAGTTAAAGTGGAGTTCTTGGGGTGGATATTAGCAAAGAAGGAATTAATTAGGCAACTTCTGTAATCCTGTCAACACTGCTCTGGCTTGCTAGCACAAGCTGAGGCATTTTCACATTTTATTCTTCTTTATTCTGAGCATTTCCCAGGTAACAGGGAAGGCGAAGAAGATGACAGCCTTTTAAAACTGCCTGCCTATAACTTACCTTGACAGTGAGATGAAACTTCTTTTTCTCATGTTTTCCTAGCATAATCCCTTCTCTCTTTTTTTTCTTCATTTCACGGCAACCTGTAATCCTGGAGCTGATCTAAAGAGGCCTTGCTTTGCACATATCTGTGTCTTATAAAATGTATTCTTCATCGCTTTCCAGGAAAAAAGATGTCCTAAGACACTGGAAGCAAAGCAGGGCTTCAAGCGACACAGTAACAATTTCATTGTTTAACTTAAATAATGAAGGCTTTGGGGTTCTGGTTTTTATTTTTAAATGTTGGAAGTGAAATATGGTAGTGATGTTTGAGTTATGAACAATGTCACTTATTCTTTTTCTGCTTAGGGGTCAATATAGCAATGTTCTGAGCTACAGTGCTCTTAGCTATGGGTAATATTGATTAGCTAGATTTTGGGCATAAATAGGTAAAAAGAAGGATGGCAAGGAACACTAATGCTTTTTTGTGTGCTACTTTCTGGAAAATTTGATTCTTATTTATTGTAGTTTGTCCTTTTCCTACATGACAGGAGTAAGAGTTGATTAAAGAAACAAAGAACATGCACAATTAGAATATAAAGTTGGCAACGTAAATTTACATAACTTAAATTCTTAGTTTAGGAGACATAAATAAGGAAAAAAAATCCCTCCAGGAATCCAAACAAAAGTTCTTTGGGTTTTGTCTTTTCAGCATTATGAACAAAATCCTCATTGCCCAAAAGCAGAAGAAAACTTAAGAGACTATAGCTGCAGAAAGTGGAAGAAGGAGGTTTAAGTTTCTGAGACATATTAGAAATTCATTCTAAAATTAAAAGCACAGACATTATTACCTGTTCTGACCATAAATGGCTTTGTCTGATCATTTGTTTCTTTTGGGAGGCTGCAGAGAGCTGCTCCCTTGGACAAGGCTGTTTGGTAACTACCAGTGTCTCTTGCTAAATGAGCGACAGGGACAATCTCCTGGTTGAGTCAGGTTAGAAATGGGTCACCTCACCGTTCCCACTCCAGGTGTTCTTTTTGTTTCTCTGCTTTTACTGCTGTTTCTGCTTATGGCATAAACCCCATCTCCTTCCCCTGCAATAGATTTCCATTATATCTGGGTTTAGTACTATATTTTTAAAGTTCCTTTTTTTCTCGCAGTTTCTTGTTTAGTCTGTGCACACAAACAATAACACCTCCTCACAGCTAAAAGTATTACACTTAAGCAAAGAGCTTTCTGTTTTCTAGATCAGAAATAAAATACTACAGGTGTGTCCGCAAGTGTCAAGTGAAAAAAAACCAACAACACAACATGGAAATGGCAAAAACAATAGCAGCATTAGAAAGGTTTGTTTATTCATATGATAATGGGCAGCTTTAATGTGAACTTTTTACATAGTCGAGCCAGTGAGATCAATTTAATCCGGGTGGGTTATTCTTCTCTTAGTGTAAAAGACCATTGATTCCTTCTATTGGCTCAGCGAGGGAGCTCTTCAGCACAGTGGCACGCTGAGGAAGCTGGTTGAAAGCCACTGAAATCAGCAGGAGCCTTTTAATTGACTCTGAATCAGGCCCCAACACTGTACATAACCGCTCTCCTTTCGCAAAACTTTCTGTTTCTTGAAGACAATTGGATTACCTAAATAAAACTCAGTTTTCCCATTTAAATATTCTGTGTGAATCGATTCTTTATGGAGAAAATAATTTGCTTGTGCTACATCTTCTGTGTGTTTAAATTCTGCAAGTGTTGCCATTTGTAATCGCTTCATCATCCTTTGTTCAGGTGACTAATTATAATAAAATATATTTTATGCATAAAACAGTATGAGACTCGGTTTTATACATTTCATTTAATTACTTTCTACTGTGACAAATCACATTGTTAGAAATGTACTAACAGATGGGGTGGATTTTAAAGTCAGTATAAATTATGACTCCTTAATTTTTGCAAGTGTTGAAGAATTTAATTGTCTCCATTCAAATTTTTGGCTTAACTCCTGTGGTTTGACTTGTTAGGATTCCAGACATGCAACACAAGGAGCAGGGAATTTCTGGACTCTGCAGTGTCTTTGGGGGGGGGGGGGGGGGGGGAAGAAAAGAAAAAAAATCCTAAGGAGGAAAGGAAGTTAAGTCAAAAGGAAGGTCTGAACTGAAGTGCTCAAAATGGCCCGTCCCAGAGCCAGGGTTCGGATGTTGAAGGGCTGTCATTGAATAGCCTTGCTTGTTAGGGGCAGCAGAATCAGGACTCTCTTGTGTTGCCCACATACCAGGTGCAATGAAATAAAGGCTCTGAGTGTGACCCCAGTCCAGGAGTGGGGGAAACTTATCCAAGTATAAAATCGGAACTTGGGTAGCTCCAGCTAGCTGTAAAACATAGTTAGCAGTAAGCAACTGTTTAAGGGTGTCATTTTTCCTTTTTTCTTTTCTTCTTTTCTTTTCTTTTCTTTTCTTTTCTTTTCTTTTCTTTTCTTTTCTTTTCTTTTCTTTTCTTTTCTTTTCTTTTCTTTTCTTTTCTTTTCTTTTCTTTTCTTTTCTTTTCTTTTCTTCTCTTCTCTTCTCTTCTCTTCTCTTTTCTCTTCTCTTTTCTTTTCTTCTCTTTTTCTTTTCTTCTTTTCTTTACTCTTTTCTTTTCTTCTCTTTTTTCTTTTCTTCTTTTCTTTACTCTTCTCTTCTCGTCTTTATCCCTCTCCTCTCCTCTCCTCTCCTCTCCTCTCCTCTCCTCTCCTCTCCTCTCCTCTCCTCTCCTCTCCTCTCCTCTCCTCTCCTCTCCTCTCCTCTCCTCTCCTCTCCTCTCCTCTCCTCTCCTCTCCTCTCCCCTCCTGTTTTGAGAAGCAGAAAGTCTTTCATCTTCAGTAATTTTAAATTTGGATGTTCCCATTGAGACTTCCCTACTAGCCGCCTTCTCAACTGTCCTTCAGTCTGCTCAGCAGCTGTGTTACTCCCAACACTTCACCCTCTCTCCCTCACTCTGACAGAGCAGGTCTTCCTCCCGCAGCCCGGGCAGGCGGGCCACCACTGGCAAAGCCATGTTTCTCACCCACTGCTCCAAATCTGTCACGATTCTTCTCAAATCCTCCCACACACATCCTTTGATAAACATTACTCCAAACCCTGCTCCTGGTGCTCCTGGAAGAGCCGTCACCAACAAATCTCCGTTTATGACCTTTTCACAATTCCCTTTCTCCATGCTTCGTTTTACACCATAGCTGTTTTGCAAACTCTGCCTATTTACACCCCATGCTCTGTTTATGACTGGCAGTAAGTTGTCTAAACATAGGTGTAGATTGTCCCACTTGGCCTTGAGCTATACTGTAAGCATGTGGGTCATATCAGCAAGCTCTACGCAGCTGTCTTGGGTACAGTTAGACATCTAAAATGACTCCAGGTGTTTGTGTTTGGTCAACTGGGTACTACCCCATGTGAATGAACATTAGCTGCCTTTAATGACTGAAACACTGCACCGCATGGCCACTTCTTAGGCACCTGCAGCTCTTTGCAGTGCTTGTGATGGTCTTCAGACTAACCAAGCTTAAGTGGCCTGAATAGCTCGCTTCATCAGGCAACATCAGGGCTCTTTGAGAAAGGTCTCCTTGATCAGATGATGATCATAAAAATGTGTCAGCGGGAAGCAGAGAAATGGCTAGGTTTCCCAGAGGAACAGATTGAGCGTGACTGACCCAACTGCCTCCATGTGTTCCATCAGCCCCCGAAGTGATGCCCTGCAACAGCGTTTGCTTTCCTGATAGGTCTGGGCTTGGCACACTCATTCCCACTTTGGATCCAAAATTCCCTTGTAGTACTGCCCAGATGTCTCCTCATGCCCTCACCTGAAGAAAGGCTTGTGCCCACGTTCTCCAGTGGGTGGAGGACTTCTGACTGTGCTCAAGATGAAGTAGAGATATTATTTACATTGGCACTTGCTGTTTTCAGTGCCACTAATATCTGCCCATGAGGCTTCATTCATACGTAGAGTACACACAATGCAGAACAGGCATACAGGTGTGCGGAATAAATTCCACTACATATGCTATTCTACTTCTGAAGATAAAAACCACATTAAATTAATGAGGAATGTCATCAAGCCCTAGCAAGTGATTAAGCCCATAGATCTATGGCTGTAAGGCTGCGGTGTTGACTAGCAGGCTGTTGTTTTTTCCATGCCTGCCAGTTTTGAACTGGTATTAGAGAATTTGGAAGCTCTGAATTTAGAGTTTGGTTTTGAAAGTTCAGCTGATTCAGAGATTAGGAAGCACTAGTACAACTTCTGTACCCATTACCTCATGATTTAAATGTTCTCTGTTTTACATTAGCTAATGATTTAGGTGCCATTAGATATCTTTGTATGACATCCAATATGAAATAATCAACTAGCTTAGTGTAACATTGGTCCCATCAATCAAACTCCCTATTCCTCCCACAGCATTGTTAATGAAATGTTGGTAAGAAAGCCCACAGACCCGAGTATAGCATTAGAATTAAGGGGGTGAAAGGTGACATTTCATTATTCAATTTTTTGTCTTGGAGTCCCATTGCATTTCAACAAAGAGTCCAGAAGGGACATTTGCTCAGAAAATGTTTTATAACTCCTATGATATCTGTCCTGACTATTATTTGTGTTTAAGCCGATTTGCTGACAATATAACAACATTCAATGGACAAGAAAGGCATCATCTCTTTCAAAAATATACCTGATGTTGGAACTTGACATTGTTCCTTTGAGGGAGGATCCTGGTAGGTCTTTGTGTCCTTATGTTCTTTGTGGTGAGACGGGTGCCAGCTCGAAAAGTAGCAGTTTTAATAATAAACTCAGTTGTTACAATAGAGCTAAATACGGATGTTGTTCCTCATGGTGTGTAGGTGAGGGTGAAAATGTGTGGATATGAAGATAAAATGTTGTCACATGCAGGACCACAGAGTTGCTCCTGGCCTTTCAGTGGAATGTCCTCATTAAAAGATAACATACCAGTAAAGTAAAAACAAAACCGGCATCATTGCACGCTCATGTAACAGGAGGCTGAACAAGGGGGGAGTGAGTAGCATGGCAGGGACCGAGACCATTTAGTCACCTTCCTCTCCAACAGCTGAGACCTCCAGAGACAGAGCGGAGATTTTCTGCTGAAGTAGGAACTGATCAGGCAAAAAGGAGAGGTCTTTGGAGGGGGACAGAAAGAGGAGCCAGGTTGGAGGAAGGCCCACAGCCAACCGAGGAGCAGTCCGTCAAGAACGGGCCAGTGTTTGTTTTGTGGAGGTATGTTTTGTGAAGTTGATAATAAAGACAAACCCCAGGAAAGGTGCAAAGTTGGAAAGCAACCCTGTCTGCACGTCTTCTGTTCAAAGCAGAGCAGGGACTCCAGCTGCTTGGAGAGCCACCTTTCTTTGAATTAATTTTGAGGTGAAAATTTCAGCCCTTTGTGCAACCCGTTAAAGCTTTTCTAATTCCCCTTTAATTTGGGAGTACTCAGAGAGCTTTCAACGTTTTTGCAGGTAACTGGCAAGCTCTTTGCCATTCTTTAATGAGCTCTTTTCTTTTGCTGAGAGATCAGGATTGAATTATTGTTAACATACACGGAAGAGGGACATTAATTAATTCCAAGGAAAAGATGATATTTAACCTATTGTTATAATTATCACCTAAAGTACATAAACCCTCAGCTGGGACTGGGTTCTTTTAAAACTGTTTCAGGTTATCACAAAGTCCTTTTTAATCAGGCATAAGCTCCATTCGATGCTGCGCAAAAAGCCGAAGTCTCCTCTCTACTGCATTGTCCCAATACTGTACTATGGTACAGGCAACTTCATCCAGCCAGCTGTAGTGGAAAGGCTTGAGATTGCTCGTTTTCTCCTCTCTGAAGATTTATGTGGTATTAAATAGGCAAAAAATGAGTCCTTCTGCTTGTGAAGAAGAGGGACACTATAATAGGTTCCGACTTTTTTGTGGAGGAGTCGAAATGTGGCACCAAATTCTGAAAAGGCTTTAATTAACAGCTTGGTTTTGCCAGACTTTTCTAGTGAAGAACTAACTTAGCTTATGGACTATAACTCCAAAAAAGAACTATTGATATGTTAATTGTATATGATTATGAATGGTTATTTATGGCATTGGATCTCTCTGCTAAACCAATTATGCTCTATTTGTGAGATTTGCATTATACTGCATCCATGCCATTTAATTAAACTTCTATTTCTCTTCTTTCTTTTTGTTTCTTTCTTTTTGTTTTTCTTCTCCAGCCTTAAATGTATAATAAACTACACTAGTCACTCAGTGGTTAAAGCTGAAATCAGCTATTCAGTGGATCACCCTCACGCACATCCTACTCAGTTTGTGCTGCCCAGAAAATCTTAGCTGTGCCCCCTTAAACGTTAACTCACCAACTTACCAGCTCAAGCTCAATGAATTTTTATAATCGTACTTTACATATTTCTAGAACTAGACGGATCAGTCACTCTGACTCTATTGGTGAAAACCATCTTCTCTATTTTAATGTATGTTTAAATATATTTACATAAACATAAAGGGGATGTTTAAAAACAGTGTAATGGCACAGCGTGCTACAATCTGAGTGTTTCTTTTGGTCTCCTTCTGCCAGTTAATAAACAGCGTATAAAGTCAACTGCATAACCAATGCTCTAATTCAGAACATATCAAAAGGTTTGCGTGGGTGAGGTAAATTGGGCTGATAGTGAGTCAGGAGCTGGCTGGATCCCTCATTTGTTCATTCAGAGAATTTTTAATGTAGAACTAATTTTCAAGTAGTTGAATTTTTGTAAAGAAAATGAAATCCTTAAGGGGGCAATTTAGTTGGCATCCTCTGAAACACAGTTTAACATGGATTGCCTTTTCACAGCTGTTTCATGTGGAAAAGGATCTTAGGTTTTTCATTCCCTCGACACCTGCTTTCTCTTTCTCTTCTGTAAGTGCATTACAGTGCACCTATTGAAAGAACTGACGGGGGTTAAATCATGATACGGGATATACTTTGTGTCTCGAAACTTGCTTTGCCTCCTACTCGCAGTGTCAGTGCCAAAAATGTTGGTTTGGGGCTTTCTGCGGTTGAAGTGTCCAAAAGTGGGAGCAAAGAGATACATATCCGTCCTCCCTGCAGCCCCTCGTGTGCACCGGTTGCTGTATAACTGGGGCAGGGTGCTGAGAAATCAAGAGTACAGGGGCTGATCTTCCAGTCTACATATATATATATATATATCTCTCCATATATGTGTGTGTGTGTATATATATATATATGCATATATATATATGTAACTCCACTGTCCCTGCTCAGGCAGTGGCAAACAGCATAAAGCCAGTTCTTCAATTTCGAACATAATAATATCCTCTTCCTGGCCACAATGCTATTCATCACAGCCTTTTGCCAAACAACAGGCCTAAGTGGCCTGGAGGTCTTTCTGTGGACACTGTTCCAGATTCAGTTTCCCAAAGAACATTTTGAAACACGCCAGTCCTAAAATATTTTCAGTCTTACTCAGAAAAACTCTCACTAACAAAATTCGACTCTCGGACCTCTGTTCTCTAAGAACCCGAGTCCCTTCTGTCTCAGCTGAAGCCTCGACAGAAAGGAGTTTTAGCATCTTGCTTGCATCTTAAGTGAATGGTTTAAAAGGTTAAAAACACAAAGCAGGAACAATTTGAAGCTATTTTCTGTGTGTGATCATGGGGATGGGAGAACATAGTTGGAATAATTGTATCAGAAGGGAATCTATTTAATTAGGTTCCTTCTACTGTTACACATTAGCAAATAAAGTAGGACCAGTGCAAGAGCATTTATTTAGCCTGGTTGTTGGGGCAAGTACAAAAGCATTTATCATCATGACATTACTAAGGGAGCCATTGCTAGAATCTAGTTTGAGATAGCTGAGGAAAAAAAATGTCGCTCTTATTTCAATTGGGACAATTTGCAAATACCCAAATCTTCTATTGTTTGAAGGGTTTATTTTATGACACAGAACCTATAGTTACTGCACCCCAAAAGTTCTTTTTTATGATTAGCTGAAGCACAGACAAATCATGAAAAGACAATTGTACACTTTCTTGTGTTGCTTTATGGGCTTTAAGTGCCTACAAAAAAGGATTCCTTATGCTTTAATTTCTCTTTATTTTTTTGACTGTAAAGACCCATGGGGTAAATGCCAGTCCCACAATCCTGCAGTTATATGGTTACTGTCAGCCTGCTCAAATGATGCTTCCTGTTCATTAGGCGTCCTTTCATCTGACAACAATGTACTGGCTTTGCTGCAATTCTTAGTCAACGCCCATCTCTTCAATAGCCTGTGAATAGTATTAAATAGTGTTTATGCTAGCTATTGTTGCCTTTTGTGTGGTTTGTCTAATTCACAGAGAAAAGTCTGCTTTTGTGGTCTAAGGCTGGCTACGTCATGGCACGCCATGTGCCTTCTGATGGGATCCATTCCTGCTGAGTGATAACATTACAGGCCTGAACTCCTTTGCAATACAATCCAGCATTCTTAACACAGTCAATACACTCACAGGCAATCTAGTTTACTCTTTATATTAAGAGGTTTAGGGAGACAAAGCTCATCTAAATACCTGCTCGTGAAACAAATAAGATGAATTCAACCGATTTGAGCATTACTCCCCAGCTCCCACACAACTACACAATGAGCATCAGAAATCAAAAATTAAAAAAAATACTGAAGCTGTGCAAGGAATGCCCAAATATCCCAGGTAGAGTCATTCTGCGTACGCACACACATGGCACATTTTAGCAAATAAGGTGGCATTATTGTTCCTACTTATTGTTCAAGATGAGGCTTAATACTAGAGTCAAAGCGGTTCCTTTTCTTTGCTTAAACTACTCACAAAAGAGAAAGGATATTGTACAGATGATTACATTATCCCGTAGCTCAGGAGCCTTTGCAGGGCAGGTATGTTGCTGTGCCTTGAAAGGGCTTTTGATGTAAGCAGATCATTAGAGGCTCAATGTGTAACTGATCCTTAGCTGTCTCTGGCTTTTGGTTTATATGGGTTATTCTTGTCTAACCGTATGCTCCCTGTTCTAGGTATCTACAATCTTATTGTTCTCCTTCCCTCGATCCCTCCCTCCAACCTCGTCATTGCACAGCTAAAGTTGGTTTCCAGCTTTGCCTTAGGAAGCGTACAAATACTTACAAATGCAACTGGAAAGTGAGGCTTACGCTGCTAAACAGTGCCATTTGTTTGTCCCAGGAGTTGTTATCCTCTGTGCGTCACGCTTTGAACAAGATCAAGAGTAGCTTCTAAAAAAGATGGCAATGAAAAGAATGCACACAAATAGTAATTATTACTCTGTAGCTGCTCAAGCTATAATACCCTCCATGGCCAGAAGCAAGCAGGGAAGCAGGGGACAGGGTGGGGCTGGGAGTAGGTGGAGGCTGAACTTTGTGCATCATAGGAGAGCATTGCAGATTGCCCTCCTGATCAGCATAACAAGGGAGGTCCATCATACCTGCTCTTCTCTGAGGTATTATGGGCCAGATCTACAAAGGCATTTAAGACTGTAAAGCTCCCGGCAAACAAGAGGCGCTGGGGTGAACACCCAGAGACAGCTTCGAGATAGAATTCTCCACCTGAAGTGGCCACTCTAAAGAGTCAATTGGAAGAGACTGCTTACCTCATCCTCCTGTTCACCTCTGACATCGGTCCGTTGAAGTACACCCTACAAGTGCTTATTTCTTGCCGCTACTAGTAGAGAGTGGGACAGCCAGCCCAGAAGTGGACACTGTAGACATCTGTCTAAAGTTTGGAAAGACGAATCCCACCCACACATACTTCAGTGCTTGTGTGGATCTGGAGCTCCAGGTTCTGCTGTCCTCCTGGGCCTCGTAGCTGAAAGCTGGTTTTTCCAGATAGATAGCATAGAAAAGGCATGAAGTTCTTATTAATTCTTTTTTTTTTTTTTAAGCTTCTGAGTGCCTCCAAGCTACACAGAAGGCAGTCATTCTTTCCATCTTAGAGTGAAAAATGAATGAAAAAATCTGTCTGTCATAACAACATGAAAGCATTTCCTGAATTACAGCCCTGACTTCTGAATGAGGGTGTTCGCCTGAAATGAGTCAGTGCAAGTGGAAAAGCGCCTTGCCAAAAACCAAAGAGGAACCTGGCAGTCTAGAGCAGCTGCTAGATAAGAGCTTTTTCCCCTGTATTCAGAGCACCTTCCCATGGAAACAAGTTGAGCAAATGCTCACCCAGAGTTAGTCAATGAAAGAGAGCCTATGCCCTGCACAAATGCGTTACCTTATTTTGCTCCTGAGCATGAATGAGGTGGGCTTTCACTAACGCTTTCAGCAGAAGGCATTGGAAATGAACTAGGGTTGTCAGGAAAGCTCATTGATTTTGCAGAACCCATCCAAGTTGTACATTATAGTTTGGAGAAAGAGCACTCCCCTTTCAAGAGATAATTTTTCAATGTACTGCCCATGTTTGTGCTTTTGTGCAAGCAATAATGGTTTCATAAATGTTTTATGTGATCAGCATTTAGCAATACCTGGGTAGCTGGCAATTCTGACTAGATTTTACAGATACCAACTTTTTTTTCTGCCATTAATACTTTTTTCCTTTCTGTTTATGTTCCCAGATTGATTTCCAATAGTTAAAATTTAAACAATAAAGGCAACCTTAGTTTTCAAGTCTGCAAATAGGACAGACAATGTATGCAACCTCCTCATTGATTGACTCTTCTGTTTTTATAGATTCGCCCTCTTGAAAGAATCATTAAACACCAGAGAAAATGATTTGTTGCCATTGATTACATGACATACTGCTCTGACATACACAGTTTTTATATCTAAGTTATTAATTATGTTGTTAATGTAATTTGCAGACCGCGAGATAAATCATTCAGCTTCTGACTGGATATTACTGGATATGTTGCATATATAAATACATCTTTGGGTGGGAAGGGGACTGTTACCAAGAATAATAGATTAGAAGGCTACTGGTTTGCCTTATAAATCATTATGAGCTAAGGAAAACTTCTTCTGCCCATTTATTTTATTATCTTGGAAATGCTGAGTTTCTCAACATCTCTGTCATTTATGTGCTACAGTAATACACATAATCATTTCAATACAGAGGAAAGTCTTGCAATTGTTCTGTTCACACTCTATCCTCATTCTCTCAAGAATTTCAGAGTTTAAGGTTAATAAGCTACAGGACATAGAAAGCCAAACTTAATTTGGGTCTTCCCAAAGGCTTCATTAAATGTTTTTTCCCTTTTCTGGTGGTGGATACTTTGTGCTAGCTTAATTCTCTGTAACTTTCTTTTCCCAGCAATGATTGCCAAGAAATTAATTATGACAGCCGGTGTCATGAATGCGTGCTGCAGTAGTCTGCTGCCACTAGTGACAGACTCATGCGCTTCAAAGTGGAGGTCTCTACATTTGTACCAACAAATCGTTTTTAAAAGTTCCTCCTGTTTTGTACTTCATTTCAACAGGTCTAGCTCTTTCCTTAGTTTCAGAAGGGTTTAGCAGCAACTATTCAGCAGTTACCCTGGGAGCACACTGCAGATTATGCATGCTTGCCTGACATTTGACAGATGCCCTTAAAAGGCTCAGTTTCCTTTTCATAGAGGCCAGGGGGTTGAGGAGGGTGGAGGGCTAGAAACATTTTTGAAGTGAGTGACATGTGTTTAAATGTCAAGGTGGTCTTACTGAATCGCTAAGCACAACCCTTGTACATCGAAACAGAGGCTAGGTGGGAAATGTCCTTTTTAGTTAGAGCTAAGAATTCACATCTTCTAATATTATTGAACCCAGAGATGACATAGTCCTTCATTTGGAGGGGGAGCTGAATGCTGAAGATTAAATTTTGTTGCTAGTATATGCTAAGACTCCTTTGAAAGTCTCTCCACATGCGAATAGTGAATAAAACATGGTTTTTAACAGGTACTGCTGAAAGTGTGAAACTTGAGGAGGTAAAGTTTCTCCCCTCCCTGCTCAGCTGTGTCCACATGGAGGTTGACATTGAGTGTTGGCACAGTAATGATGAGCAGAGCCACGACTGCAGCTGGGATATGGGCTGAGTGTAAGGAGGATGAGTATTCATCTTACCTCTTAGAAGAATGGAAAATTCTGCAGCCTGAGGTGAGCCCAAACCCCTTCGTCGTTTGCTTTAGCAGCTTTCTTGGTTTAGGAAACATTCAGCATCTCAATCACAGGGCTTGATACAAAGGGCTTTAACATCATGGTCTAAATTTTTTAGAGCGTCAGCGCCACAGTCATTCCTAGATCAAAACAGTGAGGTAGCCTCGAAGGAGGGAGGTGCTCCTGGTTTCGGAGCTGGGCGTACATCCTGGAGGAGTCCTGCCTGCAGAAGGAGCCACACACACACTCACCTCTTCCCTTTCCTTTCCTTTGCCCTGGGGCCCACCAAGAGGAAAGATGTGTGCTCAAACTACATGCAAGTCTACGTTCAAATGCGTCTTCAAATCCCTGGTGTGGGTGACTGGGGAACCGAGGTCAGGAGCATGCTCCTATGTGTTTCAGCAGGTAAAATGTGAAGACCCAAAAGTTAGTAGGTTGTTTTGGAAAATGGCTGGCTTAAATGTAACCATTATTGGGTCTCCAGGTCCCTTTTAAAACCAACAGAAGAATTCCTGTCCTCAGTGTGGATGCAGGTTTGAAGCCCTCCAGCAGACATTATGTCTGTTTTTTAATGAATCCATTATTTTGAGGTATTGTATATGAATTTCATGCTCATATGGAACTAGCAGCACCAGTTGGATAAGGAATGGTGCAGGCAGCCCTGGTTCAAGGTTCAGTGCCCAGCAGTCCTTATCAATCTCAGACTTGATTTGTCCTGAGAAGATATTGCCAATTATGTCATGGTAGCTGGAGGTAGATAGATATCTCCTTGGGAGGAAAAAAAATGACCATCATCATTTTGACTTGTCATCTAAATTGAATTTGAACTCAGCTCCCTAGAGAAACACGTCCACTGCATTAAACAACTGGGGGAATTAACACTCTTATCGATCCTGCTCATCATTACAGATGTGTGTGCTCGCTTCTGCATCCGACTTCTCCATCTTAAGGAGTCAAACCATGGCCCTGAAGGGGCAGAGCGTGCTGGTCTCTCCAGCTGTGCAAAATGGTGCCAGCCCTGCCGCCGGTCTCACACTGCCTCTGGGTTCATACTGATGTGAATAAGTGGAAGCAGAGGTTGGGTGACGGATGAGATCAGGAGGCAATTTCCCCTCATGAGCTTCAGTGTCTCCTTTTAAATGCAAGTACAAAGAGGAAAATGAAAACAACAGTGTCCGTTCATGTTGATGAACAAGTTTAAAATTCAAGTTTGTTATAAAATATGTATCAGCAAATTTATGGTTTGCTATACATTTGTGTGACACAAAGTTTCTAAGAAGAGTGTCTATAATATGGAAATAGTTCCTGTCTATCAGATGATAACTGCACGCTTTGCAGTGGCCACAGCTACAGTATAGTGAAAGCTGCACTCAAATATTCATCGGTTGCAACTGGACTTCCCCACTCAGACACTCTGGAATAAAGGCCCTCAATTGATATATGTTGCATCTACTCCCAGAAGAGATTTTTTTTTTTTCTGAAAAGTTTGGTTAGAGATCATTTGAAGATAGAGGGTGAAACACAAAACTTCAGGGAGATCCCATTTTTAATCTTGATGCTTTGAAATTTTAGAAGATTTTTTTAAAGTTCTTAATGATTATCTGGCCAATCACATATATAGATATGTAAAAGATTTAGCTGCTAAAGACTACTTTTTTCTGTTTTGTTTTGTTACCCTTATACAGAATAGCAGATTTTTTTTTAAAAGGATTAAAGTAGACATTGATTAAAATGTATGAAAAAAATTGTTCCAGAAAACTGAGAGCAACCTTTTTACTATATCAGTTTATACACACAAATTGACTTTCTGACTGATAAGGAGGGCAGGAGGTAGACGAGCAGGGAGGAGGGAACAGCATCCTAGGAGTGATGACAAAAGGTGCTGGAAGGATCCCAGATTATCAGCACAATGTAGGAAGGTGGTGAAGGACAGCATGCAAATATCCTTTCCCGTGTGCAGCTTGTGTGAGAGCCCTGATGGATCTGGGGAATAAGGCTAAGCAAACATAATACTGACAAGCTGTAAAAGGGGGAGGTAGGTCATCCAAAAAGCCCAGGAGACTGAGGAAGAGAGACAGTATCATAGAATCATAGAATCACAGAATGGTTTCGGTTGGAAGGAACCTTAAAGATCATCTAGTTCCAACCCCCCTGCCATGGGCAGGGACACCTTCCACTAGACTAGGTTGCTCAAAGTCCCATCCAACCTGGCCTTGAACACTGCCAGGGATGGGGCATCTACAGCCTCTCTGGGCAACCTGTTCCAGTGTCTCACCCTCACAGTGAAGAATTTTTTCCTAGTATCTAGTCTAAATCTAGCCTCTTTCAGTTTAAAGCCGTTACCCCTTGCCCTATCACTACATGCCCTTGTAAAAAGTCCCTCTCCAGCTTTCTTGTAGACCTCTTTTAGGTATTGGAAGGCTGCTGTAAGGTGTCCCTGAAGCCTTCCCTTCTCTTGAGACTGAGAAGGCTGAACAACCCCAACTCTCTCAGCCTTTCCTCATAGGAGAGGTGCTCCAGGCGTCTGACTGTTTTTGTGTCCACTGCACTGCCGCGACTTCTCAAATATGACGGATAGTGGCTTAGCTACTTTGTCCACCAGTTCCCTCAGCACCCATGGATGCATCTCATCAGGTCCCATGGACTTGTGCACCTTCAAGTTCCTTAGATGGTCTCAAACCTGGTCTTCTCCTACAGTGGGCAGTTCCTCATTCTCCCAGTCCCTGCCTTTGCCTTCTGCAACTTGGGTGGTGTGCCTGGAGCACTTGCCAGTGAAGACTGAGGCAAAAAAGTCATTGAGTACCTCAGCCTTCTCCATATCCTGGGTAACCAGGTCTCCCGTTTCCTTCTGGAGAGGGCCCACATTTTCCCTAGTCTTCCATGTATCACTGACATACCTATAGCAGTTTTTCTTGTTGCCCTTGACATCCCTGGCCAGATTTAATTCTATCAGGGCTTTAGCTTTCCTAACCTCATCCCTGGCTGCTCGGACAATTTCTCTGTATTCCTCCCAGGCTACCTGTCCTTGCTTCCACCCTCTGTAGGCTTCCTTTTTGTGTTTGAATTTGTCCAAGAGCTCCTTGTCCATCCATGCAGGCCTCCTGATGTCTTTGCCTGACTTCCTCTTTGTTATGATGCAGCAGTCCTGAGATTGGAGGAGGTGAACCTTGAATATTAACCAGCTTTCTTGGGCCCCTCTTCCCTCCAGGGCTCTATCCCACGGTACTCTACCAAGCAGATCCCTGAAGAGGCCAAAGTCTGCTCTTCTGAAGTCCAGGCTAGTCACCTTGCTGTGTGCCCTCCTCACTGCCCTAAGGATCTTGAACTCCACCATTTCATGGTCACTGCAGCCAAGGTTACCCTTGAACTTCACATTCCCCATCAGACCCTCCTTGTTGGTCAGAACAAGGTCCAGCATAGCACCTCTCCTCGTTGGCTCCTCTATCACTTGGAAAAGGAAGTTATCAGCAACACATTCCAGGAATCTCCTGGATTGCACATGCCCTGCTGTGTTGTCCCTCCAACGGGTATTGGGGTGGTTGAAGTCCTCCACAAGGACCAGGGCTTATGAATGTGAGGCTGCTCCTACCTGTCTATAGAGGGCCTCATCCACTTGGGCTTCCTGGTTGGCTGGCCTGTAGCAGGCACCCACTACGCTGTCATCTGTCCCTGCCCTCCCTTTAATCCTGAGCCATAAGCTCTCCATCAGCTCCTCATCCATCCTCAGGTGGAGCTCCATGCACTCCAGCGGTCATTGACACAGAGGGCGATGCTCCCTCCTCGCCTCCCCTGCCTGTCCTTCCTAAAGAGCCCGTACCCTTCCATTCCAACACTCCAGTCCTAGGAGCCATCCCACCACATCTCCGTGATGCCAATAAGATCACAGCCCTGCAGGTGTGTGCACACGCCTCTAACTCTTCTTGTTTATTCCCCATGCTACATGCATTTGCACAGAGGCATTTAGGTTGGGCCCCCAATGAAGGTGACTTAGTGGCTGGAGTGGCTGGAATTCCTTTGTGCTGCTCTTCAGGTCCTCTCCTGCTGACCTATGAACCCTCTCCAGGCTCTGGGCACCTATTGCTGGCACTGGCATCAAACTGGTAGGAGAGGGATGGACTGAGGTTCCCCTCCTCCGGCAACTTCAGTTTGAAGCCCTCTTCACCAGCTTGGCAAGCCGATGACCAAAGATGCTCTTCCCCTTCTCTGACGGACCCCATCAGCCCCCAGTAGACCATTTAAGTCCAGTATAATTTAAGACCAGTATCATTTAAGTCCATCTTAAAACTGGTTAAATTGTTTATGCCTGATCTTTCTCCTCATTAGATGATTTCAGATCTTCACTCTGAGGCTGCAAAACTTACTGTGAACGGTCAGGGGAAATCTATTCACAGGCTATTTTCTAATCCACCTTGAATTACAGCTAAGAAATTAAATCAACCTCCAAACCTCCTATAGTGTTCTCTTCTTCCCTCACCATGCACTTCTCACTGAGGAGGAGGCAAGGCAAACATAGTGTTGTCTTTTAATAAAATGCACATAGATAAAAGACATAAAATTAACATATCACAAGATTATAAAATCACAAATTCTATTCAGTCTTCTGTTCCAGTAGCCTCCCTGTCAGTTATTAATTTGACCTTTGCAAATACTCTTTGCAGTACATCCCATGGTTATAAATCAGCAATGCCTTCAAAACTGCATTCAAACCTCCAAAATACTAAAACAGCCTTACAGTGTAAAGTCAAGCATTCAGCTGCTGGTAATGCTATTTAAAGTGTATTGGTCTCCATAAGCTTAGAGAGTACAGTTTTGCCTAAGGTTGCACGGCAAGCGTGGAGTGCAGCTGGAGCAGGACCCAGTTTACATGACCCGTAAGTTCCCGGGCTCTAGAGACGCCCTCCGTCTTCTTGCCATTCATTGCCACATTCTCTTTCATTCCTGATTTAAAACCTCAAGCTTGTCTATGGTAATGTTTGTCAATTTTAGGTCTTTAAAACTGCAAGTCAAAAAAGGGGATAGGAGATATTTTTAAGAACTGTATAGCTCACTGTTTCTAGACTTTCCTATCCACAAAACAGACCATTAATACTTCAGCTAAAAGAGTAACTGGCAGAAGTAAGATTTGCTCTTCTTTATGACCTAGACATGCAGAAAGAGGAAAAAACTCCAGCCGCTAGTAGTTTATGCCATCTACTATCTGCTAGGCCACAGAGGAGCCCTGCAAACATCATCTGTGGCTGCTATTTGTGACTCCGCAGGTGGGTTCAGTCCAGGGGATACGGGCAAAACTGATGTATGTTTGGCATGCCTGTGCCGAAAAGCAGTGATACGGAGCAGGTGACTCTTGAGTGTGTCAAAACAGAGACAAAATTGTAGTTTCTATTCCTTGTAATCTGACGTCAACTAGTACAGGAACACCACCGACAACTTACCGCAGTTTAACCGTTTGCTGCCTCTCAAGCGAGCCACCATAAATGACATGGGACGTGCTGTCAGCCTGCAGCAGGGACAAGGGAGGGCATTCCTGGGAAAACCTCAGTGAAAGTAAACCACTTAACAAGCAGCTTAATGGGTGCAAAAGGCAGCTTCACTTTTCACCTTGCAAAACACTCCCAGCATATGCATCGTCCTCTTCTTGCCTATCGCCTAAATGCAAGGACGCGGGCTATTTAGGCACCTAAAGCTTTAGATAGGCATCTGCAGGCACCAGTGTGCCTCTCCAGATCTGCCCGGAGGCCTTCTGCCTAGATGCTGTTACCAGTTTTCTGAACTGCATCCCTCTTTACCAGTGCATTAGCCCATTCACCTTCCTTTAAAAAACGCTGCAGAGCAGTTAACAGCTCCATGAGGATCTGTTGACATCGCTAATATTTACGGATTAGAAAACGTTAGTTCCATGCAAATTATACTTAATTACTGTTATAGGATAATAATTATTTCTCATTAATAGAGTCCTAAATCTTTGAAAGCCTTAAATAGTGTATATCTCATTATGTTACACAGTACAAACCCAGTGAAACCCTTTCATTAATTCATTAATGATTAGTTGGAAAAGCAATGTGACAGATTATTATACATGCTACCAAGTACTATTAGTACACTGATATACACAGCTTAATTTAGAACTTTAATATTAGAGTTTTAGTTCTTCAACCATGGAAATTGAGTAGAAAATGACTATGAAGATAAATTTTCATTTGATATTTTTTCTTCAACTGCATTTTCTACCATGTACTCCTTTTTTACAATTCAAACAATAAGGAGGGAAAAAAAAAATGTCTTTAACATGGAGGACTACTTTTTTTTTTTAAGGTAGGTATCATTTAGTTAATGGACATCCAGTCAGGTAAAATGTCAAAATCAGCAGTACCGCACCTTTTGAAAGTGGTGAACCCTCTCTCAACCCAGTTGAGAGACCAGGCAGAACTGCTTAAGCAACTAAATCAAGCCTTTACTTCTGGAATTCTACACTCTCCCAGTGCATGAATGCCAGGAAAATCAGGTTAAAAGGTTCATGAAAGGAAGTTAATGAACATCATTTTATTAGAGAGAGAAAGAGAGAATGAGAGAGCATGAGTCTTGTTCCCTACACACTTTTGTCGCAAGTGGAGACAAGGGGGTACATAGATAGCATACAACGTGTGCTAATACAGCAGGCTGGGATGGCGCAGGCAAATAGCACCCTAAAAGCTCCTTTATCACCCCTGTGACTCTATCCTGCAGATCTACACCTCAGGCACAGACAGCTGCTTGTTCGGGTAGGAAAGCTGGGACCACATGCTGGGTAGTGAGCGTTCCCTGAGCCAGGCTCTGCTCTGTTACCCCCATGTGTACGACCAGACCGTTCAGGTCATTGAGTCTAATTGAACTGCCTTTATCACTACATATGAACAGTAGATGACTAAAGAAGAAGATGCACTCTTGCAGCAAACCAAGCCAAGATTAAATGCACATGTATTGTTGCTTTATTTTTGTGAACTCCACATAAAAGATGGAGTCCAGCCATACAAGAAAATGTCTTTAAATGAAGGCTCTGGAAATGTCTGTTGGCAAAGAAGATGTTTTGCAGGAGATGCTACAGTAAGTTCTGCTTGGCGGACAGGACTTTTTTTCTACTCTTAAAATGGAAGGAGAAATGCATAGATCAACTCCTCTGCTTGAATAGAATATTATGGGAAAATGCACCAGAACAACCCTTGGAGGGTACCTGTCAGCCAGCAGGCATTTTCTTCCTTTCCTATCCCTGCATGGTGTTGGGTGGTCTTTGGTCGTTGTAGGAGTCTACCCAGTTGTACCTGCACTAAATAGGGAGCTCCAACTTTCCAGAAAAACTTTGTCAAAATATAGGCTTTCCATTCCACAAGAAAGTCCAACTTTTTGAAATGTTCTTTAATCACACTGCAATATCAAGTCATGGAGTTATGATTACACCTGTGCCAATTAAAAAAAAAAAAAAGAACAAAGCCTTTTGAAAAATATTGTAACAATTTATTCAAACCTTTTATAATGTTCCATTCAAATTTTTAATGTCCAATTGTAATACAGGAAAGTACTGAAAAAATGAAATCAGGACTTGGTGGCTTAAACAAGTTGAAGTCAAAGTTCCAACACTTTCACAACTTTGAAATTCCTGTTGATGTTGTGCACCTGCAAAAATTTTGAAATTTCCTTGAGCCTACTGTCCAGTAGAAAGGTCTCCCATCAAAAATGTTTTGTATTCATGCAGTTATTCAGAGCAAGCAGTTTCACATGCTCTAATGAGCTGTATGTGAAGACATGCACTTAACCAATAATGTTTTTTCTCCACCCCATACTCAACAGAATGCAAAATAAATTCCATTATTTGCTTCATTTGTGTCTTTTGGGGACAGTAATATATGGTAAACATTATTAGTGCTTTACATTGACATCTGTCTGTGGAAGAAGGACTCAGAAGTTAGTCTTACCACAGGGTGTAAATTATCACTGACCTTCTGAAAAGAGAGTCCCAGACTGTGGCTGGGAACACCAGGAGTGGGGATGTCCCTGCAGGACAGCCAGTCTCTGAGAATCTTTTTTAATGCTCATTGTAAATCCTGAAGATGTACAGGAAACTTCAGTTTCTGTGATGCTTTCTAAACCACAGGAATATATTTAATACATTAATAAAGGGAAAAAAAGCCAAACAAACCGTAGGAACAATCCAGTTCCTGTCATCTCTCTTGATTTTTCACTTAGTAGACTTCTTTATGGATTAAAAAACTTTTTTTCTTCTTCTTCTTGTAAAGAGTGTTCATTGAAGCTTGGCCAATAGATGGTATCACCCTTTCCAAAGTCTATGCTATGGGAGGCCTATGGAAGCATATCTGCTCAAGGCATTCATGCAAATTATTACTTACTGCCCTATATGCTCATAAATTAATAGCTTCTCTGTGGATGAAAAACAGAAATTAGACAACCATTAAGGTTGAACAATGTATAAAGAATATTAAATATTAATATATGAAATGAAAAAATATTGCAAGAGATATGAATAGATATGCCAGGAGCATAACAAGCCAAACCTAGGAATGTAAATAATAAAAACATGTTTTCAGCTAGATATTCTGGATGGTTTAGTATTCAAATTAAAGTTTGTTTTCCCATTCAATAAAAACAAAACAAAAAGTATTTACCGTTGTTGCCTTATTTGCATGAGAGTTCATTTTCCTCCTGTGAACAGAAACAGATCTTTAAGCGGAGGCGAATCAGGATGGAAAGGCCACTTTCTCATCGGTGTGTTTTTCAAGGAGCATTTCAGTGAGGCATGGATGGCAGCCCTGCAAGTTCAAGAGCAAGAATATCCCTTACAATTTTAAGTGTTATTTGAATGAATAATTGCGAAGCTAGCTTGTGCATTTTAATGACTTGTGTCGGCAGCAACTATAAAATTGAAATGGAAATTGGATGAAGAGTTTACTTAATAGTAGGATAAGGTTGCCTGTTGCTGAAGTATTGCAGCTGACTGCATGTGTCACTTGTCTCTGGTAATGATGACTCTCGTTAGAGCCTCATTGGAGATACAGGACCTGTCATTTCACATGGTGCAGCAGCTGTAAAAATTCATGTTAAAAAGACCTGATTTCTTTGTGGATCCAAGTTCATTTTTAAAATCCATTACACTCTGGCCAGCTTCAGCTTATTTCTGCTAATTCTGAATTAAATACTACTGGTCTGTGTCCCCGTAAGAATTATTGCGAATGCGCTCTGTATGGATTTTGACCTTGACCATAGATTGCTTCAGCCAGACCGGTCCTTGATTCAGCCTCCTGTTAAGTCCCTAGGGGTGACAAATGCACCCACTATAAATATATATTTAGTGAAACATTGGATGGAGCACGCCCATGCTTCCATAGACTCAATTTTATACAATTTCATTTAGCCATTATGATGTTCACTTCCAAGAGCTCAGGCTGGACCGTATCACTGGGTACTTTCCAAGAGCTCTAGATCCACTTCTTCCTAAACCCTCAGTACAAATCCTACCAAGATACAACAGCACCTCACTTTTAAATGGTGTACATACAGTTGTACGGGTTTCACTTTGGTTAGGGTGCTGAATCTGGGCTGTTCCCATGCTGTGGGCTGTTTTGTGGGATTCATAGGAATGAGAAAACAGTAAGAAGGAATCTGGTATATTTGGAGTAGGCAGAAATTGTTTCCCAGGATAGTCCCAAAACAGTCTAATGTACATAGATACCTGAGGATTTCAGATCCAGATACTTGGTTTAATTTTAATCAACACACACACACACGCACGCACACGCACCACACTCAGAGCACACCCTGGCTCAGAAAATGATTAATTGCTAAAGCTTTTGATTAATATCTATCATGGAAAAATCCCAACCTGCATCTTAGGAAGGAAAGCTCTTAGTTCAGCCTGCAGTTTGAAAAAAATCTGAATCCTGACTACATTTCAATACTGGTAGGAAAAATGTTTCAAAATGACTGCTGTATTTTTATAAAACACAATAAGCACACAAGGCAAGATAACACTCCTTCTAACGGCACATGAGAGTAAAGTCTAGCTGTCATAGTGCTTGGGGCTGTGTCCAACGTCGAGAAAATCCAAAATAACATTGCACAACTGTACTATCAGACATAAGGTCAATCAGGTTCAGCTCCAAAGGAGGTGGCATCTGTTACCTACCTCATGTTTTAGTAAATAGTCTGTTTTTTATGTGACAAGTGCAAACACAGATACAAATTAATGGGAAAAGAAAAGCCCCAATTGTCCATTTGTGTCACATTGCAAACTGCTGGGTGAAAAACAGCCCAGCATCATTTAATCATCCTGTTTTCCCTATCCTTTTTCACTCATTACATTCATTACTGGTCACAAAAGACTGCTCACAAAACAGCTAGTGATTTTAATTTAATGCATCCTTTCTAAAACCTGCAGGGAAATTAAAGGAGGGAGCAACCTGGAGAGGGCTGGGGAGCAGGAGGGGGAAATGGGGCTTGGCACATCTGAAGCTTTAAATGCTAATAGTCAAACATTTCCCAAATAGATCTGAGCTGACCCTAAACACATTGGGAGGGCTTAACTCATTAGTTTGCAAATTGAGTCAAATTGACACAAGGAGTTTCCTTGCAGTGCCTTTAAATCTCTGATGGAGGCTGGTGAGTGACCTCTCAATCTGACAGGCCAACAGTTGCCAAACCATCTCAATATCACAAAATCCAATAAAACAAACTACCCAGGCAGATCACCAGGGGCTGGTGCAGGTTTTTTTCCCCACATTATGCAAAAGGTTGTTGTTGCCACCTCCACCTAAATTTACAGGCATCATTGGTTTACAAAGGGATAACTAAGTAAGAGAGCAGCAACCAACAAATCTGATCAGGACAGGGTGTAATATTTGGGAAGCATGACAATATTTGGTTGGGGCCATAGAAAGCCCATGGAGCACAGCTCACCTGGGGGGCGTTGTTCTAGCAAACGGCACCCTTCCAAATTGTTCCACGCTAGCCAATATGGGGGCTTTGCTGGTAGATTTGCTTTTTCAAGTCCTGTTTCCTCATCTGCTGCAATCAACAGAAAGGCTCCCACCAACACTAGCAGGGTGAGAAGAGAGAAATATGCACCGGGAGGGAGGCCGAAAGGGGCTGTGCTGGCGTGAGCGCAGCTTGGGACAGGGCACAGCTCACCGCAGCCAGAGGAATGGGATTTATCTCCCCAGCAAGGTGTTCACGCTGGGGTGTCTGCCCGGGACCTGGGTGCCTACGCCGGCAGAGCCTGGGGAGCTATCGCTCTGCCCAGCCAGAGGTGCCTGCCTCCCCCCAGAGCTCCCTCGACCCCTCTGCCCAGATCTCCAGCAGCTGCCGTGGGAGCCTTGGCACCCAGCTCACCCCAGGCTCCTGCACGCTCGTTTGCCTGAGCCCAGACATCCTGGGTGGCAGCACGCAGCATTCTGCTTTGCCAGCCCCTTCCGTGAGCTATTTGCCTCCTCTTGTAGAAGAAAGGTGCTGCAATCGCTAGCCACCTGCTTCTGGCTAGAAACAATGTAGGAAGAAAAGCCCCGCTGCCACAGATGAGCTCCAGAAGACCTTGATGGCTCCGCTATCCCCCAGACCACTGGGAAAAGCTCTTGGTGGCTGATTTTGACAGCAGGTTGTCAAGGATGCATCACAACAAAAGTGCAAGACTTCAAATTAGTTTTCAGAAATCATATCACAGTGACCTGGGGGGAAAAAAAAGGCAAAAAAGAAAAAGAAAAAGAAAACAGATTACAGAAGTCTGAAAGGGCTGTTTAAATATGAGTTTAATAAGGCAGATTTGTCCAAAGCATACAGAATAGAAGTCCTCCAACACACTACTGTATGCATCTTCCTTAGGATGCAGTCCAAAGTCTATTGGTCTTGACTCAACTTCCAAGTCACTTGGCTTGGAAATCTGTCTCGGTGCTTATTTTTCTCTTTTTCATATACAAAGTGTGGTTCTGGTATTTTACTCAAGGCTCTCCAGAAGGTTTCATCTGTATTCTCACACCTTCTGCTCCCTTCTGCCAGAAATGTGTCTGCTGTGATGCCCTAGTCAAGTAACTTATGAGTTACCAGTTAAATGCTCACTTGTAACCATAATCAAGGAATGAAGGCAATGGCCTTGGGAGACCAATTAAGCCATGTGGTTCTTTTGACAGATGATGTCCTAAAGTACAGCCTGTTGAACACAAAAGGGAAAAATATGTCCTTCAGAAATATTTCTCTGCATCCTAGCGCTAAGGATATGGATACAGGAACCAATTACTGCCGGCTAGCTGAAGTGTGGATGTGCCTCAAAGCTGGCTCGCTTTAATTGCTCCTCTCCCCACAGTAAATTCTCCCTCTCTAGGCTGGTTCTTTACCCTTCATTTACTTGCTGAGGAAGAAACTCCCCGCATGTATCCCACGGTAAGAACTGGTGCGCTGGCCGTTACTGCAGGGCAGCTGACTTAGGCTAAGTTTACACCTTCTTCTCCCTCACAGTAACTTGTTTGTGCAACTATCCCATAAACCTAGAAAATTAATTTAGCAGCAAAAATAGGGGCAGTGAGCTAGGTCTAATAAAGGACTTCAGCACTTCCACACCTAACTGCCTGCCCGGCGTGGAGACCAGAGCCCAGCTTAGGAGTCCAAAATCTCAGCTCAGTGTCACCATTGCATCCAACAGTAGGTACCATGGTTTGTCCTGTTGGTAGCTCAGTATGGCCTCGTGGGTGACCACAAATCATTCCTTCGGTGCTGTAGCATGAACTGTGTCCCCTTTAGCATGACTATTTACCCAACGGAATTATTCTGCAATGCCACCTGGTTTTGTTATCCTGGCTGGACTTCCCGTTTCCTCCTAAAAACTAATTTTGATAAATAACTGGACACAATTTTCCTTTGGGGAAAGGGCGGGAAGGCCATAGGAAATGAAATGTTGAACACTTCAGTCTGCTCTGCCTCATCGCTTATTTGCTCTCCTTTGCCTTTTACTAATGAGTGTTATACTTTCCTTTATTCTCCTTTTATTTCTGTTGTGTTGAAGAACTTCTTTTGGTCACCTCTTATGTCCCTTGCTAATTGTAATGCATCTTGTGTCCTAGTTTTTTTGATTTTATCTCTGTCATATAACCCTCAGTTTGGTGGGAGAATTTTAACAAGGGGATTTCCAAGAGGCTTTGCAGCTTCTCCTGCCAATGGAGCAAACCACTGTGTTGTAAACACATCTAGGGCTGCCTGATGATTGTGGGTTATTCTGTTCCTCATACTAATTACACGTGCAGAAACATTGTGATAACCTTGTCTTCTCTTCCTCCAACTTTTTGTTCCATTCTCATATCCTTGGCGTCCATCTTTTTGCCACTCCTCAGCATCTCAGGCATTGCACAGTCCTTTTTGTCTGCCTCCTCTTCTGCAATTAATGCGGCATCTGTTTTCTTAACCTCCCTTCCCTGCTGAAACACCTGAGGCCTCCTCTCATACTTGTTGCTCTTTTCTGCTCTGTTTCTACCGCTCCAATGCCCATCTTGTAAAACAGCACCTGGTATAAACACACCATTTCAGGTGTGGTCTTACAATTTTCCAGCTGCTGCCAGGCAAGAACTATATTTCCAAGTTCAAAACTGCTCAGCTTTCGTCTTGGATCGTGTTCAATGGTGCAGCAGCTCCGTCGGGATCCTCATCCTGGTCATCCAAGAAAAATCCTCTTGTCTGTGCAAACACGCTCAGTCACCATTTGCTGCAACGAGGTACCCTTTGCACACAGTTATTTCTATTTGCCGTTTTAGACTCTAGGCACGTTAGGATAAGAAATATTCACCCGGTCTTTCTGCAATAGCATCCCTCACATTATGGCTGCTGTCGTAAGATATAATAATAACCGGTAATCTGCTGAGTGCCTGAACTAGAAGAGCTGCCTTACTTGCATGGGTGAGAGAAACTCTCTTGGTGTTTGAAAACTTACTTCTCCACAGGGATAAAATGAGACCTGTGGGACGAAGCTTTTGTATAAGCTTTTAAAATTTTAGACCTCTGAGAGAAATCAAGGGCCGAACTCTCTTTTTGAGATAACCCCCCACTAATTTGACAAAAGAGTAACCCGTACCAAGGACACTGAATGAAACCCTGTCTACTTTTTAATGGCTCCTTCAGCCCCCAGAAGCATCACCCAGCCCCCAGGTACAGCAACGTACCCGCGTCGTGGCCCGGTGCCAACCCAGGTGAGACCCGGTGATTTCTCCCCATCCTACCCTCCTCCTTTCCTTCTCCAGCTCTGGGGAAGGGCCTCCGCGGCACCCGCTGCAGCAAAAAGCCAATGCAGCTGGCGTGAATTGATGCCTGGAGCCTTTATTTAAAGGAGGACAAACCCGGACGCCCCCGCTGCGGAGGACGTTTTTGGCTCCCTAGCCCAGATCGCAGGGTCTGGGAGCTGCGGGCTTGGTTTCTGCCTCGCTGGAGAGAGGTCAGTTTCGTCAAGAGTTGGAATGGTGGAGTTCGGACGTAAAATACCCTGCTGAATGGTGACAGGGCTACCTGATTTTTAATTGGTTTTACATGCAGGAGAGTGGAAATTGCAAGTATAACATGCAAGAACACCTTCTGTATTTCATTATTTGTGGCAGGTATTTAAAAATCAACAAAACTTTAAAAAAAATCTGTACACATTTAACATCTGTTATCGCTTTTCTAATCCTTTAAATCCCTTAATTTACTCCAAAGTTGTTTAAACTGTTATCAACCTCTTTTGAGGGCTCTACATCTTAATCACAACTATATGACAAATATTTGATGATACAGTATGCATTTGGCAAATACTTAGGACTCAAATGATAATACCAAAATAGAGGTTTCATATGATTACAGAGACTAAGGGATTAGAAATTAGATTTAAATGGGTCCAAGGGGCAAATTCAAAGACTTCAAACATCTTTTTAAAAACAAGATGCCATGGTTTGAAAAAAAAATTCTAAAATGAATTTGCCGATGATCTCTCCTCCAGAAAAATTCTATCACTTCATCAAGCTTATTTATTTATTTAAAATCCCTTTGAAGCTCTTTTATTTCAAGGGAAAAAAAAATTGAGTTCAACTGCATACATTACACAAGGGGAAAAATAACACCCATGTAAAACCTCAGTGGGAACTTTCTCTTTTTCTGTTTCATGAGGAGTAGACATTTCCCCAGAGCTGCTTTTGAGTTTTGTGCTAAATTGAGCCTCCAGGTAAATCCTTCTGAGAGGGAACGAAGCGCTGAGAAATGACACGTAATGACAAGGTGGGGGTTTGATCTCCACGTTGAGGCAGTGAGCTTGGGGAGCATCCAGTGGAGCATCCACACAGTAACTGGCTCTCGGCAGCAGCTGACCCTGATGGAGGTCCACCGCTCGGTGCGGTTGCCCACGCACGGATGAGCAGTGCCATCCAAAGTGTCCAACGTGTCCCCGCAGGGCTGGCAGGTAGGTGGTACCTCAGGGAGAGCCGTGACCTGGTGTAGCCTTGGCTGGCCAGCTGGTGCCAGGTTAGAGTTACAGACTTGATCTCCCCTCAGCAGGGCTCACCAGGCTAAGGCACTGTGCTGATGCGACCGTACCACTGCCATTTCCAGAGCTGCTCTTCCTGGAGCTGGCTTGAGCATTCCTGCACCATGCTGAAGGATGCACTGTGGACTCACCGAATTGGGGAATCACTGTTCCACGCTAGCACACCTTGTCCTCATCTCCCTTTTTTCCAAGATGAGATAAGGTTCGGTCTGAACTTGTGGGATGTTCATTATCTCCAAGAGCTGCTGAGCGCATTTAGGATCAGGTTCTGCAACAGTTTTAAGCTTCCATTCATTTTTTTTTTAATCCTGAGTTAGATTTCGGCTAGTTTCATGCCTGGAGCTAGCTCGCTTAAGGTTCAAATGAACGCTGGTGCCAGAAGAAGGGAGGGGAAAGGAATGCACGGTCCAGGGTGGGGAGGGAGGGTGGATCACCTTGTCCTGAGCCACCCTGCAGCAGCACCCTCCAAGGATGAGGGGTGCAAAACATCCTCCAGAAAATCTTTAGCATTATGAATACTGGAGACTAAAGGCATGATTTTTTTCTTCTTACTGTTTGTTTTAATTTGTTCATGACACTGATCCTCGAAGCAAGCCGTAACCAAACGTAGCAAGCTGTGATGCAGGCTCCGCTGTTCCTCTCCTACAGAGGATCCCAAACAGGGAGAAAGTGCCAGGAAAACCTGCTGAGACATAGGGGCAGAGAGCACCATTGCTTTATTCCTTGAGGAGGAGGGTTAGCGGCTGAACAGGAGCAAAACCCATGTCTTCAGGGACCTGTGGACAGCATGCAATGGGCGGCAGGAGGCCGAGACAGGAGGACTAATGTTGGAGATGCTAAGCATGCAGGTGATGTGCTGGGCCTCAGCACTGATGCCTACTCTTCCTCCTTGCTGCGTGTTTCACTGTGTTGCCATTAGCTCCAAAACAGTACCAGTGAGCGACCCTCACGGATCCCAGGCCCACCAGAAATCCTGCAGAAGGGGTGAGGGGATCCAAGGAGAGGGATTAGCACGCCAGGCGGTAGAGTACATTTCCAGGTGGATTTCTGCTTGGACTGGGACTAGAGGGGAGTATGGCCTGTGCCCTTGACCCAGTTCTTCCTACCATGTCTTTTTCCACCCCAAAAGCCTGGTAATGTAATCCTCACTTGAAGGGATTTACGTACTGGGTGGCTACTACTCGCTAGGACTTTTAATGGGGGTTTTTTTCTATCCTTTTCTGCTTTGATCTCCCTGCACAAAACCTTGAAATGGAGAGTCATCACATAATGCCAAAAACACAAGAAATACCACTGCCTGTAGATGAAATAGCACTTAGTACAACAGTGATCTGAAAGAGTACATTTAAATTACATTTTATCAGCATTGAAACTTCTGTCTTACAAAAGAGGAAAACCAGTCTTCGCTGGGTGTGTGCTCTGAATGGGAGTCAGGAGTTTGTGGATTCGAGAGGCTCTTTTGCTAATGCTTTGACAGATGCTTAGAGTACTATAAAAAAGAAAAATCTTGCGGGCAAAAGACAGGCTTTGGCTTTCATTCTTGCTCACGCATCTTCCATCGTCTCCAAACAAACTCAGCTCAGGTGTCTTGGGCTACTATAAACTTCAGAGGCAAAGTTTAAGAAACAAGATGAATTCAAAAGAGTTTGTGTTGTCAGCTACAAGAGTAAAAAAACGTTATCGGCTGTTTAAGCACTGCTGACTAATGTATATTCAAAAGCAAATCAACACAGTCGCACCCACTCTTCAAGCATCAAGGAAACCAGATGAGACCAGTGTCTCAGAGATATGGTGTCAAAAGATTTTTTTTTTTTTTTTTTTTTTAAGACGGTGGATGGAAGGGGAGAATCGCATTAAAATGTAATGTTTGTCAATGGCAGTGATAAAAAAAGAAAACTTCCCCAGCCATTGCTGACTGCCGCATGCAGCAATCTGAATACATTGGTAATGTGAGGGACTGATTAGTCCTGTAAGGCTGCCTACAGGTTAGCAGGCCTCATTTCAAATCTCTGACAGCAATATGTGTCGTTTCATGCTTCATCCTCATTCCCCATGTTCAACACAAACCGGGGTCACTCTATATATGGAAATCACTGTCTTCAGGGCAAAAAAATTAAAAAAGGTGAGATTGCCGCTTTAACCTCACTGGCCTCAGAAAATATGTTTTAGTCTGATACATTATACTAGTAGGAATTATTTATCAAGAAGATACAAGCTCGATATTTCAGAAATAATGAGATGTTCTGGTTTTGCAGCTGAAATTTTATGGTCCAGAGAGCATCAGCTATGAATCCAGAGAATGAAGTAAACTCGCAATGAATGACACACAGCATGCAGCTGAAGTAAAATGGCTGTGCAAAGGGTAATACGAAAGTTATAACACAGTGCAAAGCTTACTATGTCTAAAGTGCCTTTGTTGCCAGAGACTGATGTTTCGAAGACAGTGCAGGCATGAGATGCTCGCAGCATTTATTGAGGGAAGTTTTGCCCGGGAAAGGAATTGCCCGATGAGAAACTTTAGTCGTTAGCCCTCAAATCCTGCAGCTTAGGACACCTATTGAAGAACTCATGGCAAGATAATTTGATAGCAGAAATGCAATGTTCAAGTACTTGGTGTGGAGAGATTAGTTAGGCTGCAGCAAAGGCTAGAGGTTCTCTCCCAGTATGGGGTGGATTTTCACTCGTACCTTCATTTTGCTAGAACAAAAGCAAGTGTATAAACCCATAAGTGTCGCTTCACACCACTGTTTCCTAGCAAATGTCCGTGATTTGAACGAGATGGTGAGGGAGCTATGTCTGTGCTCAATATACTTTTGTCTGACTTTTTGTTTAGTTTGCTTTCTTGTCTGATCAAACAAGCTGAGTGAAGAACTTCCATTTGGTCTTTTATTAGTCTTGGGTTAGGGTTCAGCAGAAGTATTTAAATGTCAGACACAGAATCAGTTACCACATGCATACTGCCGTCCAAAATAATTAATAATTCGTTCACCATGGTGTGTGGGGATTATAAACTCCATGTGACCTAATGTTGACAGGAACACAGCCATGAGGAGCCATAGTCAGCCCTTGCAGCTACTCCCATCCCTACAAGGCCAGCATGCAGGTGCTTTGTAGTCGCCACAGGTACCAGTGCTCGGACCAGGGACTCGCCCCCTGGCAGTGCCATGGAGTCCTGTCCTTGCATCTCCTAGCCCTCTCCCACACCTCTTTCCCTTTCTACTGGCACAGGCTGGGTGGCAGTTTATGATCTCCTTTCTAGTGTTTTACCACCTGTAAAATTTCAAAAAAAAGAACCATAAAGTTTTGTAGGATGAGACCTACCACTGTTCAAGTCAGTTTTTACCTGAACTAATCTGAAAAATGAGAAGGGGTATCACACTGTCGCGGTTTAACCCCAGCCAGCAACTAAGCACCACGCAGACGCTCACTCACTCCCCCCCACCCAGTGGGATGGGGGAGAAAATCAGGGAAAGAAGTAAAATTCGTGGGTTGAGATAAGAACAGTTTAATAGAACAGAAGAAACTAATAATGGTAACGATAACACTAATAAAATGACAATAGTAATAATAAAAGGATTGGAATATACAAGTGATGCACAATGCAATCGCTCACCACCTGCTGACCGATGCCCAGTTAATCCCCAAGCGGCGATCCCCCCATCCCCACTCCCCCCAGTTTATATACTGGGCATGACATCACACGGTATGGAATACCCCTTTGGCCAGTTTGGGTCAGCTGCCCTGGCTGTGTCCCCTCCCAACTCCTTGTGTCCCTCCAGCCTTCTTGCTGGCTGGGCATGAGAAGCTGAAAAATTCTTGACTTAGTCTAAACACTACTTAGCAACAACTGAAAACATCAGTGTGTTATCAATATTCTTCTCATACCAAACTCAAAACATAGCACTATACCGGCTACTAGGAAGACAATTAACTCTATCCCAGCTGAAACCAGGACACATACCAAAAACCAGGATCATTGCAATCTGCAGCCTGGTGACCTTAGAAAGAAACACAGTGAGTGGCTCCTCTCTTTCTTTTCCCATTGCAGGCTGTTCAAGATTATTTCCAAGCAGCTCTTGGGTGCAGGAAAATGCTGTTCCTTCCTCTGGAGGTAGGAGAATAAGTCATTCGCTGAGCACCTGGGACCGTCTCAGCCCCCAGCAGTTTTTGGCTACTGAGTCCGCACCGCACGTGCTGGTGAACACCCCGGAGCAGCACTACCTGCGCAGCACGTCCCCCTCCCAACAGCCTCATGGACCTCAGGGTAAGATTCACCACAGGTATCTGAGGAGAGGGCGGTGATGGAGAGGATGGTGAGCATCGATGCTGCCTAAAACCCAGACTTCATCTAGATTGCTATCATCAGCCACCACAAAGAGAAAGTTTAGTGAGAGGGAACTAAGAAAGGAAAAATAAAGCAAATACTTTTTGTTTTGTGCTGCAAAGTGTGTTCAGTCTGTCAATTTTAACAGGTCTAATCCCCCAGGAAGGCTCCCTTTGGCTGGCAAAGGACAGGCCCGTGATACAGCACTGACAAGGAGCTGGCACTCAGTTATGTAGAAGCAATGGTGTCACTTTGGGCACCGTGGAAGTGTCCTAGCTGGCCTCCAGCTCTGTCTCCAGGAGAGCATGGGTCTCTAGTCCTGTGCTACCTCCTCCAGCCCATGCAAAAATGTGGGATACCCAGCGTATTTCACAGCCACCAAATCCTTCACCAGAGAAAACATGTGCGCTATGGCTAACCCTCATATTTTCAGGCCTTTTATTCAACATAAATATTTAGCATCTCTTGAGTCTGTGCAAAGACCATAGGACTGCACAGAACAGACCCAGGCCAAGAGAAACGTGATGTGGTATTTTAAGCCTTCTAGTTACGGTCCACATCCCGCACAGATCTGCGCTAATGCTACAGCTGCCCATACCCAGATCGTTCCCACGTGCGTTCCCAGCCTCTGGCATCCATTTCTGTACGCCTGTCTTTGGACCCACTCAACATCTACGGTGCCTCCAAGCCAGATTCCTCTTCACAGAATGCAGGAAATCAGAGCAGTCAGGTCTGGATGTGCAGGCACAGCTTTTCTAAGGGGGTACAGGGTGTTGGGGCTGAGACCTTTCAAAAATGGAGCCATTTTTTAAGTTTAGTTGCACTACATGTGTCACCAGAGGAACACAGCTCCTTGGAGCATTGTTCTGGAAGATCTTCTCATCAACACAGATCTCAGACTGAGAGATACTAATGAATAAGGAGAAGGAGCAGAGCTTAGTCTAATGTCAAATTATTCTAAAGTATAATTCAAAGCTGTTTCATGTGATTTAATCCAGGGTAAAACAGATCAAGAAGTGCATCTCCACCTTGTTTCCACTGCCAGTACGCTCATAGCAAGCAGCAATGTAAATCTTAGGTGACTGCTGAAACTCTGTAAGGTGGGTTCAGGACATATTTTTGAAAACCAGTTAAGAAGAACCTGCATCTCTTCTCACTCAATGGCTACAACAAGCTCTGTTTTATCCTGTATAAATTAATGTGTTGAATAGCAGGCCAATGTCATTCAACATGGGGTAGCTTATCACAGAGGACAAGCCTCTGTAGGCCTCTGAATCATGGCAATGCACAGAATCACTCACTAGCTGTGCAAAGAAGTTTTGTTACTGCTCTGGCTTTCACACCAATGACTTCTTTGAAGAATGGACGTTCTTCGCAAAGAAGGGTTTCAGGTCTCTGGGTGACTTGGGCCTAAAAGACCTGGTAAAAAGTAGCCTAACATGATGATACTAAAGCATCTATTGTTCTGGACCTGCTTTTGGATTTCTCATTTCTAAACGTGTGTCCTCAGTGCAGAGGTGGAACCATCTTCCAAGTAAACTGATGTAAATCGGGCACTCAGTCCCTGCATCATCTGTGATTGTATATACAGCTGGAATGCTGGGAGTGCAAGGAAGAACTGAGATTAAGCATTTAAAATGGATATCTCTGTTTCTGATTCATCTGACCTTATTTTAGGCACCCAACAGTTCACTCAAGTCAGGAATCCAAATGCCATGGCTTTTTTACGCAGTCAAAGGGGAGGAGGAGAGACTTCCAGAGAGGAGATTCAACCTGTTTATCATCCTAGCCTGGCTATCTCCACTTGGTGGGTGCCCTCCTCTCTGCGCAGCCTGACAGTGACTGACTTTCCATCGCTGACCGCGGTGTGGCCTGTCTGCTTTACCCAAGTACTCTGCTCGTTGTTCAAACCCATCCAGCACTGAGCAATGCCAAGGTGATACCACCTGTAAGTATGAATGGAGCAACCACATGGCTCTAAAAAGAAATTGCTTGGTATTACAGTCACATGCTTGTCCAGCTACAGTCGATGGCGATGTCCTTATTGCTGATAAGTACGTTGGGATTTGGCCCTGACAGCTGACGCATAAAGCACAAAGTCGATTTTGACACTGAAAGAAGAACAAAAAAGAAAAAACATGTAAAAAATCGTGGCAAGAGGAAGGAAAAAAGAAGAAGAGCTCATTTGAAGGTGACTGAATGCAGTTTCAGAGCTGTTGGTTGTTCTTTGGATCAGACTTGTGTATTAGTTAATACGACAGATTTTCCCTCTTTACATTTTATTCTTATTTTGAGCCCGGATTCTGTGCAACATTTCTGCAGAAAAAAATGCATTTGTGAAATGCTGATTTTCTGCAATTAGTTTCTGATTTTTCAAATTTGTCCTTCACTCCAAGGCTTTTGAGCCTCCATCAAGCAGCATTTTTGAGAGACTATGGGAAAAAGAAATCCTTACAAAACAAAAACAGTATTTTCAGAATTCCACTCTACTGCTTTCAGACTATTTCCATCAACCCTCTTATTCATTTTGATTTATTTCCATCCATAAGCAGACTAACGCTTTTCTATGCTTTTATTGTTCTTCAAGAATAGGCCTTCTATTGGAGAAAAATAATGTCTCTACGACCACCACTTTGCTCAATGCAGATCTTCATTAATCTGCAGCCACAGTACAGGCTTTTAGCAGCAAGCACTTTTGATGGGAATTGAATTTGATACTGCATTATGGTTGTAGGGCTTCTCACAATAGACTGTGTTCTTTTCTGTGTCTGTGCACAATCAGAGAGACCCAATTAAATAATTTGGTGCAATAATGGAGAACAAAAGAGTATGAGGGCTTAAAGTGAGGGCTTCAGCATTTGTATTCTCCCTTTTCTGTATCATGTTAATTAATTTGCCTGAAAACCAAAAGAAAGAACATAATGTGAAAAGCATAGCTCATCTACAACATGGAGGCACTTTAAATGCAGATACCATACCAAATCAACATGTAACAAAGGAACATTCTTTGCATTTCCATAAGAAAAAAAAAATAAAATAAAGTTGCCAGCTAATGTTGAGTGGCCCTGGTTGTGACCACTGGAAATAACGGTAGCTATTTAGGGGGAAAAAAAACAAGTATTAAGGGCAGGATAATACTTCGTGGCCCTGTGATAACATCTACAAATAAATACACAGTTTTGAAGCCTAACTGGTGGGTAGAAAATGACTGGACTCAACAGAGACAGAGATCTCAATTTTTCTGGGCCTTTAACATTTTTTTTTTTTTATCTTCTGGGCTCAATTCTAGTCTATTCTTCCCGTAAAATAGCTCAAAGCAGATGCTTCCAGAGAAGTCCAGCCCCTGCTCCTCCGTTTGATTTAGAAACTCCAACAGTATTTCAGTGGGCACTAGGGCAGTCTCTGCTCCACTGTCATTCCAGTCTGCAACTGAGTTTATCCAGCAGAAAAGATCCATTTACCCCCTGCCGAAATAAATACTGTGGCCCAGCAGTCATGCAGTCCTTATTCGCTCCTTGGAGCCTGGAAGCTGAGGTCAGTGAGCTGAGATTATTTGCAGCTTGGATGACAGGAGCTACGCTGCACTCTGCAGTGCTGTCTCCTCCGTAGTCCCCCTCTAAAGGCGAACCACTGAGATCTGTAAAACTGGCACACATTTTTCCTGTAATAAATCGTTTAAGCTATTAAGTGTTTGAAGTCCTAAAAGATGCAAACCCAAGGATTATTCTGTTGTGTCTTGTCCATTAGCAAGTGGAAAAAGAATATTTGCAGAGCTGTGATCCAATTGCATTCATTATTATTACCTGTTAAATACTACTTTAGGGATATTAGGGGGAAGAATTTACCTAAAGGTTATGAATCTTATTTCACAGTATATTAATAAAAAGCATCACATCTGGGTAAAAATATGATCACAAATTGGGACTTCAATCCAGTTTAGAAATTTACACAATTACTTCTTTTTAAAATAGAAAGATATATGTCTTAGCTAGCTACAATTAGCTTCTTTCTAGCTGGAAAAGCTAGAAAGCTTCCTAGCATCAGCCCTGTTGTATCCCCACACCTCCAGAGAAAGCCGTTTAGTTTGGGGTTTGAGCTGTACAGCAGCTTTGTAACTGCAGCTGTCAGGCTACCTGCATATCACACATCCTATTAAAAGTACTGAAAATGATCACCACATCACCTCTCATCAAGGTGTATTACATACCTTTGCTGCTACGGTGCTGTACTTCCCAGCAGAGACATCTTTTTATATCAACATTCCTCCTGAATATTACTTGTGTTGACAAGTTACTAGAATGAAATCTGGGTGGGAGGATCTGGAGGTATCACAAATGGCTAAGATATTTGTGGCTTTTAATCATTGCAATTACCTGTGCATTTCCAAACAACTTTTTTTTTAGAAGTGAGGCGTTTTATCTTCCTCCCTTCTCCTTAAACTTATTAAATATATCACAACAGCATGCTGCTTTGTTAATCGCCCTTCGTTCTCAAGATCAACTTTCCTGGGAAACACCACCACCAGCCAGCCTGGATCAACTACAGCATGGGAGGCTGCAGCCCTACTTATCAGCCTATTTAGTAATACGTGTGAGCTATCATGACAAGTGCTGTTCATTTCGGTAGGTCTTCAGCCCATAATTAAAATATATGAGGCTTACAGTTGTTATGTTTCTACTTGCAGCGTGGGGACATGAAAACAGAATGTCCTCCTTGGTTCTTAGCAAGTTACTTCTGATCCAACATTAAAAAAAAAAAGAATGTTCATATTCTCAGTTAATTCAGTCTAAAAGTGTCACACTTATTCAGCAGCAGTTAAAATAGGCTGTGATGAGAGCATGACAATTTCCAGCTAAACTAGAGGATAATTAGAAATGCCCCGTAGCAGGCAAGTCAGTGCTTCAATTTATTTGCTGTTTATTACCAAGTCCCTGCCCCTTGGGTGTAATGACTGTAAAGCAGCACCTGCAGCTTCCCAGTGTTTGATTTAGTGCTGTAAATGGTGCTCAGAGAGTAGATTAAGCTGGAATGTGATCAAACCTTATTTGCAATCCGATTATACAAACTGCTCCTTGCACTGACCAGATTGAAGTAATTTCCCTATAGAAACGTTACACTCACTTTGGTGTAAAAATGATTAACATTTGCTGACTGTAGGTCAGCCTTTCACTTCCAGTGTAATTCTTTATCAGGCAGGATGCCCATCTTTTTCTTGTGTTTGCCACGTTTGTGTACCGTGCGGTATTTAACCAATGGATATAATCAAACCCTTTTTTTTTCAGGTCTTGTTGATGAATGATTGTAATAAGTAAGCACTCCAGCATAAGCAGATTAAACCATTTTTTTCCCCGTTTGATTGTTCAGCAGTATTGACATGCTTAATGATCTAACAGAGAACGGCTACAGAATGAAGGAATTTCCATATTTTACTGAAAACGGCTATTGAGGTATTTATAAACAAACAGCCAGTACACACATGGCGCTTTAACTTCAGCATTGGGTAGCATTGCTGGGCACCCACATCAATCCAAGAACTAACCCACATTTCTTTCAAAAAGTGCCTAAATACTCGCTGCCACTACTAATCCTTTCACTCTTAAATAATCAGCAACATAAGGCTTCTTGGTTCCCAGTAGCCTTTTTTTTTTTTTTGCACCGTATCAGGAATTCTGGATGTGAAAACTGTTTCTCAGACAATTAGCCTCTGGTTATGAAATGCAACCAAATATATTCTGCACACTAAAAGCAAACACTTGGCTCTCCACATATTTCTGTGACAATCAAAGAAATATTTTAGCCTGAAATGCATTATCAAGCCTGACTCAAATACCAGCAATAACATGTTTTGTTGTATAACATTTTAAAGCTGATTTTCTACAGACGTTTTAGCTGTAACCCTTTAGACACCATGGTCCTGAAGGTTTCACAGATCACCACATTCATACCCAGTCTCTGGAGCTGAGAGTTGGGAGAATATGGCTCCTGCCCCGGTCAACAGCCTTCAGAAGGAGATTCCTGAAGTGGTTTGCAATAGGTACCGGGTACGGTCACGCAGGCACCGTCCAGGAATCCCCAAATACGCCACGCAATCTTCTGCTGTCAAATAGCCGTGCTCGCCTGGTGACAGCCAGCAATTGGCTCCCACTGGGCTCCCGTGCAAAGGCCGTGCTGAGGCAGCACCGCGTTTGTCCCAGCACAACTCAGAGGGGCCACGCGCGGGTTTCTCTGACATATATATCTTCTGGCTGTTTTTTATGATACCTGAAAGATTAGAATTAAGTCATGCCAAAAATATCCATTTAACTTCAGCATTTTTAAGCTTCCTGTACAACAAGTGTTGAGGAAATTAACACCTGCAAGACAGCGGGCTGAGTTATGGGTTTATTTATATGCCTTTAATTTTACTCTCTGATTGGAAAGAGAGAAAATTGCGTCCTGATGGATCTCTTCATCAAAGCCAATTTTATCCCAAGCCCACTGGAAAGAAGTCAGATCCTTCCGCCCATTGCAGAGGGCGTCAGATCAGCCCATTACCCTGCAAACAGGAGGCTTTTTTTCCACCTTGTTTTCTGAAGATTGCAGCAATCACCTATAATAGAATACAAGAGCTGAGTTTCATGAGAACAACTGGTTGCCACAAAACAATTTGTAATACAACTTTTTGTTCGTTTTACAGCAGCAATTCGCTTTCCTTTGGACAGAGCCACAGCTGTACAATGACGGGAGCACGCTGTATAGGTGTTATGGGGATGCTGCACCAAGCACTTGGTTCATGAAGATAGCTCCTCATTGTAAAGCTGAGGGGAAGCATTTTGATGGCTCTAATATAAAATTAGGGTTTCACAAATGAAGCTCCTTTCCTCCTGCCCTGTGCAATGTCAAAAAGAAATAACGAATAGTTACTCTTGCACTCCTACAGCGGGAAAACCAGAGACCGAATGACACCCCGATTCCCCGCGTCTTAGTGAACAGGCAGGCAATGTAAAGCTTGTCCGTATGGAAAGCAGGACTGAAGTGACAGGGCTCTTACGCAGAGCAGCACAAAGGACCAGTATCAGGGTAAGCAGAAGATGGTTCGGTATTTAAGTGCTTGTAGCAACAATGCAGAGCTGCGTGACGTACAAGTTCTTGTAGCTCAAATAGATCGTAAATATGTATTTTAAGAGACTCCTGCAGACCATTTATAGGTTGAATGACTCCCCAAGCATAGAAGACACATTTTCTGCTTTTGCTGTTTCTTTATCTTAATTCTTTCTCTGAACTTTTATTTCAGTTAATAAAACAATATTGCTCTTTTTTTTCTTTTTTTACCATGATGCACGTGCCGTTTGGAGTTAATATTGATGGGAAGCTTAGACCAGATTTGAAAATGATCATACTGGGAGCTGTTTGATATCAATAGGAATTTGTATGTCTGTGTGGGGATGGGACGTAAGAGTCCAAGCATCTGGACCTGACAGCCTTTGCTCAGGGAAAATGGGACTTCTGTTTTGGTGAAAACAGGTCCAAAAAAGGATCTCAGGATTTTTCCCTAATTCTGGCAAACTGATATTTTTTTAAGCAAGAAAAGGGGAAGGTAGGCCATCTTTGGGAATGCTAGGTTTTTCTAAGTTTGACATTTATTATGGAAAAAATCTTGCACTTAAGTTAAATTTTCCTGTTGTGTGTTTTTCCGTGTTATGCCAGCTGTCTCCCCACATCCCGCTCTTTCAGTCATTTTCTATGTGTTTTGTCTTTATTTATTTAGGCCAATAAAAGAGATTTTTGCAGCACTAACAACAATCCCCAGGGTCTGGTTATGGCTGAGGAAAAGCTTGTCTTTAATTTGTACCTACCCTTCCGAGGGGGTTCGAGAAATCCTTCAGAGGTTGTGTTGCGGGGAGGGAGCTGCTTTTCCCAGGGGACTGCCTCTTCCATTACCCTCTCGCTCACTCCGGCAGCCAGCAAGGGTGGAAAGGGAAGCACCAGCCTAACAGCCCCTGCAATGATTTCAAATAAGGCGACGGTCTGTTGTTTCTTCAGCAGCGAGTGGAATACACCGAATTATGTGTTTAACAGGATGGTTCTTTGTGCACCGGTTGTCATTACGTCTGTGGTCGTTATCTTGCCGCTGCCTCTTTTTTTTCCAAGCTAATTGGAGGTTGCCCTGTGTTTACGGTGGAGCATACAGTGAGTGCTGAGGTATTTAAATACTTCAAATAAATGAAGACAAATGTCCTGGTGAAGGTTTTCAGGTGTGGCTGGAGGCTGAGAAGACACAGGATCGGTGTGGGGGTGTGCTAGTCTTCTATCTTCCAAAAATTGGTCCTACCTGAAGCTGTTCACATCAGGCACCTTGCAACTAATTCGGCAGACCAAAGTAAATCTCACTTTGAGAAACAAAAAGTTCATATTGGTTAGGTTACTATGAGCACCACTGAGCTTTCCTGTCCCTGATGGGACCCCCATTCCCCCGCCCGCTGGTGTGGCATGGCTGGCCATGGGGTCCCTGCTCCTCATCCCCCCTCATGGGCGGCTCCACTCCTCCTGCGCCCTGGCAGTGAGCTCCGGTGCCCATGGGCAGGGCGGTGGGTGGCTGTCCCAGGGGAGCTCCGTCCCACGGGTGCTCTCAGAGCCCCAACAACAGCAACACCTCACACGGCACTTCTGCTGGTGGCGAACTGCGATTTTTACATCCTCTTCTGTTCGATTTCGGTGTCTGAATCTGCTGCTTGTGGACGGTTAGGAAGCCCAGGTGAGGACAAAACCATATTGGCTCACATGTGCGGACCTGCCTACAAAACTTGTGCTGTTTCAGACTGGCCGTGCTTCCCTGGGGTGGTCCTCACTGGCTCCCAAACCATGCCGTACATTTTGGGATGCACAAAATGCAGGGTGGTTGTCAGGATGTGAAAGCAGGAGGTAGGCACTGCCAAATTCATTTTTTATTCTCATTTAAGCCAAGATTTGGACCCAGATAGCCAGAGTTTTAGAAATGTAATTGAAATGAATATCACATACATTGGAAATATACTCTGTGTGTCTTACATGCATTGAGGTCAACGTTATTTGACTGAGAAGGTCACTGACTGTATTTTAACACTTGTCCTTCCCTCTCATGGCCAACATTTTGGATACTTACAGCAACAAATGGCCATGGCTGATGAGTAGTCACCTGATTCCATGACAAAAACCAAAGCACTTTAGTCCAGTGTAATGGCAATGTCACAGCTACTGAGAACTCATGCTGCAATCCCTCTGTGTCACTTAACTCACATAAACGAGCAGTCTTGTATCAGCCCCCTTCATGACTGCTACCCTTGGTTGAGTCCAAGGGCTCGTTGAGAGGTAGTTATTGGTTGCTAATAAAGTATTTGGAGTTGCAACCTGATATAGATTAGTTGCAGAGGGATCTGGAGAGGTTCAGTCTTACTGCAAAATCCAACAGGAGCATCAAGAGAATGAAAAGTCACCTTATAATTCACCACTAACCCAGAGAATGTGGCCCTCTGCATCGCCCATAGCTTTATATACCAAAGCCTCTCCTACCCTCCTACGGAAAAAGAGGGAATGCAGCAGTGGTCCTGGGAAGTTGTTTGCTTTTGCTTTCCTCTAAATGTAGGACTGAGCTTTCCAGCTCTGTGAACCCCAGGACTTAGAGGAAGAGGAAACACCTGCCCTGTGGTGCAGATAGACATTCAAGGAAGGCTGACATACTTCTTCCTCACCTTCCTCCCCTCTTCCTAGGGTGGGCCCAGGCTGCTAAATGCACCCAGCAGTGCAAAATACAGAAAAGATTAATCCTGAAGGAAATAAATTATTGTAGAAATGACACTAGCTCAGCACCATCAGAAACTAATTGTTGGCCTCATTAGGAAACATCATTAATACTCAGAGATGACTGGGATATCCTGCAAAACAAAGTGGGTGGTTTGGTGCAGAAGTCTGATGAAAAATGCAATAGAAAATGCAAGGACGGGAGCTGGGGGGATTACTCACAAGAATTTCTGCTGCCAGCTTGGAGATTCCCATTTAGAAGAAAGTAAGGAGGGGAGAGACTTGGGTATGTCAGCTGGTCAGAGCTTCACAGCTGAGCTGCCAGTTGTGAAGCAGCCAAGAAAAAAAGCAGGAAAAAAAGCCAAAAAAGCCAAGAAAAAAGCCCAAAGGCACCAGCCAAGGTATTGCCAGTAAATGCAGGGAAATACTAAAGCCAGAACAGTAAACGAGCGAGGAAAGAGGTGCCAAATCGAGACAAATAAGCCCATGATGCTGCAGCTGCTGCCATCGCTGCCATGCAGGCAATGGGGTTGCTAGTCGCCTGGACTGTGGGCAGAGGGGCTGGGGAGAGGGGGGCATCAGTGGGCAGGAACAAGAACAGAGGAGGGCTCCTCAGATGACTGGGAAAATAGAGATCCTCTTTTAAAAGAAGATAATACAAGTGCTTGCCTTGCTTGGCCCAGCAAAACAAAGCAGCGGTGGGATGCAGCTGCTCTCTGTACATCAGGAGAGTAATCATAGAATCATAGAATGGTTTGGGTTGGAAGGGACCTTAAAGGTCATCCCATGGGCAGGGACACCTTCCACTAGACCAGGTTGCTCAAAGTCCCATCCAACCTGGCCTTGAACACTGCCAGGGATGGGGCAGCCACAACTTCTTTGGACAACCTGTTCCAGTGCCTCACCATCCTCACAGTAAAGATTTTTTTCCTAGTATCTAGTCTAAATCTAGCCTCTTTCAGTTTAAAGCCATTACCCCTTGTCCTATCACTCCATGCCCTTGTAAAAAGTCCTTCTCCAGCTTTCTTGTCGGCCCCCTTTAGGTACTGGAAGGCTGCTATAAGGTCTCCCTGGAGCCTTCTCTTCTCCAGGCTGAACAACCCCAACTCTCTCAGCCTGTCTTCATAGGAGAGGTGCTCCAGCCCCCTGATAATCTTCGTGGCCCTCCTCTGGACTCACTCTAACAGGTCCATGTCCTTCTCATGTTGGGGGCCCCAGAGCTGAATGCAGTACTCCAGGTGGGGTCTCATGAGAGCAGGGTAGAGGGGGAGAATCACCTCCCTCAACCTGCTGGTCACGCTTCTTTTGATGCAGCTCAGGATATGGTTGGCTTCCTGGGCTGCAAATGTACATTGTCAGGTCGTGTTGAGTTTTTCATCAACCAACACCCCTGAGTCCTTCTCCTCAGGGCTGCTCTCAATCCACTCATCACCCAGCCTGTATTTGTGCTTGGGATTGCCCCGACCCATGTGCAGGACCTGGCATTTGGCCTTGTTCAACTTCAGGAGGTTCACACGGGCCCACCTCTCAAGTCTGTCACGGTCCCTCTGGATGGCATCCCTTCCCTTCAGTGTGTCGACTGCACCACACAGCTTGGTGTCGTCAACAAACTTGCTGAGGGTGCGCTCAATCCCACTGTCCATGTCGCTGACAAATATGTTAAACATTGCCCGCCCCAATACTGACCCCTGAGGAACGCCACTTGTCACTGGTCTCCCTTTGGACATCGAGCCATTGACCGCAACAACTTGAGTGCAACCATCTAGTCCATTCCTTATCCACTGAGTGGTCCATCTGTCAAATCCATGTCTCTCCAATTTAGAGACAAGGATGTTGGTAGGGACAGTGTCAAATCCTTTGCACAAGTCCAGGTAGATGATGTCAGTTGCTGTTCCCTTATCCACCAATGCTGTAATCCAACTGTAGAAGGCCACCAAATTTGTCAGGCATGATTTGCCCTTAGTGAAGCCATGTTGGCTGTCACCAATCACCTCCTTATTTTCCATGTGCCTTAGCATAGTTCCCAGGAGGACCCGCTCCATGATCTTGCCGAGCACAGAGCTGAGACTGACTGGCCCGTAGTTCCCAAGGTCTTCCTTTTTTCCCCTTTTTAAAAATGGGGGTTATGTTTCCCCTTTTCTAGTCAGTGGGAACTTCCCCAGAATGCCACAACTTCTCAAATATGACGGATAGTGGCTTAGCCACTTTGTCCGCCAGTTCCCTCAGCACCCACAGATGCATCTTATCAGGTCCCGTGGACTTGTGCATCTTCAGGTTCCTTAGATGGTCTTGAACCTGATCTTCTCCTACAGTGGGCAGTTCTTCATTCTCTCAGTCCCTGCCTTTGCCTTCTGCAACTTAGGTGGTGTGCCTGGAGCACTTGCCAGTGAAGACTGAGGCAAAAAAGTCGTTGAGTACCTCAGCCTTCTCCATATCCTGGGTAACCAGGTCTCCCGTTTCCTTCGGGAGAGGGCCAACATTTTCCCTAGTCTTCCTTGTATCACTGACATACCTATAGCAGTTTTTCTTGTTGCCCTTGACATCCCTGGCCAGATTTAATTCTATCAGGGCTTTAGCTTTCCTAACCTCATCCCTGGCTGCTCGGACAATTTCTCTGTATTCCTCCCAGGCTACCTGTCCTTGCTTCCACCCTCTGTAGGCTTCCTTTTTGTGTTTGAATTTGTCCAAGAGCTCCTTGTCCATCCATGCAGGCCTCCTGATGTTTTTGCCTGACTTCCAAGCTCAGGACTGCTGCATCATAACAAAGAGGAAGAGGTGAACCTTGAATATTAACCAGCTTTCTTGGGCCCCTCTTCCCTCCAGGGCTCTATCCCACGGTACTCTACCAAGCAGATCCCTGAAGAGGCCAAAGTCTGCTCTTCTGAAGTCCAGGCTAGTCAGCTTGCTGTGTGCCCTCCTCACTGCCCTAAGGATCTTGAACTCCACCATTTCATGGTCACTGCAGCCAAGGCTGCCCTTGAACTTCACATTCCCCATCAGACCCTCCTTGTTGGTCAGAACAAGGTCCAGCATAGCACCTCTCCTCATTGGCTCCTCTATCACTTGGAAAAGGAAGTTATCATCAGCAACACATTCCAGGAATCTCCTGGATTGCACATGCCCTGCTGTGTTGTCCAACAGGTATTGGGGTGGTTGAAGTCCTCCACAAGGACCAGGGCTTATGAATGTGAGGCTGCTCCTACCTGTCTATAGAGGGCCTCATCCACTTGGGCTTCCTGGTTGGGTGGCCTGTAGCAGGCACCCACTACGCTGTCATCTGTCCCTGCCCTCCCTTTAATCCTGAGCCATAAGCTCTCCATCAGCTCCTCATCCATCCTCAGGTGGAGCTCCACGCACTCCAGCGGTCATTGACACAGAGGGCGATGCTCCCTCCTCGCCTCCCCTGCCTGTCCTTCCTAAAGAGCCCGCACCCTTCCATTCCAACACTCCAGTCCTAGGAGCCATCCCACCACATCTCCGTGATGCCAATAAGATCACAGCCCTGCAGATGTATGCACACGCCTCTAACTCTTCTTGTTTATTCCCCATGCTACATGCATTTGCACAGAGGCATTTAGGTTGGGCCCCCAATGAAGGTGACTTAGTGGCTGGAGTGGCTGGAATTCCTTTGTGCTGCTCTTCAGGTCCTCTCCTGCTGACCTATGAACCCTCTCCAGGCTCTGGGCACCTATTGCTGGCACTGGCATCAAACTGGTAGGAGAGGGATGGACTGAGGTTCCCCTCCTCCGGCAACTTCAGTTTGAAGCCCTCTTCACCAGCTTGGCAAGCCGATGACCAAAGATGCTCTTCCCCTTCTCTGACAGATGGACCCCATCAGCCCCCAGTAGACCAGGTTTCTTAAAGCGAGTCCCACGGTCTTTAGTAGCCAAACCCCGGGTGGTGGCACAAGTCCCGTAACCATTTGTTGATTCACCAGATTCAACTGGCCCTTTCAAACCCCTTCCCTTTGACCGGGAAGACTGATGAAAAAACTACCCGCACTCCAGAGTCCCTTACTGCCTTACTGTAATGCGTAGGGCAGGAGAAGAGCAGTTTGAAGAACAATGTTGGCACAAGAATAAATAGGTTTGAGCTGATCCTTGCTAAGTTTCAGCTGAAAGTCAAAGGATTTTGAGAGTCATGAAGTTCTGGAATAGCAATTGGATGTGGAAAAATGAGACGCTTCCTAAGGAGCAGAATAGTTTTATGAAACATGAAGTGATGCTTGTTGCAGAGGAAGTTCTTGTGCCCCTTGTTTTCCAGGAAAACCCCACGGATATCTGCTGCATAACTAAGGGACCCTGACACACAGAGCGGGGCACTTTGCAGCCCATTCTTTCCCCTCTTGAAACATGTTAGCCCAAACACACGCTGGCGAGCGCCTGGGAGTACCTGCCCAAGCAGGGCAACAGCAGATGCCCAACAGAGGAGAGAGGAGACACGGTATTCCCCAAGCGCTATCCTGCAGCTAGAGGGAAAGTCGGGAAGGGAGAGTGGAGTTTCTTAGGTTGCCTGGTTTTCTTCGTGTTTTTTTTCAGCAAGGTGGTCTCTGGGCAGTAACTGCAATGTGGAGGCTTAAGTGAGCAGTGTACAGCAATGTGGATTTCCACGCTGCAAGCTCAAGAGAAGCAACCAACATTAGTCAGGCTTCAGAGTACTAGAAAGCCTCCATAACTGAGGCAGACATGAACTGCAGGCTTACAGATGCTTCCACTACCTAACTATTCTCTCGCGCTGCCAAAGTCCTGTCCCAGCACGCGCAGCACATAACTGGGGAAGCACAGACTGGGAACAGCCTGTTCTTCCAACGTTCCCAAGTGGTAGTCAGCAATCTGGAGGAGCTTCCCAGGATGACACAGTGTTAACGAGCCCAGAGTGAAAGACAGGTGGTACTGTCCTAAATAATAAAAATAAGAAAAGGTGGAGCACAAGACTCATTTGTAGTAGCTACAGTGTTAAATTAATACTTGCCCAGCCCATTTGAGCTTTTAAATGCGAGTTAAATCATTTTTCTCTGACACTTCAAAAAAAACGCATCTTTTGGCCTCATCTAGGCAAGTTTATAGAGACTAATGCAACCCCTGTTCTGATGAGTTTACAGGCTAAGAAACTGCTTTTAAAACCAGCTAATTACTATGAATATCATCAGCAAATTTCTCAATAGCATTAATGCATGTTGTCTGATCTCTAACCTATTGCACTCAGAGATGTCACTGCAACCCTGTAACAACTCCATTGCAAGTTCAGCTTTAAATGGCTTTTAATGTGATTTCAACATGATTTCAATAACTGTCATTGTATGTTTTCCCCATCAGAACACGGAAATGGCTTCACGGTGGAAAAGACATAGAGTATCATACCCATCCTAAGAAAGGGGCAACGCCTGAGCACTAAGGTGGGTGGTAACAAGCCAGTGCCAGCCTTTGTACTACCCAGTAGGAGACTATCTTGCAGCAGATTTCAGAATGTGAAGCATTTCATGGGTTTCACCAAAAATTGTTACAGTTGTCCATGCTATTGCTCTACTTTCTCAATTTGAGCCTGCTTCCTATTGGAGTTCTCATTCCTAATGGCCACCCTGGTCTTATGTGTGGCAAGTAGCTAGTCTTGTTCGACAACATCCAGTAAGCAGCACAAGGACAGTGAACATTTTCAGTGTGACATAATGCTTGTGGGTGTTTCATAAGAATGGATTTTCAGGACACACTTGACGGAAGAGAGGGTTAGAAGGGCAGTACAAACACTATCTGGTAAGAAACAGAGTGATGTGTGTGGAAGAAAACAATAAAGGGACTAGTAAGGCTAGTACTGCTGGGATGAAGAGCACGAAGAGGAATATGGCAGGGGAAAAAAAGCCTGAGATACAGGAAGGTCAGCATGAAAAGTTTCCACTCAGTTTTTTAGAAGTTGGGGTCAAAGGAAAAGCCTTGCTGAAGGGCATGAAACGATCTGTCCAAGGAGAGGGCTTCTTTCTTTTTTTAACAGCAGCAGTGTTTGGATAGAACTGGAGGGCGTAATGTAGGTGTCAAAGAATAATGCAGAACTCATGAGGGATTTTAAGACTGTGGATAAATACCTTGGCTATCAGAAGGAATCTTAAGTGCAGTGTTGAAAAGAGAAACAATCGAACATGGAGACGGCACAGGTATGGCAGGAGCCAGAGAGGGAAAATGAAGAATGTCTCCATGGCTCTGTGTCCGAATAAAGAAACGGAAACAGAGTATTTTCAACAAAAAGGGAGCAAGTGGCGTAGTGGGAAAAAAGATTACAAGTGGGGGTTGGTCATGTTAACTGTGAACTGCTGTGCAATATAGTGTAGTGTTTCAGTGGAGTGGAGAAGCATAGGGGATTGAAAAGAGAGAAGGTCCTTGCATCCTTAGTGGTGGCTGGATCCACGGAAATGGAAGGCATCTCTCAGCAGCAGCATCTTCAGGATGCAACAAGGAATCTTGTAGACATCACTGACTGTACCGACTAGAGGTGGGATTCAGCTGCCTACATTTAGGCAATTGGAGTAACCTCCGTCCAGCTGCCTCTCCCAGTATCCAGTAATCCTAGTCATATCTGCCAGCACTATGAACATATCTCAGATACCTTATGGCAAGCTCAGAGGACACTAGACGTTTATGTCTCTGCAGTGACATCTCAGTCATGATCTTTGACCGCAGTGGAGACCTGAAACACCCAGCTTACATTAGACATCAACACTGTAGACTTTTAAATTTGAATGCCCATGATCTGGAGCTGAATTTCACGTTAGACAGTTGTAGTTAGCTGAGATGAAGGGAGCCAACAGGCCTACCTTCTACGTGTAGAATTGTAAAGATGATTGCCTTCAAATCTTCTTTAAAAATGTGAAATTGGATGAAAAAGGATAAACATATTCAATTTTTTTTTGGAGAAAAACAGAGACCAGTTTGGGATTGGATTGATGTTTGGCCAACCTGTTCCCTTTCATCTCGAACTCATAATATTGTTATCTGAAACCAACTATAATGTATGCCTTTTCAAATCCTGATTTATGAATTTCACAGTTTGTAGCAAGTATGACAACTCTGGCATGTACGCATAAATGAGATACTGTAAGATTTGCAGTCTGTGGGGCTATTTGTTAGAGAATTGTTGATTTCAGTGCAATTCCTATTTGATAGGTATCTAGAGTATAGATGTTAAGTGGCAACTTGATTGTTTTCTCTCTCCCGGTGAACTGGTTCAGGTGATGCCCCAGTTGTCTTGAGCTTTCACTGCCTGTGATGAAGACAGCTGACTGAATCTAGATAGGGACGTATCTTCTTGCCCTCTCATGTCACAGACATGCTCTGTGCCCCTACAAGTGACAGAAAAAGGGGGCACCCAAAGTACCTTCCACTGATCGAACACAGTGTCTAGATACTTGCAATGCCATGGCTTACTGCAGAACATTGCTGGCTTCTTACTCAGATCCCTGGGCACTGACAACACCACGTATCATCCATCAGCATTTCCTTGTTTCTCCTCTAAATTGCCTATCTTCTTACAAGCAAGAGTGCAAAAAAGCAAGAAGGAAATAAAACATGGAAAACAGGAACAAGGAATGTGATAAAAAATACATTCAGTTCAGCCATCTGCTATTCCAAGCACACAGGCCACATAATCTATTTCATAAGCTCACAGAGCTCCATCTCAAGTGCTGTTAGCATTTTGCCCACCCTCTTCCAAATAAAAGGTTGATCCAAACCCTCTGCCTTCTGACAGCAGAGAACCCCCTTTCCCAGGCAAAGTTTACCCATGGCCAGTTTATATCTATTTGTTCTTTTGCCAACATTCTCTTTAGGTGAAGAAACTCTGCTCTGTAAATATGTCAGAGGGGTAAACATCAACAGTGGAGATCAATCACGTCTTATTATAAGCAGCTAATTAAGCCAGTCTCTTCTAGATCCTTATATGAGAACAGACTCACTTTTCCTACTAATGATTCTCTGTGTGGGATTGAATTTTCATGATTGCTATGCCTAAAACTGTACATTCAAAACGAGGTGTTACCAGAGTCCTGTCCGGCAGTACGAATACTTTTTTTTCCCCACTGCTGGAAATACCTTGGCTTACTCGACCGTGTTAGTGGGTGTGTTGGAATCAGAATCCACAGCCAACCTAAAGACGTAGAAAACCTGTAGCTTAAATCATCTGCAAGTCTTTCTTATACAGGGTTGTCCTACAAAAGCAGGATTTGCAAGTGTGGCTCCTGTAGAAGCTCTTTTCTTGCCTTATTTTGACTGTCTTCCTCCTGGATGTGCCTCCATTACCAGGTCCCACGAAGCACCCATAATTTAGCTGAAGGGAGTTTGCATGCAATCTAGTGAAGAGACAACTACGAAGGCAGATGAGACACGTTATGAAACATGTCACACCTGCTGTATCATCAGCAAATGTTTCTGAAACTGAAGAGTCATCTGCTTTACACCATGTGAAAGTCAGGATAACTTACATGAAAAGCTGGTGTCTTATTAAAGACCTATAAATGTTACAGATAAATATTCTGTCCTTACTGTGATTTCCTTACTCCACACTTGACTCATCTTATTAATTATGAAAAAAATGGAGGAAGCCCTTCATATAGGTGGAACTTAGAATAGTGCCTCTCTTCTTAAGTGCAGTCCTGTCATTTCACACCTCCTCAGTAAGTGACCCTTAAAACTCTAATGAAAATCCTGAATATATATAGAGACAGGCCATGGACTTGAGGTACAGTCAAAGCAAAGTCATAGAAATCCATTATGCAAAGAGGCAAATGATGTCTTTTTCTGCTTCTCAGTAGCATCTTGAACTAAAAGGGAAAGATAACCCAGCTAAAAATACAGAAAGCTCAGCAAAACAGAGGGTAGTGAAACTGCCCTTTGTAATAAAACACATCTTACAGACATTGGTCATGCAAAACTAAAAACTGGATGAAATATGCTTATAGTTTTTTTCTATATCAGGAGACACACATTTCTTCATTTACAAATATATGGATTGGCAACACAACAAATCACTTACCTTTCACTCTTGTTTGTGGAGTGGTGGAAGTCGCTGTCCTGGACAATACTGCATTCCCCTGAGCTCTGTAAGTGAAATTAAGAGTGTTAAAGGACTTCACATAAATACATTTGGAAAAATAGCTAGATTTTGTCAAGATGCGGAAACATGCAAGAAAGATTTTAATGTTCTTAAGGATCACTATCCTCAGTAAAATAGAAACTTAGGGAAATTCTGACTAAAAGACATAGTTTGGGCTAGCAAAACCTGTAATGTTGCCATTCACAAAGCTAAAGTAGGTGTCTCACTATAATTATCTTGCCACCTGTCCTCCACAATACCAGAATTGTTTTCCCTTCATCTCAGATGATATCTTATCAAAGAGAAGTGGAATGAATGGGCCAACCTAGTTTTTTATTAAGATGGTGTGCACCAAATGAAATGGAATTTCCTCACTGGATAATGAGTGTAAGGGAATGTGTTAGAGCATACTTACAAATAGCTGCAGGTCACCTTTAATTTGGGCATATATGGACTTTTCATGCTCCTTTTTATAACTGTAAAATTGTCCTGACATAACTTATTTGTACTGAAAACACATGAGAGAAATACAATGGCATATAGCTGGCCTGGCTCTTAGTGAAACATATATAAAAAACAAAGTAAAATTTCCATCACTGATCATATAACAGGCTGCACACCTTGATCAGAAGAAACCACTAACAAAAATGCATCGCAGCAGCGCAAACATCCTATCTGCATCCTCACACGCAGGAGTCATTGGGCTTCACATACCATTTGTATTAAAGCAGCGTGTAGGCTCCTGGGCCAGGTTCCTGGATCTCCTGGTGTTCTCTCCTGTTGCTGTAGCATTCACCACCTATGTGTCCCCAAAGGCTTTGTAAAAGGGAATCAGCTGAGCCTCCCTACACACTCGTCAGCTGTAAAAGTTAATGACCCCCTCCGATGGCATTTCCACAGCCAGGCACGTGCTGGTAGATACAAAGGTGAGGAACAAAGCCAGCAGTTATGACTCTGAGCAGCCTCTGACCCTCCCTGGCCCATAAGGAACAACCTACTAATGGCAATATTGTACTTTGTTTCCTCTGTTGGCTTCAGCTTTCTCTTTTTTAATTCCTTGTGGCTCAGAAAAAAATTGCTGTGAGTCCTGAACTGGGGGACTATTGCTTTGACCTCCATGATTCCCAGGTATGGAAAATATGGACGTGTAAAGAGAAGATAAATTAGAATATAGTTTTGAGTGACAAACAATTCCCACGGATCTTTACAAAAACGTGGTCAGTCACAGACCAGGAGGAGGGAGTAACTTTTATAATCTGCTGTTCACAAAAAGAGAATGCTGCCTGGGAGACATACACTAGCCAGCCCTGGTAAACATTCTCCACTCTTCCCAGCTGGGGAGGTGTTAATTTTCAATGGATAAAGAAAAGTTTCATCTCCCTGTATTTGACTATTTGCTATAATAAGAAGTGAATTATTTGGCTTCTCAGTGTATTATTTTTTTTTAATGCTTAGCATATATATGTTTTCTGGTGAATTTGCATGAGACAGTACAGAAGTGGATTCTACCTGACACAAGTTGCCAAACTGCAATCCATGAACATTAAAAATACATCCTCCCAGGGGTATGCACTTTATGCTCCTAATTGTCAAAATGTTTGACCTGTGACACTTTATTAGTAAATATCTGAGCACCTCTATATACCCTATGAAATTCCAGCTCCTTCATAGTTTGCCTCCACAGCTAACCTCTAAAAAGGTGGAACAGATTATGCTTCCTATAGGTTTCATTTAAACCAAAGGGATAATGGCTTAGGACAGAGGACAGAGGAAGAGGGGTAGAGGAATTTAGCTGGACTCTGGCTGAATATGGAGTAGTTTGACTTCCATGAAATGAATAGCCACCATTCAGGCACAGATTTCATGGTACAATTGACTACATTAAGGTTAGATGACATCTCACCAGTTTTTTTGAGCATTACAAACCCTTGACTGTGGCATCCTAAAGTATTCGAATTTCTCCCTTTCCAAACACTGAAAACACCATCACTTAGCACAGTAACAGGCAAACCAAAATTGCCACACTGGATCTGCCCCAAGCAGGATCACCCTGTCCAGCAGCACATCTCTGACAACAGCAGGCACTCAAAACCCCAAAGACATGTGTACAAATCCCCAGTGAGCAAATACAGAATAAAGTCCCTTGCATTAAGTCTCATTCCCTCCTTTAATAGTTAGAGATTGGCTTAAGACCCAAAGCATAACATTTCAGTTAATTAAGAATTTTAAAAAGTGGAAGTGCAAGCTCTGGATAACCTTTGTATTTCTTGGAGAACACCCAGCACACAGACACATGGGGTGGGCTGATTCCCGGGCCGCTTGTATGATGGAAGGTCTTTCACATTTACTGTCCACGGGCTCAGGATCAGCTTCGACACTGACGTTTTGGCTATATAGAGCAGGACTCAGGCCAGCGTGCAAGCAAGGGGACAGACTGCCAGCCATGCTCTGCCTCTGTGTGTGCGCTTGTGAGAGTGCTTCTATTTGGAGGTGTGTTGTAAGTGTTAATTAATGCAGCTGACCAATGATTTAAGGAGGCCTAAGTGATGGAAAAGGGAAGTTTATTAGTATGTACATATTCAAATCCCTTCTCTCGGTTGGATTTATAATCAGAAGTGCCTGGACAACTACTGTGGTTTCATTCATCTATGCAAGGTATTTACAGTATATTTACAGTAGCCATTTATAGTTCATGAGCTTTTTTTCTTTGCAAACTTTAATTTAATAACTCCTCATATCCTCAGTCGCTTTCACACACAGTGTGCTTACTGAACTAAAGCCTTCTATTTCCTTCTGAATAGAAACCACTCCTGCCCAGACCTTGTGCAGCTAGGGATTTGAGTGCAGTAGACAATTTCAAAGACTGCTCTTTCTATTTAACAATCAGTGCATTAGGCTAAAATATTCACACAGATGCACTAGCAATTGAAAGGGTGTGCGGTGTAGTGACAAGGTCCTTCTGTTACCTGGAACTGCAGAATGATGAATGAGCATTAGTGGAATATTCTTTTGGCCTTTAGGTTTACCTTGATCTTCTCACAGAATGCAAATTGACATTATACCCACATTTCTATAGTATTTATTACTGTGGTCATGATGTGAGGGCTTTTTTCAATACGAATAGTGTAAAAGGGGAAACATATTACTGCAAAGAAGCATTATTGTGCTGGGAATGTATAAACAGCTGAGAAGAATAGAGCGACATGCTCATAATGGAAACTGAAAGCTCTTCATTTTGTCCTGATTGTCTAGCCTTCCTTTTTAAACAACCTTCCTTTTTCCTAGCTATCAATACAAAGTTCTTTTTGGTAAAATGAAGTGCATTCATGCCGCCTGAAAGAAGCTTTTAAAGTTGATCTGTGCCCACACAAAAGGGAGGCAGTGTTTGAGCACATCAAGTTGAGGAAGCAAACTTGGTCAATGTTCATTACTCATGGCTTGACACTCTGAGCCTCCATATCATTTTGTAAAGAATCAGATAAACTTTCCTCGTGATAAACAACTGAAATAATTTTTCTTAGCTGTCAAGTCCTTTTCTCCCATTTCTAGCCTGTTCTCACACTCTTCCCAGCTCGTAAAAGCAACTGAGCACAGCTCTTTGGACTGATAAATGGGCTCCTTTCAATTGGTGGCAGGCTTCAGGAAAAAGAGATAATCCTGGATAATGTGGACACAGTTTTCATTTCATGTCACCCAATTAAACTGCAATTATCCGGAGTGCAACAGCAGAAAAACTGGAAAGAATGGTTGGAGAATGAGGAGCCCTGGCTCCCTGGGACTCTTTATACTACACACATTAGCCTAGATTTGTTCTATTCTGATAATAAAGTGCCAGTCTAAGCACTTAGCAGCACACAGTGAGAGACAGACCAGCTGCAACCTGTAGCTCAGAATGAAATACTATTGCAAGTGCGCTGGGAAATATCAGTTCGATCCAGAGTAACTTTCTGGGAGATTATTTGCATCAGGAATCCAAAGCCCTGCGCCGTGGTTAATTACATCCAGAGCAATATGGTCAGGAGGTGTTCTGAACAATGCGGCGAGGTTCAGATTACAGGTAAAACAAGGACAAAAAAAGCGCCTTTTCTTAACATGACTCACAGTAGCACCGCAAGCCAAAATAAAGCAGATATCAACCATTTTATTATGAAGGCAAACTGCACTAACGTATCTTATCTCTTCAACATTTTGGCTGAGATCTAGGGCAGGATGAATTTAATATGTTAATATGTCTTATTAAGTTACCGCTCTTGCAGTAAAATAAACTGGATAATCTAACAGATCTGTTTTATCTCTAATTACCATGGTCCTGGTAAACTGCAATTAAATAAACAGATGGAATTTTTAAGCTTGTGGCCTGGTGCATGGGAACATTTTAGTAATTGAAATGCATGTATTTGTTATTGCTTTATTTCATTTAGCCAGTGCTGTGAGTGCATGGCGGCTGTGCTGTAGGCATGGGCTGTAAGTACAAGGGTGACATCTAAAGTGTTTCCTACAACTAAAAAGCTTTGTTCCTGGAACTCTTTGCCCTCAATTTTTTTTTATTTAATTTACTCCTACATGAAGAACCAGGCAGGGCTATCCCAGGCTGTGAGATAAGTTAGGCAATTTGGCCTACATTCCCTTTCCTGAGAGGTAAGATGGGCTTTAGGGCGTTACATTACAATACGTTACGAACATACGGAGAATCACTTTTGCCTGGCGTCCCTTCGCACACTGGGAAGCAGCAGCAAAATGGAGAACCACCATTCTCCGTGGCAACACCTGAGGCTGCGTGCAAGTTCCCGTGCCGGGTGGTGTGTCTTAGTGAAGTCCCACAGAGGGGCCACCAGCCTCAGTGCAGTTCATCAGATGCATCTGCCCGATATAACGGTGCAAAGGGGGCAACAGGGGGACAGGAATTCCCAGTCAGCCTCAGAGCACTCCACCACCACCGTGACCGTGGGAGATTCCTAGGTATCACGTAAGCTTTCATCAGGCACCAGACTTCATGGTTTTGTGGGAATTGATATCAAGTGATAAACTATTTTTGCAATGTTTTTTGTTAGCAAGTCACATAACAGAAAAGCGTGTGACACTTTCACGGCAAAGACAAAGCAAAATGTAAAACTGGGCAGTGATGAAGCACACGATTCCCGAATGAAGCACAGCTACTTCATAAGCAGGTAGTTTTCAGACTGGAAACATTCTGTTTTACCTGAATTTTTCAGTTTGGCCGTATATCCAGGTATTTTTCAAATGGAAAAATGCATTTCCCCATCCCACCTGGGAAAACCCCAGGTGCAGAAAGATTTGGATTCTTCAGAGATGTTAATAAAATTGGGATTTCCCTGTTTCCAAAATAATACCATGCCTCCCACGCTCTTTATTCCATCCCTTCGCATTCCTACCTGAAGCAGGTTCTGGGCTGCTTTGAAGATTGCTTTTCTGTTTAAAACTTGAAAGTTACCTTGTTCCTCGTGGAGCCTATTTAAATAGCAAAAAGCTGTGCCTTGATGCGAGCAGGAGCTGCAGAGTGGGAAGAGGGGCTGCAGCAGGGGTATGGGCACCCACACCTGCAGCTGATGTTAATGGAGCGGTTCAGTTCTTCTGCGAAAGGGGGGGATTTACACCAACAGAGATACACATTTTGAAGTGTGGCAACTTTATTTTGACTGTTTTCTGGTCTCAAGGAGCCCTTAAGCAGCTGTCCTGCGAAGAAGGGCAGTCAAAAGAGCCCTAACTGGTAGTTTACTGGAAGCAACAGAGGTAGCATGATTTTATGGAATAAGTGCATTTTCCTTTTGGAAGCTCTCCCACAGGGACAAGGTCAGTTCGCCAGTCATTTGCTCCTCTGAGAAGCTGAATTAGAAGCTGATACCCTTTTCCAAAGCCAATCCTAACATTTCAAAGGTGAGCAGAACTGAAGAAGTGAGGGGAACCTACAGGACGTGCCAAAGACTGATATGCATACATACGTAAAGGAAGGTGATTGTATTTGATTTAGGGAATATAGGTTGGGCAACAAAGCAAAATAAATCACTCTCTGATGGTTTTAGGAAGAAGAAGGTCAAGTGCTCAAGCAATGTTAATCACTTGTCATGCCTGAGATCTGTCCTGACGAGAATGTCAAGACATTGATCTTACTAAGTGACATTTATCTATGTAAAAAGAGAAATTAGGTCCTGTGTATAACACAGTACAGTATGTTAGTCTGTTAGCAGAGTGCACAGAGTGTACGGAGTGTATTATCGTGCATTAACAGCATATAGTGCAATGTAATGGAGAATGACGTTGCATAGTCTCGTTACACTGATTATGCCAGGCAGCATGCACACATTAAGAGAAGGTCCCTTCCAAAGCAGACCTGCGGTCCAAATAGGCGAGGGAGACAAACTTGCGCACAACACCTTGACTTGCCGGGCGCAGAACCTGGGCTTTCCAGCTCTTAGCTCAGTTACCTCCCAGGAACTAGACAGTGCTGGGTAGGAGATCTGCATATCAGTCACATAACTGTTTTATCATCTATTTCCTTATCTTAGAAATACAATAAGAATGTAAGAATATCCAAGCCAGGTACTGACTTCATTTACAGCTAGGGAGAAGCAGGAGTCACGCCTTCATAAGAGTCTCTATTTCCTCATTTCTTTCTCCAAAGAGAAATGCTATCACGTACTAATCTTTAGGAGAGGTTACTAGATGATATTTGTAAATCCCTTTAAAAATATAGGTATACTATATAAATATATATGTAAAGGATGCTTTAAAACATCATTGTGAATGATTTTTCATTCCAGTGTGGAAAAGGTGCAGTCATGCATTGTAAGAGACTGGATTTTAAAGGACTGTAATCTCTATGCAATCCTTCTCTCCATTTCTACCTACTTGCAACTTGTTAGGAAGAAACAGAAACTCTGGGATGGCTGCAATTTACCTCCTGGTCTGCTGTGCCCCATAAAGTTGTTCTGGGAGGAGAAATACTGACTCCTGAGGATATAGCTTTGCTAAAATATCAACGTGTACTTTCCATAAGAACTTCGTTAGCTGATGGCGTTTTACTTGCCTACCAGCAGCCATTGTTCGCCTCAGAAAGGCGCAGTGTCAGATAATTTCACCCCCCTACTTTCTCTTTGGTTGCACAGTGGCCAGAAACAGGAATTAGAGACCCCCAAACCAAGCGGAGGCCAGGGCTCTGAATGGAGCAGCTCTGTCTGAATCTCATGCTAATGAGATCAGGAAGGGAAGAAATGTTGAACTCCAACCCTGGGCTGCCAAGCAGCTCGCCCTGACTCCGCGGAGGGCAGAGCCAGCTGGGGGCAGGGAGGGTCCCGGGGTGCGGAGGGGAGAAGGATGCTACTCAGCTGGCAGGAAAGGGAGCAAGAGTTTCGCTTATCTTAAGAGCTCCTTTTGTTCAGGAATCACAGTAGCAGCCCTTATTTGCAAACTTGAATCAGTATAATGCACTCGGAGCTCTTGCACAGGTGCTAGGCGCTAGTGGTTTTTCTCCGTGCCTGCACAATGACTGCCTTTTTTTTTTTTTTTCCAGGGCTGCAGGAAGGAACTGGAAAGACTCATTCAGACAAAAGTGCTGGCTGCACAGTTGGGCAAAGTGCTGACTGGCTTTTGTTGCTGTGTACGTGGTGCCATCCGTGAGCCGGGCGATGATGACCTAGAAGGTGATCTGACAACAAATGTTTCTTTTGGAGAATGTGTCAACTGCTGTAGAAGCTCACACATTCGTAATGAGACTAACTGGTTCCAGCAGATAATTGCCTGGCAGTCTCTACTGATAGCTGGGCAGATAAACAGTCTATTTTCTTCCCTTCCTTCAAAAACTTAACAAGGGAGGCAAAAACAGGGCCTTGAGCATCTGCAGGGATGAAGTAAAACAAGAGTAAGTCATAATAAGACAGAGAACTTAAAAAAGTAGATGCACTCTTGTTGAGCCATTTTTCTGAGAAGTTACACTCAGTGAGGAGCTGTCTTACTGAATTTAAATGGGTTTATACCACCTCGATGCAACTTTGCTGACTTGCTTTTTTTGAGAACCTGGCATTGGACTGTTTCAGTCTTCGGTAAAGGTTGCCTGCCGAATATGATGTTTTCTTTCTTTCTTTTTTTTTTTTTCTTTCTTTCTCCAGTCATGTTTACAGCTTGCCCAAATCCACAAGCAGAGGTGATTGATGTTGCCGTATGGTGGCTATTGGGTGTAATGCTGTCCAGTTTGTGGATAACATCCTTTTCTTCTTAAACCTCTGCTGCCCTCCCAATTCACTAGATGCTGAGGGACTGTAAAACTTAGTAGGCTGAACATCTGAGAATGAAGAAAGACTTATGAAATGATTGTAAGGTACTTACCTCTTCAAATGGGCTAGGATGCTTGTGGATTAACAGCTTGAGGGACCTTAGAGCATGTGGCTTTGTAATATACTGCTGCTTCTACACAGGCTTTTTTCTATCTTTCTATGTTAATCTCTGCTGCAACTTAGGAAATGGAACAGTCCATCACATGTGATTCAGGACGAAGTTAATTAGCCTACCATTAGAATACTTGAAACTAAATCTACCCTCATACACGAATATATTCCCTCTTGTTAAGATTTCTAAAAAGGTAGAAAGATGCTTGGGGCAAAAGAAATCCTCACTGTTAATGAGCTCATCTTTTACCAATAAATAAGGAAGAATGATCCAGTACATCCTTAAGTCTTTTGCTGTCTGCTTTGTTGTGATTGGTAACCTTCTTCTGGTGTAAGATGTTTCTCTCTTTGTGCATCAGGCTGTCATCGTAATAACAATTCTCAAACATCTCTATTGTAGTAAATTCATATACACTTGATCAGTATCGAGCACCTGTTGTGCTACAAATATATACATAAATGTATTTGCTGATGTTATCCACTATGGATTATACATCTTTTACTTAATTATTTTAAGTTATAGTGTTACTATTTGCTTGTAATACAGATTATTGAAAGACCCATTTTTTTTCTCTCTGGAACCATTAACGAAACCCTCATTTCCATTAAATTTTGTTCCATCAGATTTTACTCCTTGAAAAAATGTCAGCAAGCTAACCATGTTCTTATTAGAGAAACCAGAAAGCCCAATACGTTTCCTCATTCTTAGTGTAAATGTGGGAGGTAATATAGTGATTCATAACTTTTCCAAATCAAGCTATAATATTTAGTTACAAGAAAAGTAACCAAAATATAACTCTGTTAAAGGAAAGTATTTGGGGAGGGTGGGAGATGTTTTTCCCATTTTCTTTGCAAGAAAGATGGGAATGTAAGGTACTCGGCCAAGTGACCCATGGTGGCTTTAGTCTGTAGCTTATCATTTTTAACTCTCTCAGGATCTGGAAGACCAAATTCAATTTTCTTTCCTGCTTAAAGATTTGAGACAGCACCTTTCACAAAGATACCTTAGTACATGAATTTATGAAATATGGAGTAGGTTTCTTACTCTCTCCAATGGATCCCTTCTTCAAAATCATCTAAATAATTATATGAGAACTGGAGCAAGGCATGGACCCCCAATGGCCTTTCTTCATCTGAGCTGGGAGGCACTCTGGGTGGGATCTCCCTTCCGACTCCCTCCACAGTTACTCAGCTGGAAAAAAGCTTAACCAGTCATCAAGCGTGCAAGTAAGGAGGACTCTATGATGGGTGAATTAGTGGGGATCTGGCAATCAAAAAACCAATAACTTTTACAGCCTTAATTAGGATCCTGTTATGATGCTGGAATGTAGAGGACTATCTACCAGTGGATTTTACGTTCATCTGACCCCGCAACCCCAGAGACCACAGTGGTGCATCATCCTGCCTTTAGTGTCAAACTGAATGATGTCCAGCAAAGCATCCATCCCACCCGCTACCTTACGGCGCCGTAGGCAGCAGCAGCTGCAGGATGCTCTGCACATAGCTGTGGTATAGATGGGAATGAATGGTAAGTAGGGTTGCTGCTGCTGTTTTATTTTGGCTCGTTCTCAGGTGCCTTGCTATTCTTTAGCTTTTGACTTAGGATGATGTAAGAGGCCCAAGCGCTATGCTAAACACTCCGCTACAAGGTTTATGAGAAAAGGCTGTCAGTCTTGAGAGAGTTACCCAGAATCACAGAGAACTGGCAACAAATTTCGTGGGTAGTCAACAAGTTCATGGGCTGAAGAAGTGAGTTGTTCCTAATCCTCCGTGACTCTGGGTGACTGGTTTTCTGTAGGCAGACCACGCTGTATCTGTGGGAAGGCAACTGGGCATCTGCTTTGTGCGTGCACCCACGAAGGCTGTCTAATGCACACCCAGAGCCATGCACAACCCTGCTCTCCCAGGAGTCTCTAGCACCCACTGTTAAATCCATATGCTTGAGCTGTCAGGCAGATGCATCACCCCCATATGACCCTGGCTTTTTGTAAAGCAGGAGAAGGAAGCTTGTTTGGATGAGCGTATCGGAAGCAGAGGAGCTCAAGTGCTGGTTGTCATTAACATACCACGCTGAAAACACGCACTGCCTCAGCCTTAAGCCCTCCAAGATACCAGGTCTGTCACGGTGGTCGATAACTCCCTCTCTCTGAGGTCATTCCCTGGGTCTCACGCTGACTTCCTGCATGACTTCAGTTGCTAAGCGTCTGCATCATTTCCTAAAACAGTTTTGAGGGGCTTTTGAAAATACGAAACTCGATAGCTCATGCAGGGCCAAATTCAAAGCACCTTAAGATGAGTGAAAGTCTTCCTACCACCACTGGTCACTGAGACAGGAGTGGTCCCTCTCCCAGTTCAGAGGTCTCGCCTCCTGCTCCGGAGGGTGGTTCTAATTAGCTCGTGCCACATCACCTAGCCTCGAGCTGAATCCTGTTTCAGCCCAGCCTTGTCAGAGCACTGCTTAATTTTGTTTGCCCCAGACTTCCAGTTGTCTGATGTGCGAGCGCTCGCCATCAGCTCCGCTCCCCTGTTGTTCAGGGCCGGCGTGCAGGGCTGTGCGCTGCAGATGGAGTTCCTCGGGAGATTAATGATGTGCTGAACAATGCGTTGTAGTTGATACCCTCTTGAACTCTGACACCTGACACTGGACACCTTCAGCTCTAAGAGTCAAGGGTTGAGCAAGTAAGCAAATGCTGGATACATACTACTGATTTCCCTCGAAATACCTGTGAATAATAATACTTCTTTGACGTTTGTCACAGGTAGCTTTGCTTTTCCTGGTTTTCATGTAAATACTGGAGAAAATGGTATTTTTTATGGTTATATAATTCTTAGAAAAAGTATTTTGAACTCTGCCAGTCTGTGCCTCTGGCCCATCTCTCTTAGAGGTGGGAGGAGAAGCAGGTAATTAAAGTATTTGTGTAACAGTTTGTCGCAATGTAGCTGGCAATACAGGCAAAAGCGGGGGTTCCCATTTATCTTTTAGCAAGGGATCCCTGCATCAGCATGTCAACTGTCCTGCTTGAGGACATGCGTTAAAGTAGTTATCAATGCCCCGAGACAGAGGGGCTCAAGACGTTAGCCCCGCTCAAGTGGCATCGTTGTGTTTTCGCTCTCTCCCCTCCGCGGCTGGCCCTCCCCGTTCGTCAGCCCGCTGCCCTTTCGTGACACAAACCCTGCGGTCGGGAAGGCGTTGGGTATTGTTAGCACTGCTCCCTACAGTAGATTGGCAGCCAGGAGTGCCGGGGAATGACAGGTCCCATAATGCACCCTCATCGCGAAGATGGAGAGCGTCACCTCTGTAACATTCCCAGCTTTCATTAGCCTGAATGCAATTGTGCGAGGTTTAATTTTTGGAGTGTTTGCAGTTTTTCCAGCAAATAGCTGTTTGAACACAGTGTCCCCATTATATCACCACAGTCAAAGAGAGGAAAGATAAAGGCATTGTGCAAAGTTTCTGTGGCTTTGCAGACAAGGATTTATGTACTGGAGAACTCTCATCTGGCAGTCAATTTGCCTTTGTCTTTCAAAGTAGTGGAAGTATCAGGGGAGTATGCCGGAGAGTTTTATTTGCTATTTACCAGATTACTGAAGTATCGGGCATCTTTAGATCTGTTGTGAAGACAAATGCTTTCAAAACGATTTTGCAAACTTCAGCTGAGGCTGAGGGGAGAGGCGAGTGAAACCCTTGAAATGTTGCCCTTTGAACTGCTAGAGTGCTGCATGACTGAGGAAAGGACTTGAGACTGTACAGTTTCATGAGTTTAAAATCCAGTCTGTCATAAGGGTCTGTCCAGCAGAGAGAAAAAGGAAAAATGCATCCGCCACTATCTGCTTTAGAGGGGTAACCATGTCAGTGAAAACCATTCTCTCTGGAAAATGATAGTCCTTGGTTAGCGTGTATAAGGATAAACTGAGTTTAAAAAAATCAACATTTTCTAAACAGGCGAGGGTGAGATTCATTTACAGCTCCACTTAGTTTACAGCTCAGCTTACAACAAGCAAGAAGTATTGCAGTTAATGGGATTGGTCCTGGCTAACATTTTCCCCCTCAATCTTTCCCTAATATTTGATTCTGACTGACCCAGCTAAAATTGTAGTGAAGGCAGAGCCTGTAAGACCAGGCTTTATTGTCTGAAAGCAGAACTGAATGGTATTCATCTAACACTCCTGAAAGTGGGTGAGAGCTGAGGGGAAGGCTGCTTACAAAATGTGTAATTTAGCGTTAAAATCAACTACTGTACTGGAGAGCCTGCATTATAAATACCTTGGCCACTATAGATGATCCTGGGATTTGTGGAACAATTAGCTTTGCTAACATGATAATTAATGGAAATAAGTCATAAAACAAAGTGATTCACATGATGTTGCAGAAAGAAATCAGAACAGAACCTGTCGAGGAAAAAAAGGGCTTTATACTAGAATAAAATATGACCCACTGATTTAGGGTTATCAGTAGGGACCAGTAAATACACTGGAATGTCTAACTAGCTTGAAACCCTACCAGTACGTGAAGCCAACATTTGCAAAGTTCCAAAAAAAATACCTACCTGAATGCCTGGCATCCATAAAGTTCTTGTAATTTCTGATTCCAGGTAAAATATTATGTGAAAGGCCATTTCTGTAGCTAGCCTTGATAAATCCAAGAGCTGTGAGGTGTCTCCTCAAACAATGTTTATCGCCCATGGAAGATGTGAGACTAACCTTCTGCTGTGTTTTCGTTATCTCATTTCAGGGGAACTTTCCTAGCCTATTCTTTCACAGATGTAGGTGGTGTCTGTGTTTGTTTCTGAAGAGCTGGTTTCTGGCCAGACTACTTAGCTAGCCTCAGGCCCCAATCCGCAGTGCAGAATGCAACCCCTTTTAAGATATAGTTTTAAAGATTTTCCTTTGGCCAAGTGGGCCCTCCTTAATGTAACATGAACCTTTCTCTTCCCAGCACCAGGAAGAAACAGCCCAATGTCCTGCTCTAGAAAAAAGCAATGGTCCTGCTGGGAAGAGCACCTTTTTGATCCACCACAGGCTCCATTTCAGCCAGACGTGAAGCAGCCACCATGAAGACATGCCAAAGGCCAATATTGTGCCAGTGCCACCATTATTTCGGTCATACACACAGTGCTGACGATTGTTTCTATCGGCCTGAGACATCCTTTCTCCTGGGAAAGCGATGTACAGGAGGACATCGACCCCATCTGCTGCCACATCATTTCCCTGTGTGGCTGGGGAAGCTCTGCTGTGACACCTAGAGTGTTTTCAGCTGGATCAGTATAGCAGTCACTGAACCAACCTCCAGGCATCTGCAAAACATGAGCAGAAGATCTAAGAGGGACAAGGAAACAAACCAAGCCTTCTGTTTAAGGTACTGGTCTGAGGCTCAGGAGGTGTGGGAGATCCATTCCTGTGTGGGCGACAGATCTTCATTGTTGATTTCGCCTCAGCATTACACCATCTCTCTGTAGGTCTTCCCTGTCCTCTGCTCATGTTGGCCCTTTGTTTTCTCTGTTCAGGATATATGTGCCATGGGGCACTGATTACGTCTCTCTCTGTGGTTGTACAGGGCTTGGTGCTGTGGTAGATCAATCTGGATACTCCCAGTAAGAGCAAATAATAAAAACAACTGTGATAGGTTATTTGGCATGTGATTTTGAGGAGAGAGACATGTAATAGATATGCTAAAAATAACTCATCTCCCTCTTTATAAACTCTGCAATATCACTGGTAACAACTCCCTTCTTCCAGAGCACACCCTCAGTTCTCCTCAGCACTGCACTCTCAGAACATTCTTGTAGTAATGGCAATAACTTTTCACTGCTATGAAAGAAGATGCAATTATTGTTCCGTTTTTATGTATTTTGGACCAAAAATTTTAACTACCCATCATCAGGGCTGAAATGCCTCTGTGGTGTAAGGTAATTAATGCTAGAGAATTCTCCTCTCACCCTGGCCTTGGCTGCCCACGTTTCCACCTGGAAAATGTAGTGCTTTGGCAAAACCTGTGTTTCTCCTTCCAAAACTTCGTAATAAAAATTATTAAATTAATCTTCTACAAATAACTGGGTTGAAAACTACTTGACTTTGGCTACAATAGAAGGAAAGGTATTTCAGGGAACTTATATGTATAGCCATACATACACGCATGCATGCATGAATATATAAAAAGCACTTTCTGTGATGTGTTCAGAAACGCAAGGAATATTACACAGATGGAGAGGCTGATTTATTCTTTCTGGAGCAACTTTAAGGCAGTCTGGATTTCCTCTCCTCTCCTGTTCTGTTTAGAAACAATGCCAAACAAGAGGTTCAAGAAGATCTATAATAAACTTCAGCTATTGATCTGTTGATCTGTCTCCCCTCTGGACTTGACCCAGGTTGAACATACCTTACACAATTCAATCATTTTAAGGCCTTACACCCCAGTATATCCAAATGGATGTCCCCTGTATCAGGCCCAGAAGTAAAAAGAGTACAAGGCTTATGCTTAACTTCCAGCATGTATGTAAGTGCTTTGCTGAATAAAGCTTTGCCCAGGCATGTGCATTTCTGAACCAAGGGCTCAATCCCGTCTATTTAGTGGACCTTTAGATAAAAGCAATACAAACAACAGAGGCATCCCTTGCCCCTTCCCCCAAGACCTCAAAAAAGTCCTAATTATCTAGGTAAGAAGATTTATTTCACCAGAGTCAAAAGCAAAGCTTGCAAGAGCCTCTGTAATGCGTGCCCATGGCACCAAGCACGCAGCAGTGTCAGTGCATCCTGGTCTTAGACCCTCGTAAGATCAAACCTCGCGTATGTGGAGCTGGCCAAATATGGAACCAGCGTATTTGTGACTTGCTCTCGATTTACTATGATCCATGGTGTAGAGTTGTGAATCCTCACAGTTTCTACAGTCTTTTCCCCAAAACCTTCTTTGGGTTTTTTTTTGCTTGGGTTTTTTTTCCTGGATGTTAGCATTTGTTATTTGTTTTATGTCTCAGCTCTAGCTCTTTGGGACGTACCTACACTGTCCTCTTAACTATTTGGTGTACCATAGCCTAAGTCTGGGCTACGTTCCCCAACAGGGAGGTCTGGTGCTGCTGCAGCGCAAACGGGCAGGTACCAGCACTGTGCTACGAATTACTCGTTACCGTTAGTGACTGTCCCAGTAACAACGAAGGGTCTGACTTCCGAGGCCTGATGCGTGAGCCCTTGGTGGGTCTGCGGGGGGCTGATGGAGCCAGGAGTGCAGCTGGAAGTGGAGTCCTTTTGGGGTTAATTTTGCAGGGGTTAGGCCACAGAAATACAAGCCCAGCTGCAGAGCACGTCTGGGGGAGTCAGAAAGTGATGCTCCCTTCCCCGCTCCTCTGTGGATCTGGAGAGGGAGCGTAAACCAGCTCCTCTGTTTCCACAGAGCACTTTTCTGATCCCACATAGCCAAAACCATGCTTGGCAAGGGGGGGAACGACCCAGACCTCTTTCCATCTGGAAAATCACCATCCTGCTCTCCGTGCACGGGAGGAAGTGAGGGGAAGTATCAATCTGCTCCTCACGATTAGCTCACACTGATAAACATGCAATATGGAGGCCTGACCGACAAACTTCTCGGGGTCTTTTGTAGTAGTCAGCAAGCAGGAAAAGACAAATGTCCTGCCGCTGAGATCCTGAGGAGCTTTGCCTTGGGAGAGAAGGAGGGTGAACATGCTACCTCTCGGGCTTGCCTTCCTCAAAAGGAAAAATATGTGGTGCTAGTTGGGGGAGCAGCCAGATCTGGAAGGCCATATGCTGGTTTTGGCTCACTGAAGAAAGCCAGCATCTGGTTCAGCTCTGTTTCAAAGTTAAAATTTCTTAAATGGAGCCAAATATTTAAATAATATTAATAATTTTATTTCCTGAATATTAACTATGGTATATCGTGAAATGACTGGTGTACCTGCAATAAAGGGCTTTTAGGGCTTGTGAGCCGCTCAGTCTCTCTGTCAGCGTTTACACAGTCGTGCAGGCCAACTATTCACTGCATGGCACACGATTTCAACTACGCATTGACTGCTTAATTAAAAGTACTGCTTTTAAAAGAGCAATAGGTTTGGGTTTGGTTTTTTTTAGTAACTGCCATAGTAATCTCTGTACTAAAATGCTGAGTGCTAAGAAGTAATAAAAATTTATGAAAAGCATACAAACTCAATAAAATATTAGTTAAAAATTCATGACACGGTATGTCATTTTGTGTCAGGATGCACACAAACACTGTTCAGATCTATTTGGGGGGGGGAGGGGGAAACCCTAACATACTTTGTGGAGCCAATACTCAATGCCAATTTCCACTAATTATCTGGCATTCTCTTCTTTCAAGTGGGTGGGAGCTTTGTGAAACCTTTTCAGGCTTCTCTTGCGTTGGTGAACACCCTGAGTTTCAAGCTACCTGAATTTCTCCAAAGGGTGTGGTATGTGTGTAATGTTTGGAAGGTGAATAGAAGACCCAGTGGGATCCTGGTGTTTATCTCACAGAGGGCATCTCAGGCAATCATCTCCTCCAGAACGTCTTCAAGATCCCCTTTCACTCTGTGATGCCAGAACAGTGTGGTTAGCCTAACTGATCCTGGTAATGAGAGCAGGTCTCAAAGCAGTTTACCCCAGAACAAGGAAGTTTTGTGATTTTGCCATTTACAAACGAGAAAATGAGATGCACACAGGTCAGGGCATAGATGTTTAAATACAGATTTATTAAATAAAAATGCAATGGCTAGGTTGATTACTTTCAGATCTCTCCAAATCACCTGTGGTGACAGTCTGATGGCAGGCCTTTCAGCCCCCCCCGCGATCTTCCTAAGCACAGGGCAGCAACAGGAGACAGAGGAGGGAAGTTCCTACCAGGTTTGCTTCCAGAGAGAATTGTCCTGGATTGCCCCCAGCTTCAGAAGTAAGGTCGCACAGCAGAAGCCCATGGGGAGGCAGGCGTCTCTCTCTGGTTGGGAAGAAGTCCCCTCACAGAGCGGCAGCTCTGCCATACCTTCCTCCCCAAAATTTGCTACCGACTAGCTCTGGCAACACTATTCTCAATTTTCTGGCTTCTCTGACTCCCCTTCATAGGCTGCTTCTTCTCCTATGTATTACATAGTCAACCCCTAATTATCCGTGGGTGGTTTATCCAGGTGGCTGATAAACCATGGATGCTGGGATGCAGAGCCAGCTCAGATCTAGCCAAGCTTATTAACTCTTATGTAGTAGTGTTGCTCTGCTGCTGCTTGGGCCAGCTGGGATTCAGGAGAGGAGCAGTCACCTCTGTACCAGGAAGAGGAAAACCTAAAGTACCTGGATATGCACGGAGCCAGCTGGGCTCACCCTGCCTTGCCTTTCCTGCCTTGGGGGCAGTGGGGATGCAAGCAGATCGATACAGAGACCCTCCTGCATGGAGACAGCATCACACCTGAGCCGAGATGCTGAGGCTGGCCGGTCCAAGAGAATTCCTGAGGAGTTACTGAGAGGTCTTGGCACTGGGACCCCAGTGCTTTTTGCTATGCCTGTGCTGATTTTGTTCACCATGCCTCCCTTTAGGCACCTACATTTGCAAATCCTGCATGACTTGCCCAAGGCTGCAGAGCAAATCAGTGGCACAGCCTGAATTCAGACTTCCCGCCCCATGGCCCAGGTAAAATGGGTGAAAATCTCCCACGCTAACTGGGAGCTTCATGGGGCTCCCCACAGCGCGCGCTGGCGTGGGATTCAGCTGGAAGCGTTGCTGTTACTGTTGCTATACTGTAAATGTGATTTGAAAATTTTAGAAAAAAAACTTATTTTTAACTCTCACTTACTCTCTGTTTTCCCATTTCCTGTATTTTATTTCTCTTTGAAGGACAGGAAAGTTGCATCGATCCTAAAGCAAAGTACCAGTTTAAAATATCAGACTCAGACACGCAGGCCAGAGCAGATGCTGTCTACTCATAGAGCAATTGCATCTGGATACATTTAGTATTATGTCCTCACATTTTTACACTCAGTTTTTACGCTTGTCAGCAGATTACTTATTTCCCAAATGTGGTATTTCTGGATTGGACCTGACAGTTGTGGCACAGTGCATGAAATCTACTTTGGGAGCATGGGATGCTCAAGCCATGTGACCCACAAGTTAGGCTTATGGGGTGATATAAGAAAAAAATATGCACAAAATGCAGGTCTTTCACATTACATAGCCAGGGAAAGCATAGGTCTGTTTTTATCAATGAGTGTCTGGGCTGCCTTCTGCCTGGATGGCTTAGAAATTTTCTATTTCATCTTGGTGCCCAACGGTGACCTCAGTGTTTTCAAGAAGAACAGAACAAATAGCTGATAGAAAAAGGAGTTAAAGTAGCCTTACTGAACAAATAAATTGGCAAGTGTATCTAATAATTGCATGGGTTCAGCATTTTTCTGCGATAAATGAGTAAACTTTAAATGTATCTCTGAGATGTACTATCACAGGCATTGCCATGGGCAAGTTTTATCCAATGATGAAACAGCAAGGCCTTGTGAGATAAAGATGATAGAAGGGGTACTATCAGGTGGCAGCTGGGTAATTACAACTCTCTATTTGGGCTCTGTAGTGATGCTGCATGTGATAAGTGGAGAATAATGAAGAAAAAGGAGTAGTGATAATACAGGAGCTAAATGGTAGAAAATAGCCTATCATAGCCCACAGCCCTCTGAGTGCCTATGGGGACTTTGAACTATCTTCTTCAGTTTTCAACCACAGAAAAAATACTCTCTCTTTCTTCTTCCTTTGCTAAATTTATGTCTGGTGGGACAAAAGGGAAAACCGAAAGGAAATCAAGGGTATGTGAAGAGAATATGACCTTTGCAAATAACGCTGAAGGTCACCATGTAATTATTCTAAAATAAAAGTATCCTGTAATCTTGTCTGTACCCACAAAAGATGTAAGACCATTTTTTAATGTGATTCCGAACAATTTTGTTGGGGATCACGGTTTATGAAAGGTCAGCTAAAGTATTTCTAATTATATCTTGTCTAGCTCTTTGCTCAGAAGAACACAAATGCCATTTATTATGATAAAGTCAAACTGTTTAAAGCAAAAGACTGTCAAAAGACAAACTCATCACACGTAAACAAAAATACTATTTCCTGAGTGAAGATTGGCTTTTGTAGCTTTTAAAAAAAGCACAGGACCGGAAAATACCCTGGAGCTGGTCACTGAAACTTTAACCCCAGTTTAACCCCAGTCCTTTTTATTTTTCCCTACCAATAGTAATACCTACTATAGCTCCTGGTGAGCTTGGCACAGTTTGCCAGCTATCTGGTTGACTCTTTTGGTAACTTTTTTGAGTCCCCTGGGTAAGATAATAGTTCCATGGCACTTCTTTCACTTGGGAGTCTGATATCTAAATGCCAGTTACACTGGATGCGATATAGACGGGTGCACGCATGTACGCGTTCATACGTGAGGGAACTGCACGTAAAATATCCACTGCTTAAAGATAAGCGACAAATTGTTTTGCCTTTTTTTAATACTTAGCTAAATAGCTAGAGTAGGAAGTGTACTGTGCATCATTCATGCATGTTTACATCGTTTTTTCATTTTAGGACACTGACTCTGCATTACCACGGACCTGATGTAACGGGGCACCTCGCGTCACGGAAGGTGAGGTTGCGTCAGCACATTGCTGGGATATGGAGTGAGTCTCTTAGGAACAGGAAGATTCAAAATGGGACATTTCTTGCTATAGCAAATGGTGATGTTTATTGACCTAGACATTAGTGAAGCCAGTAGTGAAACCAAGGAAATGTTATATAGTGCCTGGATCTGGGAGGCTTGTAGCTTGTTGGTAAAACTGAGAAAATCCTACTCAGTTTTAGGGGGAAAAAATGAACTGAACTCTTGTTCTCATCATGACAGAACCTGACTGGAAGTATGACAAAAGCATTTATGCATTACGGAAATGAATGGCATGTAATAAAATATTTACAACTGAACAGAATGGTTGTTTATAGGCTGAAATGCCACAACTGAATAAACAAAGAAATTCACACACACATAAAAAAAAGCTTTTTAAAGAATATACCTGATTGCGATGATTTGTATGATATGATTAAACTATAATGTCCATTCCAAATTTTTAAAAACTCAAATCAGTACTATGTTTGGTGAGGCACTGAGATGACTCACACCCTTCCCCTGATTTAAGATAAAGGTCCAGGTAAAAAATAGATATATATCACAAATCAGAAGTTCACAGTAGAAAGAATTATTAGGCCATCTCAGTCAGCAAATGTAGTTTCTCATTATTGACTGACTCCTACTCCCCTAGAGTAATGGAGTTTTGTCATTGACCTGCGAGGCCTTATTTATGTACAGGCCACTTAGTGCTTTGGCTGTGTAAGTAAGTGAAATACAACTTTGACCATACTGCTCTGCAGTGGTACCCAGATGCAGAGATTCCCTAGGACAGGATTCATCTCGCCTACTTTACATGCCTAAAAATTAGACATCTAAGTCTCAGTTAGCCACCCTGCTTCTTTTTTCAGTCAATGCGGAGAAACTGGCACCTTCAGAAAGAAAATTATGTGACCTGTGTCAGACATCCACCTAAAGAAGGGATCAATCACCCTCTGGAAATACCTATTTCTCCTGACTGAATGCAAAGGGAGCCTGGGGTGACTGGCTTAGACATTTAACTTTTAGATGACTGAAGACAGGTAAAATGAATTGCATCCTGACTTTAAAGGAGATTTGTGTCCAGTGAGCTCAAGACAGGTCTCTGTATTTGGACATTTCTTCCATTTTAAATCATGCTAAGTGCTTCCCAAACCACAGTGATGAATAACCTTATTGTAGTTCAACTCAGTCAGCCTGGCTTGCGTTTCACTCATCTTTGGCTATACAAAGCTTACACAGAGCTTTTCAGGTGGCCATGATGACTTAGGCAGTCCCCTGCTCCTTCTCCTCAACCCCATCCTCTGTTGGTCATTTGTGTGGTCACATAGTGAAGCAGACCAGGACACTGACCTGGCTGAAAAATGAGTCGGGGAAATAAAGTTGTTCTCTGTTCTGGCTCAAATGACAATACAAACAACTATGTTGGGAAAATGGAAGAAATACCAGAAGAGCAGCATCAAGGCTAGAGACTGCTTCCAGGCAGCCTCCATTGTATGCTTTTCCTTTCTGTCAACCATTCTTCTGGACTCATCACTAAAATCCTTATCAAGGCTTCACTGTCTTGCCTGGATCCCTGTAGTTTTCTCCTCATCACCCACACTGCTCTGCCTCTCTTGTCTACCCAGCAAAAGCAGTCCCTTAGGATGGTCTCCCTCACCCTACTCCCTCTTTAAGCAAGCTACTTACTTTGGGGGAGCAGCAGAAAACAACTAGGTAAGAATCAAGGGCTGTTTGCCAGTCCTATGGCTCAGACAGATTTTTGTTGGCAGAGTCAGTCCCGAGACTGAAGATCCACAACTTTTTCCTCACTTGTGATGATGGCATAATGACTGTCCCTGCACTCACTCTGGCCATTTTGGTCTGCTCTTCTATTGCCCTTTGGTGGCCAGATCAAGTTCACAGTTCAGGAACAAGTACATCAGCAAAACTGAGGGAGCAAGCAGTGGCTGGGAGGGAAGAGGGGAGTGGGAAATCCTTAAATGGACATACTGACTGTCTGGCTCTGAAAATCCAGGGGTTTAAAGGAAGAACTGCCCCACGGATCGAAGCTTGTATTGGTTAGGGAAATTATTTCAATTTGGGTAACTAGTTTTGAGGCTTAACATCAGATTGGACCCTGACATTGCCTGCTGCAATGGTGTCCAGAGCAAAACTTGGCACTTTCTTGACCTAGCAAGAAATTAGCATTTTAGCTCAAATAAAGACTGCCTTTTTAAAGTGGATTTCCTGGTTGTCCCCACTTGTTGGGCTTTGGTTCACTTGGTTCACATCACACCTTGGCATGCATCAGCTGTGTTCCTGTTGGGTGAACCTAACCCAGAAGACGTGTTCCAGGAGCGCACGTACAGTGCTCCCACTGCTTATAGGCATTCAGTCCCTGGACCTGTGCTGCAGCTAGTCCAGATTCACCCTCTCTGAAATGCGCACAGTGTGGATATGATATCCTCAGCACCAACTGTTTTACCCTATCAGTCTGCTCCTACTGGTCCAAATGACTTTGGCAATGGAGATGTGTCCTATATATCACCCAATGTGATCAAAATAATTTCTCTCTATTTCATATTTGCCCTCCTCCCAAGACCTTGAAACAAAGTCAGAAACCAACTGCCACTGTTGCAAAATGAAACTGAAATCAGAACCAGCCTTTGAGGCAGATGACCAAGACCCACTAACAAGTTTTAGCTTTGTGGTCCTGATACGATCCCTGTCAAAAATCAGGAGTTTTCCCCTGGCTGTTTGCAGTCTTAGATTGCACTCTTACCCATTCATTTCTAGCACCTTAGTCCATAAAATGTACTTCCATTAAACATTACTTTACAGCTGCATATAGCAGTTTATATTTAGGAAATCCTACGCCTATACACTTGCTCTATACTGCTTCCTGATTTCTTCTTTTCTTATCAGTCTCCTTTTGCCTCCTGAAATTACAAGGCCTATACCAGGGAAACAAAGTCAGAAATTTTCATAATTTTTAAGTGTATTCATAAAGGCAGGGAATAATCTGTTCTCTGTGTCCCTGGTAGACAGGACAAGAAATGATGATCTTAAATTTCTGCAAAGGGGATTTAGGATAGTCATTAGGAAAAACTTTCTAGTTAAGCCTTGGAATAGATTGCCTAGGGAAGCTGTAGGATCTCTATCACTGGCGGTTTTTTCAAGAACAGGTTACACAAGTGTCTGTCAGGAATGTCACAGGCATAGTTTATCTTGCCTTGAGGGGGCAGAGGGAGTAGATGACCTCTCAAAGTCCCTTCCAGCCTCTTTTTCCTGTGATCTTCCAAGGTATTCTGAATGCTTTATTTATCTCTATCAGTGCATCTCAGTATTTCTAATACAATGTTTATCCAGGAGTGAGATTTGAAAATTCATAATCCTCTAAGACCACAGATGACTCAGAAGTATGTGTCCCGCTTATCCGTTGATGCCTGACACTAGTGCAGACACTGGTGATCAACTATTGACTCTGGCTGGAATGGTGTCTTCATATTTTGCCCTATTCCCAATTCTCCTGATAAAGTCTCATCCGTATTTGTGAATCTGAGATACCATTGAACCTGGGTTTCAAATGTTAGTCAAGATGAAAAAACCTATTGATGACACCATTAAGACCAACTAGCTTATTTATACCACCAATTTATGAAACCTTCCTCTTGGTCAACAGAAATACTTTATCAGCCTGTGGTTCTCTAAAACTGACAGACTTAAAGTATCAAACCATATTTTCCTATCAAATGCTTAAGTGTACTTAATTTTACACCCAAGAAAATCACACTAACATTGCACTGCAGACAGAACCATGTTCATTAACAACACAGAGCCCTGAAACATGGGAAAAAAACAGAATGTGATTGGTTTTCTACGCTGACATTGTGTTGTGATACAGTGGTCTCCTCTCACCCATTTCTATGTGTTGATGCAACAGGCTATTTCTTTCCTATTTCTTCCTCCTTCCCATTTTCTTCCTGGCTACCGTTCCTTCCTGACTGTTTGGTCCTACCTTCAGTAACACGTGAGTTCTTGCCCATGAACTCGACAGCAGTCTGGTTTGGGAGACGAGGAAAGCTGCCCAAAGCCACCTGTTGAGAATGCAGCCCTCCACTGGAAATACGGAGGTATGTGGCACTGAAGAGCTTCTGTCCCTCACAGCACTAACTGAGCAGTTAACCAAAAGCCACCATCCTCTTTTTGTGTCCAGCTCTGACACCTGACTGAATTCAAGGGTTTCTCCCAAGTCAAAACTTCTGGTTATGCTCTGCTATGTGATAGGATAGGACTCAATGAGGAGAGCTGCTCTCCACATCTCTGAGAGATATCTCCTATCTTGTTCGAAAGCTGATATACCCTCCAACTCTGCTGAAGCTATTTTAGTTAAGCTACAACAACTCAATTGGCTAAATCCTTACTAGTGATATGTAGTTAGAGATCACCCAGAGCTGATACTGGGACTGTGGATCTTGTCCTTGAGAAACTTTAAGATCTTTTTTATTTTCTCAGAAATATCAGTGGAAAACATAGTAATAGCGAAGGATGGGCAGGGACTGATTTGTCAGTGATGACATCAATTCAAATGTGCATCAAAACACAGTGGCCTGACAGAGATGAATGACAAAAAACCAGCTCTCCCACAAAAATTCTCATTCTTGCTGTACAACAGGCGATTATTTCGCTTAATCAAATTTTCAATTAAGCTGCCTACAATGTCAGGAAGCCACAAAGTCATTTAATAGACAGCAGTTAGAATGGGCTGGAGAGGAAATATTTAAGCTGAACAGATCCTGATGGGATTTCCCAAGCTCAAGAAATTCTTACATAAAGGACATTATGGGAAGCAAATGAGTTGGCTTGAGAAGGACCAAATTTGTAATTTTTTTTCTAGATTTGAAAACTTGAGCTGAAATCAGCACGTTATTGGTTGCTTTTGCAGTGCATATATTTTACATGTTTACAAATAGGTAGAGCTACAGTAATTGCTATCTAGAAATGGATTCCCTTTATTATATTAGAATACAAATCTGAGGAACCTAGGGTTCCTCTTAGAAATGTTGCTCTGTGTTGGACAGAAAGGAATAGAGGTGTCCATGCCATCCATTATATGGTAACGACTACTTGAATTATACATATTTTTGAAGAGTAGACATGAAAGCAAATGGACCACCTCTCAAAACACTTACTTCCAAATTCCTGCCCTGCAGTAGATATTCAGTCCATGAACAATCATTCAGAGAGCAATTCAGGTTTCTAAACATAAAGCCATTTTAGGTGCCCCGTTTGGTATTCTGCCCAGCCTCCAGCTCTGCCCCAGCAGACTGTGTGCCTCCGATAGGTCCTGCCTGCATCTGCCAGCCCCATGCAGATGTTTTGGATACCTTCAGATGTTTACAATCACAGTAGATGCTTATATTTAGGCTCATGAATTGCACCCTCGATTTGTATGTGCTCCAGTTTCCTGTCTATAAAATGATAAAATAAGCCTTGCTTTCTCCCAGCTTCAGCCTGTGCCAGCGTTTGTGGAGTTGACACAAACGTTCGGAGTTCTGAGAATGCCAAAGACGTTTCCAATGCAAAAACCTCATGGATTGGGTTGAAGTCTGTGCACAGAACTTGTCAAGAGATCCTTACAGGAAGCAACCGTCTGCCTGTCCGCTTTTTGTGGATGGCTAGTTCCCTCCCCTGAACCACCTTTCATAGCTTGATCATGGGCCACACGGTCTGGCCCTGCACCCTGGCAATCCGTGCTGACATCTCCTCTAGAGAACTCACAAACCCTCCAGAAGGAGGACTTTTCCCTATTACGTGGATGCACAGGGGTGCCTGCAGCAGGCCATGGCCTCGGCCAGAGCCTCTCATCGCTCTGCAACAGGACTAAATCGTCCCAGCTTCCACTCATTAATTACACATTGAAGATATTTGTGTAGAATAGCACTATTTGCCAATAATATAAAGCTATTCTCTGCTTGACATCCAAACAAATAGAAAATTCTGCTAAGAGTCTATTTTCTTGTTCTGTAAAGAATTTCAGTAAGGTATCTTTCATTTTAAAAAGTCAATCTTCTCCTTATTTAAAGGTATTAAGCAGTCCTTCATTCGGGTGGCTGCTTTTCAGATGCTTCAGGCTCTCTGATCATCAGAGATCAAGAATATTACCCACTGTCCTTTGGAACTGGAAAATGCCCTGGAACCGGAAAATATTCCACAGATAATTTAACTGCACCAAATTATTTTGGAAAGTGTTTATTTAAGAGGACTCTGCACTTCAGTGATACACTTATTGATTTGATATAAAGAGAAAGTATTCATTTTCTGGTTGTATTATTTTATCATGTTAGCTTTCTATTGAATTTTACTTTTTGTTGCACAGGGAATTTGTTCTCAAAACAAATGTATTAGGTACTCAATTTCAAATGGTTTTATTGAATTTCTGATTGTGTTTTTCCCTCCAGCCGATTCCCATTTAATATATCTATCCTTTTGATTTAAATATTTCCCTGTGTAGGAATTGACCGCTAGAAAGGGCTATAGCATTAAGATACCTGCCACTCCATCCATTTGTAAACAGTTCCGCTGAGTAATTAGTTCAATCATTGTAGGACCCCAGCAAGAAAGTTCATATGCTTCCAGACCTGATTTCTCACCATTATGGGAATTTAATTTTTCTTGGGCTAGCTGGGATGGAGGGGGCCAAAACCAAACCTAACTATCATGAAACGGAATAGCTGCTCCCAAGCCCCATACTGGCTTGCTCAGTGATCACAGATTAGTGGCCTCCCGTCAGTGGGAGCTCAGAAAGAGTTTCAAACCCTCTGCCTCACACTTACCAGTGAAATGAGTAAAATACAGCCAATAGAACAGCCAACCCTGGCACAGGGTTGGTGGCAGTGGAGGCTGCTGAGAGGAGTCCCAGTACCAGCCGGTGCTGCCGGGATCTTGGGAACAAACCTGAAAATCACAGGCTTCTGCATGACTTTGAGCTAAGAAGCAGAAAAGCTATGAATAACTGTGGAAAAAGTAAGACAGATTAGACATACCAACGCAAAGATCCATATTGTACAAAGTTACTGCTTTGTCACAGTGCCAGAGCCATTTTCCTCCTGAAATTGAGATGTCAAGCACTGAAATACCAAGGAATTTCTAAATGGTTTTGTTTCTTTTAATACTTTGTCTTTGGAGAGATCCCCAAGCTCGAAGTATGAGAAATTTGAGGTACTACAGCAAATGGCATTAGCCGCTCATCTCCTGACAGTAGGCACTGAGTAATTTGGGCCTCATCGAAGTTACTGAAGTCAAGAATATGACTCAGATATACCTACACGTGTTTCAATCACTCTCTAATTACAAAGTAGATAATCTCTAACTGTTCGTATTCTCAGGGGAAAAGATAATGTACCTGCCAATCAGTTTGTAGATTAACCTTCCAGCTTTGTCATGAACTTATCCTGAGGAATACCTCTACTAGTCCATGACCTAAAAATGTTTAATGTTCACAACATCATTGTCAAGTGAACCTCTCCGCTCTGCAGTGAATGTATTGCATTAGGCTTATACGGTAGTTTTAATAATATACTGCATATACATGTTCTCTGGTTCCCATCACCATAGTGCTGGTACACGTACTGTATGTACAGAGTAGCCTGGGTTATATATCTTTTCCTTCTGCAGGCATAGTCATAATAACTGAACTGTGAATAGGCTCCAGCTGAGGTCATAAGGGGTGAGATGATCTCCAGGACTTTCTCACGTGCAGGCCTGGATGGAGAAAGAAGTCTTGAACCACGGGTTTTGTCTGGTTAACTTGGACACGGCTTGAGTATCCATCCTGCTTTTTACTGAAGACAGAGACCTCTGCAGTTCTGCAATACATTACCTGATCTTGTAAATACTATGTAGATGTTCTCAAGCAAAATGTCCTTATTCATAAATCTTAAGCCATCAAAACATAACTAGGAATTACTCTATGAGAGGTCTCCAGACGCTGGACATCTAAATGTATTTGTTTAGCTAACTGCTAAGAATTTTTAAAGATCGTTAGTGTCACCACTGCTTTCAGCTGAGCTGTGCTGAGTGCATGATGGGGCGGGCTAGATAAGCAGCTGAAATATGAAATTAATACATACAGATGAATTTGCACTGACAAACAGAAGCAAAATTTCTCATTCAACTTCAGCACCAGCTCTTGTGAGCAAACGGTCCTGAATGTGGAGTTTGTTCAAAATCAGAACCTCTGAGTGCCTCGGTGTCCTTCCCATGTTATTCAATGGGAATAAGAACTTCCTTAAGGGAACCAGGGATATTCTGAGGGGTGATTGGTCAAAGTTTACAGGCTGCTACAACACATACAGTGTTTACAGAACTGATGACATTTACAGTATTGAGTGTTTATGGAATTTGAAGTGTGCTTGTGCAGCTAATTAGGAGGATAGCAAGGGAAGAACCCGCACAGACGTGACCCAGTGTAGGAAATAGGAATTTAGAGATGATGGAGAACCCTATAATCAAATACAGCAAACTCTGTGATCCTAAGCAATATAGTCTCACAGGAACTCTCTGAAAATGACAAACCTGGGTCCCTAGATGTAGACATTTAAATCCACACATATGCATTTAGGCTCCACTGCCAAAACAGACTATTAGATCATAAAATTCGATCTGCAGTATATTAGAGCTATTACTTCATCACCCAATTAATTCTGTATGGAGCCCAATAACTTCTGTCTGATGAAAGGATAATTTGTGTTTGACTAACGTATAACTTCTAGCAGAATATCTGGTCTTGATCTGACAATAGCTGGAGACAGAAAATCTATTGCATGGTAGTTAGTTTGAATGGCTAATCCCACTCACTGTTAAAAAAAAAAACGGTATCTGACTTCTGTCCTGGATTGACTTAGCTTCAGATTCCAACCACAGTTTTGTTCTCTGCTAAACTCAAGATCACTTCAGTGCTCAGTGTTTCCTCCCAGGAAAGGGATTTATATACTCTAATCAAATCCTTTCTCAATTTTCTTTCTGATAAGATTAAAAAAAAAAAAAAATCCAGTTCTTAAATCACTTACTGCATTTTTTCAGCACTTTCTCCATCTTTTCAATGTTTTTTGAAAAAATACCAAAACTGAACCCCATATCCTCGCTGTTGTCTTGGCAGAACAGCGTACGCAAGTGGTATCCCCCCTCTACTCCTATTCATTACTTCCATGTTTGTACGTACAGCCAGGATGTATACCTCATGGCACAGCATTGCATTGGTAGGGGCTGTTGAATTAATTCCTAGTCAGCTAGGACCATGCTTTGTAGGATACTACCAATTATAAATTGTTTTGCTTGGCTTATATTTGGCAAACCAAAAGAAGCAACTCCTGTTCCTAACGTGTTTGCCTTCTTGTTCTGTGCTTGACCATTCTGCTTCCTTGGTCTTCCCACAGCCTGCAGAGTGCCATGGGACTTCCTAGACCCGCTCCATCCTGCATTGTCACTCAACACAGCAGTTTGGATTGCCCTCATTAATGCTATTCCTAGGTACCACAGAGCTCTCCATGGCTAAAGTTTTCTACTTTACCTAGCAGGACTTTTTGCTTCCCAGGCTTGGGATTTTCTCCCACATGCACCCTGATTCTACATTACATGAGCCTACACACAGACCAATACCCTCCTGCTGCCATCCCTCTGGTTTCTACCCCAAAAGCTGGGCTGTGCTGCCTGGCTGGAGCCACTCTACAGTCCTGCACGCACATAAGCTGAGTCTGTGCAAGACCACGATCCCAAAGAGCACGCTATGCACAGCAGAAGGCAAGGATAGCTGTCAGCTGTCTAGCTTGCCCCAACATGTGTAAGTAAGTAAGTTAGAAAGCAGTAAATTTCAAGAAGACATCCACTACATAATAAACCCTTTTTAAAAAATAAATAAATAAAAACAATATCCAGTCAGGAGGCAAGAGTAAAATGGAGGAGTGAATATGGCATTGAATTATCTGAGGCTTACAAGTTGGCGAAGAGAAAATGCCTGAAGTAGGTGGTGGCAGCTGAAATCTGTACTAGGAATAACAAACTATTGATAAGCCAGAGAGAGGAATTATATGAGGAACAGAGATCGCCGTGAGCCAAGGGGAGATGTGAGAGATGCTAAAGGGAAGAACTGTATTTGTTCTGAGGAGGGGGAACGTAGACAATCGAACACCCCGAGACTGCCGACAGCAGAGGCTGGGAATGAAGAACGACAGTCTGGTCATACGGACTGTTCCCACTGTTCTCAGCTTACACCAGTGAACCCGTAGGGAGACGGCGTTTATACCTCCTACAATTCAGAAAACTCTACATACACCTCTGAGCCCTATGGCTCAGGTAGCGACTTTGTTTTAATGTCAGGCCTAAGATCCACAAAACAAAAAGTAGCAGCCATCTCAAGGCATTTTTCATTGGGAAGCTATTTTAGTAGCTGATGCCAGTCGGAGCTGTAGTGGCCCCTCATACATTTCTAAACTCAGTGTTAAGGAGAATTTAAGGTGACTAGGAGGGATTCACCAACGAAATATCATATCTGACAACTAAATTTCTTTTCCTCATTTGATCACTGGGGTTACTTAGAAGAATGGGTACTGTATTGCTTATGTAGCCTTTAGCCAGCGAAGCAGGTCAATATTTGACTCTCGCACTGCTCAGTGTAGGCAAGCAATTTAGTTACACCACTGAGAGAGAAAGATGGTGAAAGCCAAAAATCACTGTCAGAGACAGTAGGTCCTGGTGATAAGAGAGAGAGCATCTCATTCAGCAAAGTGGTAACATTTTATATGCTCACAAAATCTTGCAATACTGGTCAAATGCCAGGAATCAGATGTTAAGCAGATTAAAGAATGGACTGGCTCACGAGCTGCAAGTTGAATGAATGCAGGTTTCATTTTGGATCGATGAGCTCCAAAGCGGGCTAAAGCCTGCTGATGAGGGAGCACCAGCTTGCGTTCCTAGTGCCAGGAGGGTACCAGCAGGCACTGATGCTCAGCTCCAGCAGAGGGAAAGCAAGGCATCCTTGGCTGCGTCAGGAACAGAACTTTTTGTTGTGTTGTTTTGTTTTGTTTTGTTTTGTTTTCTGAAAACCCACAGTGTAATAGTATCCTCAAACTACCAGATGATTATCAAAAGTTTAAGATATATGCAATTTGTCTCCTTGGAGTACTTCACAATATTAGCTTTAGGTTTCAGAGTGTTGAGTGTTAAATTACTCATCACAAACAAAAGAACTACTGCAGGATAGGTGTTGATAATAATGCCTGATAGCTGTGCGTAATGTTTTGATTGGCAGAAGTTAGTCTGACTACTACAGGAAGCAATTGGCCAAAGGATCTTGTTGAGGCATAAATAGTCAAAAAGCAAAAACTGCACATGAAAGAAAAATTTGCACAGAGAAATGTGGAGCTCTGTCTACTAATTCCCTACCAAATAAAAAAGAGTTTTTCACTTACCGGTGGATTTGTCTCCTATGCAATGCAAAGAGAAATAGGAGAGTCTGAAGGCAGAGATGAATATTTGCATGCAAACCAGTGGCGCTTTAAGAAGCTTTTGCCCTATGGTCATCAGAAGGTAAATGGGAATTTATGCTGGTGAACAACTTCTCATTAAGGTAAAATGTGAAATAAACTGTGAATACAGGCCAGAATGGAAGAGATAGAAAACGTAGTAACACTCAAGGAACAGTACCCAATCCTTAACTGAAAAAAACCATTATGTCCTTAGGCTGACCATAAGGGCACTGACATGACATGATTAGTGGGACAAGGGACCAAGACAACCAACATTTCATGGAAAGTATTTTCCAGCAGACGAGGAAGTGCGCATCAAAGGACAAGGTGAGAAAGGCCCTTCTCCTGTCTTCATTCAGGTCCTGGTCTGAAGTTCCCTTTCCCTTAAAACATGGACCAAAAGAAGCGCTGAATATCCTGTTCTCTTTGGGAATCAGTGATTATAGAAGAAAACATATGAGACACTTTGCTAGATAGGGAGCCAAGAGAATTAAAGAAATATGCATAACATGGCTGTTTCCTACTGTCAACAAGGGGAGAAATTCTGTGAGAGATGGCTGATGCCAAACATTTTTCAACGCTTGATATGTCAGCAAGGTTCTGGCAGGTGTCCTTAGGAAAACAGAGCACTCGTCAGAGCATGTTCAATACCCCTTGGGAAACACTGTTTTCTCAGACTGTGTGAAGAACCCGGTGCATTTTCACTAGAAAATACAACTATTTTTCACAGCAGATAAACCCCTGAGATTTACCCATCGGAGGTCCTAATGTAAAAAAAAACAAAAAAAACCCAACATGAGGGAACACAGCTTTGAGGCTCTGAGAAGCTTTAGGCAAAATCAGCGCTTCTGTGCTAAACTTAAGCAAAACGTAGACTCCGTGGAAGGGAAATTACCTACTGGAGCTGGTGAGAGTACAGCACAGTGTACTGCAGAGGACGGCACGGGGTGTCACACCTCCTCTGACAGGAGGGATGGGACACAAGGACCGGACTGGGAAGGGAACACCTACGTGGTGTGGGTGCCTGACCGGCACCCTAGGAGCAATAGCGTGCAAAGACGGGCAAGGGACGTAGGATACAAATCATAGTGAAGAGAAACTGAAAGTGTTAAATGAATCCATGTTCTGGAGTAAAGACTTCTGAGGGTGAGCTCAAACTAAGTGGTCTCCGGATGCTTTCAGGAAGGTCTGGGCACAGATCTCCTGCACCATCATAGCCAAGACTGGGGTTTACGCATCCCACTTGCTAACAAGTGGAGTGTTAATACACTCAAGAAGAGCAAGAGGAGCATCACGCTTAGAGTGTGGGTGTTAAAAAGTTTCACGTTTTTATTTATGGGACGCCAAGGTTAGCTTAAATTACCATAAACCACTTTTTGCCACTGCCAAAAGGGACCTGTCAACTTTCCCACCTCCGCCCGTAAGAACAGAGATTATTTTTCCAGCTACAAGTGTATCATTTGCAAATTAAATATAAATGAGGAGATATTTGATTGTTCAGCCACAATCTTGATGACATCTGACAAAAAGGCAGGAGAGGAAAGTCTCCATTAGATGTATGCTCGACAACTTGAATTTTTACACAGAAAACCCCTGAATGTTTTTGGTTTAGTTGAAAGCTAATTAATTAATCTTAATTAATTACATTAATTAATTAAGACCAGCAACATAGTCACAGCCCTTATTATCAATTTAAGAAAGATCTCTAAGAGCTGCCAAAACTTAGTGGTCATGAGTACAAGGAGTTTGCAGGGAAGTTCAGGTTTAGACATGCAACTGCTAGTCCCACCTGTCCCAAACCTAACAAACACCTAAAAATAGCACATCTCATTAAAGAAATAAATTCATGCAATCATACTCTGATCTGCATTTTGCACTGTTAGGTACCAGGATAGCACCACAAAAAGCCAAGGCTGTCTTCTGGGAACACCTGAAGTCGGTAGAAAACTTAAAACAAAAGTGTGGGCATGGTTAGAAAGCAACAGCAGGGTATATGTCTGACTGTGGATATAGAAGGAGAAAAATGAAGCAAAACAAAGTCAGTCAAGTTCATGGTCCTGAGGAGCTCTTAGCACCCTTCATGAGAATGACAGTGCAATTATTTATGCCCAAACAAGTTACGTTGAGCCTTGAGGTCAAAACAGGTATCTCAGTGTTGATGGAAGGCAGAGACATAGTAGGGTGCCGAATTGCCCATTTTGCCCAGAGAAGTCCAAAACTGGAAACAGCTGCATCATCTTGAGATTTCTGATTCCTAAACTTAAAAAGTTTGGAAAAAAAGAACTTTCCACTGGCCAGTAACACAAGGAAGAGTGCTTGCAAGGATGTGGCAGAGACTCACGTTATGAGCTAGTTAATAGATTTGTCCTAAGTATTTTGGATTCTGATGTTGATTGCTAATTTCCGATGGCCTTATGCTTAATTGGGAAAGGAAGATGAGGGAATTGTATCTCCAGGAAGGTACAGCAGGAGCTAGATGAAGCTGGTTGTTATGTTTTTCAGAGATTCACACTGTGTGATGTTGAGCAAACTCAGACTCCGATATTGAGTGGAGCAGCTCTCTGTCAGATTCTTTGGCTCAGTCATTGCTCAGAAGTAGTACATGCTTCTCCTATAGCAAACCTAAGCAAGATTATTGTTTTCTCTCTCTTTAACATTGCCTGGATCAGCTGCCCAAGCTTAGAATCTTTGCCCCTTTGGAGAACTTGCTGCAGAGTACTCAAATGGTTTTTCAGCAGAGACAGTACCTTCTCTCTGTTACATTTCTTTTATGGAGAGACTCAGCTCTTTCAAATCTTCCTGTTGCAGCTCTGTCAACAGAAAACTTCTTATGGACTCCTTTGGGATCTTCCTTGCATTTTCTTTAACACTTACATCCATTTAGACGGAATTCATTCTGGTTGTATTCTTTCTTCTCTCATTCTACTTCTAGATTAGTTTTGAATGCTCAGAGGTTGTTAATTATCACAAGCTAGAGCTTTGCCACAGTTGCATCTCTGGCTGCTTCACCATAATATTTCATTAATTTTTTTTAACCATTCTTCAAAACTTTTAATGGCCCTTTTTGTCTCTTGAATAATACCAGTTTGGCCTTTACCATTGCCTTCCTTCTCCTTTTGCATCTTAGCTAAAGTTACTTTCTTCACAATCTCTCATTCAGTGACCGTCAACCTGCAACCTAAGCCAAGCCCCAAAAGTTAGTCCCAACCTAGTCTGCACACAACGTCCTTGATGGTAATAACAGCGCTGCTGCCAGCTGCTGCCCTGGACATTACGTTCTGATATTGAAAGCGCTTGCTCCAAAGCAAGTCTGGGTACAGCCGATGTGCAGCCAAGCTCTCCCGTGTTAGGGAGCTCCAAGGGCTCCAAGCCCTGGGCTGTGAGGCAAAGGAGAAGGGGCACTGCACATCCTCGCACAAGAATCGGCTCTGCCCTCTGCCTCCACCGGCTCCAGGAGGAGCCGTGGCTGGTTACGGTCTGCAGCCTCCCTTTGACCACAGCTTTTTCCCCCCACTAAAAGACGACTCTTTTTTTTTTTTTTTTTTTTTTAACCAGCTCCCTGGGATAAACCTATTCTATAGTTAGAAAATGTTTTTCAGGAAAAACAATAGAAAATACAGTTTTAGCTAGCATCTAAATATTTTTCATAATGTCAGTTGTGATTAACATAGCTGTGGGAAGATTCACGCCCCTGAAGACTTCACTACCCTTAATTTCAGAAATTTGTAGTGGGTACAAATCTGGTATACTGTATGCTGTTACTGTTTTCACAAATCATCTAATAATGATATATACTATCCATGTATTCTCTGGTTGAAAATAGAAAATTAAATCTGAAACACAATGATAGAATTATGAAATTAAATATTGCTGAAATTTGGTCTTTTTCAAAACTGATGTTTGTGCGGCATATCAGAAACATTTGATTTCACCCTGAATTGAAACAATAACAAATTCTTAGAAGTCAGCATTTCTTAGGAAAATGATACTCTGTATATCTCAGCCGATCTTGTCCAACAGGGTTTTCTCAGCAGTGTCCCCAAGGTTTTTCCTCCTTAAAAGATAACATTAATACCTCCATGAAGACTTATTTTTCTCTCATCATTACATTTCTTTTAACATGTTGGTGTACACCTATTGACTTAATAATTAGCATTATTGTGTTGCATATAATGAAATAACCAATGGTGCCTTATTGGAGAATCTGATTCACCCTCTATTCCTTTTCTTTTATACTAAAGCATCATTAAAAAGTTACAAAATCATCTAGTCCCTCTAGTCCTGCTCAAAGCATGGCTAACTTCAAAGCTAGATCGAGTTGCTCAGGCCATTGCCCAGCAGCGTTTTGAACATCTCTAAATCACCTAGGCCTGTATGATGTGAAAACTTGTAAGAGGTTTGGAGTCAGGACCTACATCTCCTATTTACAGCACCAGTCCATCCATAGTGCCGTAAATCATTTTGATGCATAAAGTACACAAGAATGAGTAGCCTTTCTGTAAGAAAAAAGTGCTTACTTTATCTACTTGCACAGGGTTAATGTAGAAAAATGGCTGACATCGATGTACAAAAGGTACAAACAAACAAAAATATACAGCCACTGGGCTGGTTAATACACATAAAAAGAGGGAAGAAACATGAAACAACTGTCCTTACCAAACCAGCTTGTTTTTTTCTTGTTCACTCTGTTTATCCCCTAACTTTGAATTCCTTAGGACATCCACCTTTTTCTGCGCCTGCCTTTCAGACCACAAGGATTTTAGATCAGGGGTCATATGTAGCTTTCTGCATTCTGCAGGGCTGATAAATAAAAAATAAATAATAATTAATATAACTGAAGAATTAGTATCAATATCTCAATAGACTAATTAGCAACCCGCCATTTGTGAGTTAAAAGTTTTTACATTAAGTGAAATGAGAAGAATGAAGTGATTATCTCTGTTATTACATTTTCCTTCCATTTCCAGATGTATTCTCTAATAAAATCCTAAACAAGGTGCAGGCATGCACTAGTCTGTCATGCTACTGTTATGTTGCCAAACAGGTAGCATGAATTTCCCTCAGCAAGCTATAAAAAGTGCAGAAGTCAATGAAGCAGGATTTATGGTTAGAGAAAGAGATTACAGAACGAGACTTAAGCACATGCTTAACTGCTTTGCTGAGCTAAGGCGTATATGGGGACACTGATAACTTTAACATTTGCAAAATCCTTCATGATAGCAAACCACCATTAACCCTAAAATGGTTATATCAAATGACATCATGATGCCAGCAGCTTATTAACAGAGCTTTTGTTTTTTAATGGAAGTGGAACTGCTTTCTTACTGCATCCTATTTCATATCTTGTAATGGTGTTGGTTTCTATCATTTTGTTGCGTAGATAATTTAGACTGATACAAATTTTTGTCGTGACAACTTAGTTCTGCAAGATAGTACTGTACTTTTATTCTTAAGGAATAGACAAATAACTTCAAATAATGTGGAAAAAATATATGTAAGACTTGAAATTATTGTCTTTTTGAGGACAACAGATGAAATATTAAAAGGAATATATTTAATTAGTAATTCTTCTCTGGAGATGGCACAGGTCATTATTTTTTAGATCTGATTTTAGAACAGCCTATAGATGCAGTATAGAAGCAGTTTTTCATACCACAGCTGGTTACAGTGATCATCATAAAGCAAGTTAAAGTGGGGAAAGTGGTATAATTACATGCATGGCTTTGCAGCTCTAGGTTACTGATTCATATCCAGGTCAGATAACTAATAGCAGGAATTCATTCTCAGGAATTATAACTGATTTTGGTACTGTTCAAGACACTTAAATAGTAAAAAAGGTGACAGTGTAGTGTTTATTCAATACTTTACTGTTGTAAATTATTGTATATGTTGTAGCTTCACAATAAATCAATCGTCTCATAAATTTGATTTGAGATAGCACATGATGAGAAAGCCTCCAACAGCCTTTATGTTTTACTCTTTAGTATGATTATTTTAAATACATATGGCCAGACTGTCTCTTGGATCAAGATTCATACACACACAAACTCCCTGATCCTCCCTAATCCTTAAGCTGTTCCTCAAGCTGGTCTAGTCCTTATGGTGCTGCCTATGGATCTGCAAGACATCAGATCCCAGCAGTGGTAGGCAGCTGGATGCCAGCCTGCCGTGTCCATAGTCCTTTCCTTCCCAAAGCTTGCAGATTTAGTCTGGAAGCCTTCACCTCCCTAGTCAGGGACTCCCAGCTCCCTGTGATCAGAGTCCTGGGAAATGGGTCCATTGACCCTACATGTAATGAAGATCTAGTCATAAAGTATTGCCTGTAAAAAAAAAAGGAAATTATTTAATGAATGGAGAACTGCTATTGATTTGCCAGCACAGTCTATGTTGTCTGGATATTTAACTACTCAGTCGAAGCTACTGGCATCCCTTGCTTGAGACATATGAGACAGATTGCTTCCCCAGGGCATCTCCTCTATTTATTTCAAATTTCCTCTTGATTCCTCCAGGTAATGTGCATAAAATCTACACTATATATAAACACACAGACTCCTTTTCTGCAAGGGCACAAACTTGATCAAAGCACCATTTTGTCTTTCTACCTTCCTGTCTGGTCAGCCTTTCTTCCAACGCTGAGGACTAAGAAGTGCAAGAAGATATATGAGAGAATCACAGCATGGCTTAGGTGGGAAGGCACCTTTGGAGACTGTCCAATCCAACTCCCCTGGTTAAGCAGGGTCACTTACAGCAGGTTGCTCAGGACCCTATTCAGTCAGGTTTTTAATATCTCCAAAGTTGGATAGTAAACCTCTCTGAGAAACCTGTTCCAGTGTCTGACCACCCTCACAGTGCAAAAGGTTTTTTTCTTACGTTTAAATGGCTTTTCCTGTTTCAGTTTGTGCCCATTGCCTCTTGTCCTCTCACTGGTGTCCTGGTTTTGGCTGGGATAGTTATTTTTCTTTCTAGTAGCTGGTGTAGTGCTATGTCTTGGATTCAGGATGAGAAGAACGTTGATAATGCACTGATGTTTTCAGTTGTTGCTAAGTAGTGTTTAGACTAAGTCAAGGATTTTTCAGCTTCTCATGCCCAGCCAGCAAGAAGGCTGGAGGGGCACAAGAAGTTGGGAGGGGACACAGCCAGGGCACCTGACCCAAACTGGCCAAAGGGGTATTCCATACCATGTGACATCATGCCCAGTATATAAACTGGGGGGAGTTGGCCAGAGGGGATCGCTGCTCAGGAACTAACTGGGCATCGGTCGGCAAGTGGTAAGCAATGGCATTGTGCATCACTTGTTTTGTATATTCCAATCCTTTTATTACTATTATTATTGTCAGTTTATTATTGTTGTTATTATCATTATTAGTTTCTTCCTTTCTCTCCTATTAAACTGTTCTTATCTCAACCCATGAGTTTTACCTTTTTTCTCCCAATACTCTCTGCCATCCCACTGGGTTGGGGGGAGTGAGCGAGCAGCTACATGGTGCTTGGTTGCTGGCTGGGGTTAAACCGTGACAACTGGGCACCACCGAGAAGAGCCTGGCTCCATCCTGTTTGCACCCTCCCTCCAGGTATTTATGTACATTCATAAGATTTCCCTGAGCCTTCTCTTCTCCGAGCTAAACAGACTGAGGTCTCTCAGCTTTTCCTCACAGGAGGGATGCTCCAGTCCCTTCATCGTCCTTGTGGCCCTTTGCTGGACTCTCACCAGTATGCCCATGTTTTTCTTGTACTGAAGAGCCCAGAACTGGACACAGGACTCTAGGTGTGTCTCACCAGTGCTGAGCAGAGGAAAGATCACCTCCCTCAACCTGCTGGTTATGTTTTCCTGCTAGGATGCCGTGGAAGATACTGGTGGCCTCCTTTGCCTCAAGGGCGCATTGCTGGTTGATGATCCACTTAGTGTCCACCAGGACCTCCAGGTCCTTTTCTGCAAAGCTGCTTTCCAGCAACCTTCCAGCCTGTCCCTGGTGCATGGGGGCTGTTCCTTCCCAGGTGCAGGACCTTGCACCTCCCCTTATTGAACTTCATGCTATTCTCATCAGCCCATTTCTCCAGCCTTGTCAAGGTCCCTCTGAATGTCAGCTATTGGGGTGGTTCAAGAACAAGGCCCTACAAAGGCAACCAGCTCTAGGTGGCCCTACTTAAGCAAGGGGATTGGACCAGATGACCTCCAGATATCCCTTCCAACTTCAACCATCTAGTCATTCTGTGAAATGTGAGTCTTCTTCCACAGAAGTAAGTCTTCTGCTTATCTGAAGAAGGCACCTCATCGACTTCTTCCTGTTCAGGTGGTCTGTAGCAGACACCCACCGCAATGAAACTCACCTTGGTCTGCCCTCTAATCCTGACCGATAAGCTCCCAGCTGGCTCACCATCCATCCCTAGGCAAAGCTCTTGCACTCCTGCTGCTCTCTCAAATAATGGGCAACTCCCTCTCCTCGCCTTCTCGGCCAGTCCTTCCCGAAGAGCCCGTTATCTGTTCACTGCAGCACTCCAGTCGTGTCAGCTACCCCACCATGTCTCTCCGTGACCCCAATGAGGTCGTAGCCCTGCAACTGCACACACACCTCTAATTCCTCCTGTTTGTTCCCCAGGCTGCACAAGCCACACTAATTGCCCAGAAAGAGCATGAGACCTTCTCGCTTTCCTCATCTCTGATGCTGCCCAGGCTGCCGATCTCCTGCAGCTCCTTCACTTGGCGACACAGACCCTCCACCAGCGCCTGCCTCCCCAGGGGCAGCGGGGGAGTCCAGTTCCCGCTGCCCCAGCCTCAGCGAGGGGTCCCAGGCACCCCGGCAGCCCCAGACCCAGACAACTGCATCCTCCTTCAGGAGTTCGGTCCATGCCGAGGCCTCCGATGTGCTGGGGTAGCTGCTCCAGCAGGTTCTGGGACCCGTGCCCTGGGGGACCACTGCTGCAGAGCACCATTTCGGTCCCATTTCCCGCGTCCTTCTGCACAAGTGGCTGCCCAAACTGCTGTGCCTGCCGGCTGCCTCTGTTGACTGCGCTCTCAGGTAGGGAGGATGAAGGTTTCTTGAAGAAGCTGAAGCTCTCTGGAGCTTTCCATCGGACCAGTGTGGATTGCACAGCAAGAACAATCCTCATGCTGTAGGATTGAAAGCAAAGTAGCCGCACTAAGTCATGCTATGAGACCTGTGAACTTGCAGCTGGCTTGAAGGAAGTTCATCAAAGCAAAAAAAGATGAAGAAACAGGGAGAAAGGAAATGACAAGCAGCAGGCCAAGGAGCAGCAATCTGGAGCTGAGGTTTGGAAAGGGATGACTACTATGCTTCAAAGAGACAGCGAGGCAGTTTCAAGCGACAGTGTTGGTAGAGAGCAAAGCTCCTGTACAAATAAACAAGTGCTGACATTAGTGAATGAAGTGATTGTAAAAAAAAAAAACCCGAAACCAAACCCTGAAACAAATTCCTAACAGTGTCATTCTCACTAGGAACGTGACAAGAACTCCCCTTTCTCTCTCAAGGCACTTCTGTACAACATCTGGACAGGCGATCACATATACCCCTAATGGCAATTTGAAGACTGGCACAAAAACAGCAAGAAAAGAGGAGTCGTAAATGGCAGATCTGAAAGATGCTTTCAGCATCCAACAGAGTAGTTTTTCCCATAAACCACTTGCCAACATCCTGACACACAAACACCTCTATATTTATACAGTATGTGATTTATATCTTGCCAATTGCAATATACGTCTCTTTAGGGATGGCTTCTATCCATACTGGCACCAGCAAAGAGCTCACAATATTTCTGCTCTTCAGAGATTAAAAAGAAAATAACTATGTGATGTGTCAAAGAGAGGTAACAGAAGCTGGATATATGTCAACAGAAGCCTTTTAGCACTAAAATACAGACAAGGTACCTGATATGCAGATTGTTCTGAAATTCATCACTTTTGAAGATAAAGCATGCAATTAGGAGGGTTTTCTTCTCTTTATGGGATGATTTATAACACTACTTTCCTTAATAAGACATTGTGTAAATGCTTTTTCTTCTTATGGGACTTTACAGCTAAAACACTATGCAACTAATACACACCTATCATTTTCCTTTTTCCTTCATCAGGTTAGTGACCCAGCTGCTGTGTGGCACATTCTGTGTGACAACGCAGAGACAGAGGCAGTCTGTGCCCATCACAACGTCATCACAATATCATGAGGACAGAGCCTCACACGTGTAGAAAAAGGAAATATTCTCCCCATTTCACGGGGAATTAGAGATGGCCAGGATTTTTCTTGCTTTTGTTGGAAAATGCCAACTCATCAAAATCAAACCTATTTTTAGGAAACGTCTTTGAGAGTCTCCTGATTTGGGGCAGATGTTTGAAAACACTGGAAGAAATTATTTTAATTGATTAAATTAAATCTCACCATCTCTTTGTGGACTGTATTCAGAAGGAAAACACATACAGAAAGTTCAGTTACCCAGTAACGCATACTGTGTTTGACTCCAATGCTATTTAGAGTAACGTGCCCCGCATTATTTAAATGCAATCCTTCCTTTTGAAGCTGGGCCACTTTCCAGCAGGAATACAAGAGTCATGGGAGTGGGTGGGAATACTAGCAAGAACACTAACAGCTCTCGCTCTGAGTGCTCTGGATACGTATTCTGCTTTCTAAAGATACTTGCTACAGATAAGGTTTATTCTGCTAGTTTGCAAAAACTGTGGGCTGGTTTCACACCTTCCTCCTCCTGTGTAGAAAACAACCGGCACCGAGAACGTTACAAGATTCATGTAGAGAAACCCCGAATACAGCATTACTCTGTGGCTTCATGGTTATGAGCCTTATGAGGGCTGGATTGATAGGCGAGATCCTTGGGTTTTGTTCCTATCAATGGCCATTTATGTACTGTACATTAAACATATGTTGGATAAAATAGACGGCATGGGAAGGTGCAAGGACTAAAAATCACTGTTTTCCCTCTACCAGAGCCAAGTTCAGGCCCTGACCACTGACTCACACAGTGCTACATGCAGCTCTTTGCCCTTTCCAGCCCAGTGAATCCTGGATTCTTCCCTGCACAGCCTCAAGGCACCCTGCCAACAAGGTGCTGCCACCTTTTTGCCCACCCTTTTTGCTCACCCTCCTAGATCCTGCCTCGAGGGGTGTCCAAGGAAAGTGAGCAAGGGTTTTCAGTGCCCCGAGCAACAGATCAAACAAGCAGGAGCCTAAATTTTACCCGAGTCCCATTTTACGTTCTGGAGTCTTCTCTGGCACGTGGCTTGTGAGCACCAAGCCAGCCAGTACTGCACTCTAGGATCTTTGGTTTTCCTGTCGAGGACACAGCTCGCTCATTCCGCGCTCTCACACAAAGCAGCCACCCAGCCTGGTGGAGCTCCATACAACTGTCATTATCCAGAAGATCAATACTCAGCACTTTGTGTTTTCCAAGTGTCCTACAAACGCTTTACAGTAACTAATCCTGTGTATAAGCTGTGGCTTACCCGTAAAATACTCTGTGACTTCAGCAACAGTGAAGGTATTACCCTCACACAAGGAGAGGTTTACTTCACGGTCCCCTTTCCTCCTATCACCCCCTGTCTTTGCTCTCCCTACAGCCAACTTCTGCCTCTCCCGCCTTTGTTATTTGAGGGTTTTGTGAGGGTAGTTTTTCTGAGATTTCTTTTAAAGCACCAATAGTTTTTAGGGTTTCAGACTATGTGGGTGGGTACACAAATTAAAATATGAACTGTGACAATAACTAATGTAATAGAGCTGGGAGAATAACTGATTTTTTGTTGCACTGGCAGTTCTGAAAAATCTGGAGAAAAGTTCATTTGACTCATAGCGAAATGGTTGGTGCCATTTTCAGGGTTTATTTACATTAAGAATATAATTAAAGTACAGATTTGAAAACATCTTTTTAGAAAATGCTAAATGAAACAGTCATTTTAAGAAATGTGTTTGTTTTTTTTAATTGAAGAAGATTTGCTGAAAAAAGCTGTAATATTGTAAAGAATGTCAGCTGACTGAAATCTGCATTTTTGGTGAAATGAAGTTGCAATTGGATTTTTGCCCATGTTTGTTTATCACCCCTTACAGAACTAAATGAATACTCTTTATCATCACAGTTTATAGTGAGGAAACTAAACAGAGAGATATAAGCAGTGTTTCTTGCTGAAGAGAGGACAGTCTTAGAGCAAGGATTGCATTTCAGGAAACCTTAGGGCTCTGATGGACAACTTGTCTGGTATTTAGCTATGGTGCCAGAAGTTTGCCCGTACCTCTGCTTGTGGTTTCCATCTACTGAGCAGACACTGAAAGCAACTTAACTTCAGTTTGACATAGCGGGATTGTCCTGGTTTCAGCTGGGATAGAGTTAACTGTCTTCCTAGTAGCTGGTACAGTGCTATGTTTTGAGTTCAGAGCGAAGAATGTTGATAACACTGATGTTTTCAGTTGTTGCTCAGTAGTGTTTAGACTAATGTCAAGGATTTTTCAGCTTCTCATGCCCAGCCAGTGAGAAAGCTGGAGGGGCACAAGGAGTTGGCACAGGACACAGCCAGGGCACCTGACCCAAACTGGCCAACGGTGTATTCCATACCATGTGACGTCCCATCCAGTACAGAAACGGGGAAGTGGGGGGCAGGGATTCGCCGCTCGGGGGACTGGCTGGGTGTCGGTCGGCGGGTGGTGAGCAATTGCACTGCGTATCATTTGTACATTCCAATCCTTTCATTATTGCTGTTGTCATTTTATTAGTGTTATCATTATCATTATTAGTTTCTTCTTTTCTGTTCTATTAAACCGTTCTTATCTCAACCCACGGGTTTTGCTTCTTTTCCCAATTTTCTCCCCCATCCCACTGGGTGGGGGGGGAGTGAGTGAGCGGCTGCGTGGTGTTTAGTTGCTGGCTGGGGTTAAACCACGACAGGGATGAACATCCATCTGTTAGAGTTTACGTTAAAACATCAGTCCTGAAACTGCTAAAGGTGAGAAGCCGACACGTGTTCACTTCAGCCATCCCTGCCCCATACGTGCTAACTCCTAGCAGAGGAAAAGGGCAGGGTTGGAAGGGATGTTACTGGTTTAAATGCCTCAGCAAGAATTCTTCTGCCAGTGCCCTTGTCTTTCAAACCACACTTCTTTATCTCTACACGATCAAGGACTACGTTGACTTTTCCAGGACCGTCGAACAACAACAAAAAAGTTAACCTAATTTCACCACTTATGAAAGTAATGATGTAAATCAAAACCAAGAAATGCCCCTTCAGAACTCAGTTTCCTGAAGCTTGTAAAAAGAAAAAAATGGAGCCAGATATCCTGAACAGAGCAAAATAAATCAGAGATAGTAAAGAAATTCCCCAAGCACAGAAGAAATTTTTCAGTGGGGTAAAGCTTGGTGAGCTAGTCCCTGATCCACACGTTCTTGGTGGCACCGGTAGATTCAACAAAGAATCTCAGCCTTCCACTTTTGTGGGCCATCAGGAGACAAAGGGATTTTGCCAAATGTTGCACGTACATGTGTGTGTGTGTGCGCGCGCGCGCACGCCCTTCTGGGCACTATTAATATATCACTATTTGGTATAACTGATAAGGTACATTTCCCAGGGCCTCTCGAAAGATCTTCTGGATAACATACAAAATGAAGGTCTGTATTACTTCTGTAGCACTTCTAGATTAATCTAACCTACTGCCTGTCATTAAGAGAAAATATACTCTGCAGTCACTACATGTATGTCAAAATTAACACAAAGGATTCTCCCCCCACATATTAGCAAATATTTTTCTGTCAGTTAACAAAAACGTGTGATTTGAAGCAAATACTTTCTGCACCTGTGTTCTGTAAGGTTTGTGTTTGATGGATTTGGATTTGAATGGAAAAAAGATGCTTATAAGATCTAGTAAAGTACATTCATGCATATGAACTTCTGTGTAATATAAATTAGAAATTTGTTATGTACCCTCACCCAATTAATATTGTTGCTAGAACCTGAAGGTGTAAAGAGCTCACGTGTAAAAATAACTGCAGATGAGAAAAATAAAAATCATATGCATTATAAAAAATTTTAATAGATAAATAGCAGCTGATTATGCACACACTGAAAACTTACACTCCCAATTTCCTATAAATAATGTATGTCAAAATAAATACTGCATCTCATAGCCCTTTTTTTATAGTATTTACATTCCATATATACATTTACATGTGTAAATACAGTTTGCATGTTTGTGTGTGTATGTGCATTCGTGCGTGTCACAAATTCTGTTAAAATGTTGTTCTCTAACATAAATCCACTTCAATGGCTTGATATAGCTGTGACAGAATGAAGAAACAATCCCATTATATATATACAAAGCATGCATGTTCTGTTCGTATTCCTCTTTCCTGCTGAACTTGTTCAGACGCTCACCTGGCAGCGCTGATCCACACTGTTCACATCTACAACGTAACTGCTGATGCTGTAAGCAGACAGCAGGATTGTTCTGGACCTCCGCTCTACAAATATTTGGGTTCGGGACTGTAGCATCGCGTGTGTTTGCACAGCATAAAAGTAATAAAAATTGAGCACTTTATCAAACAAAGGTGACAAGCAACGTGGTGAGGGCGGCTTGTCCTACCCTACGCTCGAGGTACCAACTCTGCCAGCTCTGCAGCATTAGAGACAAAAATGGGAAAAGATTCCTATTTCCAGTAGCCTTTTCCAGATGAGGTGGGTTGGTGTGGCGCTCCAGGAGTTAGCTTCTTTCGGGACTGTGGTTCGGAGTGCTGCACACACACGAATCCCATGCCATTCTGTGTGCAGCGCGGCTGCCAAATTTAGATCTTCTCTAAGCTGCAGAACAAGAACATCCTCTTCCTATTTCTACATTTCTGGCCCCGTTGAAGTCGAAGGATTTCACATTCGAGTCATGCTGCATTCACACCCCGACCTGTAATCAAAAGTCTGAATGTTGAAAAAAGGCATGGGACAAAAATACTCTGCAGCTGCCAAACATGTAAACACAAGAGCGGTTCCAACAATGTTTTTTTTAAACATTTCATAAAAATGAAATTTAAAAAGATGTTATTCATTGCCACCTGGAGTAAGATTTCACGGCATGTTATTATATTGTGAAGTAGTTACCACTTTGTTACTGATCCGGGTTGGTGAAACAGCACTCCAGCCTTGATTCCCTGGGCTTAGGTAACCGAGCGGTGAGTGGAAACCTGCAAGTCCTCTATTCAGTTTGGTAAACACGGTCTTGTCTGTCACTTCTCATTGTTCCTCTTCAAAGTACAGTCGCCACCTTATCTGGCAACAGCTTTCTTGAAGAGTGCTGCTCATGTGAAATAATCTTTCACCGCCGAGGCCAGCATTTCCCTAACACAAGAAGAAACATTTATCTTGCTGTTAATGGTTAATTAATTTTGAAAATGTATATTACAACACAATAAAAAAAAAAAAAAAAAAAAAAGCCAGGCTGGACAATGGAGCAAAATGTCCCTTCCTCAAATTGACTCCTATTTAGTTCTTCCAATGTCATCCAAAACACAGATAACTTTTCTTTCATGAATTGTTCTCCTGAATGATTTATACATGTTGTGTTATCTGAGGCCCTTTCCAGATCCCCTGTGGTTTCAGCCAGCCATCAGCTGCATAATTGTTAATTTTAACACTATAAAAGGTTCTGATGCCGAGGAGATAAAGCGTCGGAGGAAGAATTAATTGAAATGTATCTTCCAATCACACTGGTTCCCTACTTCCAGTTCCACAAAAATTATACATTGGATTTGAGGTTAAAATAAATTTACATTTGTGCTACCCATAAAGCTTTCGGACTAGTAGAAAATAGATAAGTTAATTGTTTCTAAAACCCATAAAGGGTTTACCCTGAGAATAATTCAGGGCAGTCTCCTGTTCATAGCCCACAGCACCGTGAGCAGCCGGATAGAGGATTCTTCCCAAGCTACTGCAGACATAATTGGTCAGGAGATATGTGACAGGAGTCTTTTACAACAGCAGGTGATAGACTGACAGAAAAGGAGCTCAAGCTCCACCAATATTTAATCTGGATATTAAACACTCTATGCTTCCTAGAGCTACTAATACTTTTTTTTTCCCCAATGTTTACTCTCTGCCTGTCTGCTTCAAGTGAAGTATTATGAGGTAAAGCTACCAGGTTTTGATTCTTTCATTTACATTTTTATTATAAATAGATAAACACATACAAAATGTGCAAAATTAGTTTTAAAGGCTATTTGGAGGAACACAGTTGGGGCAAATGAATTCAGAGATCATGGGATTCGTATTTAATTTACAGTTAGATGACTGTAAAAGGCCATCCTCATTTAACCAAGGACCCCAGAACAGGCTAAGAATACCAGCTATATCCCTGTTAAGCCTTTGTTTGAACGCTATCGCTATTAACAAATGTCTTTTGCCAGATTCTTTAGAAATGGGCTCTCACTGCATCCTATGTATGTTTTCTGGGTGCAGAGGAGAGCAAAAAGAGGCAACAAGGTCTGATGCTTTACTTCCTCACCCTCTGTTCACACGGGGTGGGAAGCTGTATCAAAGCACCAGCTTCGCACCTGTAAAAACCCCAGTACAGACCCTGCACAAGGAAAAAATTGTGGAGGTTTCATCTCAGAACTCAGAAAATGTTTGTCCACACAATAAAGACACCACATTTCTGCCGTAAGGAGATACGGTGTAAAAACAGCAACAAACTGAGATGAAGGGGGACTGGGAGAAGCTGGGAGGGAAAGCTTGCACAGCACCTGCCCACACTGTACTTGGATTTAGTCCATTTTGTGAGTCCTACTTTCATGAATACCAAATTCAACAACTACAGTGTAAGAAAAGACCAGTATTAGAATCTGCTTTATGCTAAGATGCATTATCACGTGAAGAACATTGTATTGCTTAGTAAAATACTCAATGTTTTCCCTCACTATTAGGTCTCTCACAGGAAATAATAGCATGTTAGTTGTTTCAAGTCACAGAGCAAATGTAAGGATTATACATCTATAATTTTAGGACACAAAGGCACAGAGCCCCAACGCAAACAAAGATGCCAACTGAGCTGAGAACATACTTAGATATTACACAGCATATTGTATTAAGAACATAAGAGCGTCATCAAAAGCTCTCCTCAGCAAAGCTCAAGTACGGCATACGGGGCCAGAAATGGGCAAAGTTTAGTCACTATGATCCACGGAAAATAATTTCCATTTCTCAACAATCCATGTCTTTAATTGCATTTTCTGTATAAGCTGAATGTAGGTAGGTAGAACTGTAGACAGAATTACCATGCAGCAACAGAGCACCAATGATTTTCTAAGCCTGGGATACTGGGTATTTAATTTTGCTTTTGAATCCATACTGTGGCGGGCACTTACGCACACAATAGAAAAGGAGATATTTCCCAAACAGTTTATAAGACAGTACAAAGAAAATGCATAATAGAGCAACCAGATATATATAAATAGAATAATACAAAGAAATCTAATCTACTGCAAAGCTACAATTCAATCCTTCTGCAACACAAGTGCAAAGCTAAACTGGCTTATGAATAGCACAAGAATACATATAGCCAGAACTATATAACCTATGTCAAATCAAAACCATTGAATTATTGTTTATCACTGTTATATCATTTTAATTAAAAAAAGGAAAAAATGTAATTACTATGTCAAGAAATAAGCATTATTAAATTATAATTTTGTACTGAGCACATATGAGAAATGATAAGGTTTATATGCTCTCTTTCCACCCTCCCTTCTCCCCCCTCCTTATCCCTTTCTTTTTTTTTCCGTATGTTTATGTGTTCATGTTAGAGGCGGGGAGAAATGAATATTGAGCATGGGAGGCAAATTCCAGCCTGGCTTACATCTTGTGCAATTCTCCTGATTTCAGGTCAGTAGGGATTTGTCTCATACCTTTTGTCCTGAACACTTAATTGAAGTTCAGGGTCTTGTGAGTTTTTTTCCTTTAGGAAGAGAAATTTCAAATGGAATCAGATCTCACTGATAAAATCTATTTACAAAGACTTTATGAAGTCCCAGTTCCCCGAGCACGGGAAGATTCAAGTATTCAGCTCGAAGACTTCCCTTCTAGGTTTTTTCTGATGGCCACAGTCTTAGTATTTTGTTTAGGGTCTCTCTCATTTCTCTGTATTTATTCTTGTGTGGCTTTTCTTTCACACACACACACACACACACGCACAGAGACATGCGTACACATCCTGCTCCATTAAAAACAATAGTCAGCCAAAGCCCTCTCCTACACCACTCAGCCTGTGCAGCCTATGTATGTGCTGTGGTTTTGAACAGTAACACAGGCTTTTGTTTGGGGCGGAGGTCGCTATTATTTCATAAAGCAGCTTAACTGTTTCTTACAGCTGCGTTAAAAGAAGGTAGTGGTTACGCCCATAGCTTCAATGACATTTCACCCAACCCACAACACAAGGAATGTAACTCAGGATAGGGTATAGTCTAAGACGTGAGAGACAAATGAGTGCCGTCAGAGATGTAGAACGAGTATTTTTACATAATTGACATAGTATATGACAATTAGTTTGAAGAACTAAACATTATTCAACATAAAGACCATCGTCTGCAAACTGCAATAGCTTTGGAGATCGTTGACAGAAATGTTACTTGACTGGGTGCTCTGGAGCAGCTGACGGAGTGCTCGACCTCAGCCACTGGCCATCGCTCCGTGGCTGGGGCAAGAAACAGACACTGGCACAACTAACACATCGAGCCACACCTGAAAGAGCTAGGAAGGGCAACTATAACTTTAATCAAGAATAAACACATGTGTTTTGTCTAACTGGGGACAGTCGAGAAAAGCGTCTTGAATGATCTGAGGCTGTAAGATTAATGCACATAAACTACAGTGCATTAAACCCTCATGTGGATGCCTTCGTTCAGTTTCTGGAAGCAAGTCTTGCAGAGTTTCACTTTGAAGTTGAAGGATTAAGCAGCAGTGAAATCAAGTCATTTCACTTCTAAGTAGGAGCACCTGCCTGCAAGTTTTAGGAACTTCAATTTTGTATCTTTACTTCACTATCTTCTTGTCCTATATGAACACACAGCAATTTTTTTTTCTTTTTTCCTAATTTGTTGAAAGGTTGCTTTCAAGATCAAAGTGATTTCTTCATGGGCACAAATATGTATTATGAACAGGTTTATCTTGTTGAGGTGGAGAACCTATTTTAATAGTCTGTCCTTGAAAGCTAATGGTTCCAGTTCAGTATTGAGTGCCACTGATAAAGATTGTAACACAGCTTACATATCTGCACTTCTTAAATTTGTTGTCATTTTTATCGAGGCAAATGATCTTGGAGCGCTATTTGTGGTTTCATCAATGTTAGAGACAATGAGACAAATTGTCGACTAAGATAAACAAATGTGGTGCCAGGGATTTCTCCACAGAAATTTGCCAGCTCAGTGGGGATCTGGTCCAATCTTTGGACACGTAGGCTATTAATGAAACACTCAATCATTAAGATATATGAAGCTATACCAGTTTTCCTGCAACAGGCTTAAATGCTGTGGACGAGTATGTTCCTCTCTGCTGGGTTTATCTAATTCTGGAAAGGTGCCTAGGAGGGTCAGGAGGAGCCAGGAGCTTGGAAGCGCTCGTGGATCAGAGGACTTTGAAGAGCCCGAGGAGCTCGTGGGGAGAGAGGTGTGGGAAGCCAAGTATCACAAGTTTGGGTGTGACTACAGTGCGACCAGGAGCCTGGAGCTTTGGCGATCTGTGTGTGCGGAAGGCGAGGAATGACATTTAGGAGAGCTTCAACCCCCTCGCTCCCATCTGTTCCCGCATATCTAGTCTCAAAACCAACCGGTCACCAGAGACTTGGGAGCTAGCAGAGCGAGAGGGCAAGGAGCGAGGGACAGGAGCCCCTGTGGACCTTTTACCTGGGCCACCACTGCCCCTGCTGGCTAGCGGGACTACTGCAGGGCCACCAGCCTGCTGGGCGAGAGATGCTCTTCATCAGGCCTGGGGTGGACATAGAAGTCATCCGTGGGCTTTCCTTCTTCATTTCCAGAGGTAAAAGGCAAGCTTCAAGCTCCATTCATGCCTTGTTGATGCTCCAGGCCAGATCCCGTTGACTGAGAAAGCCTGTTACAGGCTGCTCTGGAATGGCCTTACGCATTGATAATCACTGATAAAGCAGCTTCAAACACCTTTCTCCAATACTTCGTTGTCGTAAGTAAACATAGTATACAAACAAACTGCCAGTGAAGACAGACCTATGCCAAATCCATCCGATTTTGAAATACTATGGGTTGGCTGCAGAGGAAAAAAGGAAAGGTTTAATTGCTCCCACCACGGCAGCTGTGAAATCATGATCGGCAGGACTGCTGAGGATGGTGAACAGCTTTGTGAGCTGGTGGTGGTGGTGTTTCCATCTCAATGGAGAATTTAACTTCATGATAACTTTGACTGCAGCCCAGCGTTACCCCCTCTGAGAGGGTAAATGTGGTGCCTGCCTTGTTTGGATTTCAGTAACTGGCACATAGGATGAGGTTTCACGAGTGGGTTACGCTGATCTCGGACTGTGCTGCTGCTTAAACGGAAGGTTCCACCTTTCTCTTTGCCTTCATCTTTCCACTGCCTCTCATTCACCAGCATTAGCTGCCAAATGGGTGTTTGTGTGACTGGTGAAAACGAGTGTTTTCTTTCTTTTTGGGATGGTTGGTTTTTAGCTGGATCAGCCGACTGATCTGACCACAGCTTTCAGTGCTGGTGCAGAGCAGAGGAGATGATAGGTTCTGAAAGGAAGGCTCTGGGAACACGTGTGTGTCCTCAAACTATCGTACGGGCATCCTTCAGGGATATATTAGATCCTTTTCTGGCAATGACGGTTTTTCAAAAAGGGGCTTCCAGTTTCAATCTCAGCGCTGCTATATCTGGGCTCTGATCTTCCTTTGGGACAGAGGTTGGAAACACTTGCAGTGACATTGGGTGGCATTGCAGTGTGTCTCATATGCACTGTCCTTACATTCCGTCAGAAACCTCACCGGTGCAGAGTGTGGCTGTCCTGTTCGATGAGGGGCTCGTGTGGAGTGCTTGTACATTCAAACCAGTATTGGATTCAGTTCTAGGCTTCAGTGGGAAATACTCATTTTAGTGGGTGTGTTGGATGCAATTGTTCCTTGTTCACTCAGGAACAGCTGCTCTCTTTCTACCAAAGAGCCCGGAGAAGATACTGTCTAAAAATCCTATGGGTAGGTTGGAGGCAGGCCCATTCAGCGAGGCATCCCCACTGATACGGCTTTGAAATTCACTTTGTTATTTACCTCCCCTCCTACCTGCCAGAACTGAGATTTGTTGGTCGTTGCATAACTCGGCGAGGCTTGTTTTTGCAGGCTTTTTCTGGATGAAAAGGAAGAACGATAGCAGAGCACCGTGGAAAAGTCCTGGCTGGGGGGGTGCGAGGTGAGATGAGGAAAGAGAACAAATTCCTGCCCCAATGTTTTGTCCAACCCGTGAAGTTTGTCCAGCCAGCCATAGCCTGGGACTGGCTCTGTATTTGAATTAGACCAATTTAAATAAATAATCATTAAAGAACAACAATCACCTGAGCCCTGATTCCCGACCAATGCAGGAATGAGTTTGTTATCTACACAAAACTATCTGGTTGGGTTGTTTGTGTCAGCTGAATATAATACCTGGCAAGTTCACACCCAGCTATTTACATCTCTATGTTAAGATCCAGGAGCATGTAAACTACAGAGAAATCATGCTTAAATTAACTGTGCTTAGCTTCCTCAACAGAGAAAATAGGGGGGAAAATACAGAGAAAAGAAAAGCAAAGTTTTCTTGTATAATTTGATCTCTAAATACACCTACAGATCAAGTACCCACTGAATTCTTTCTGATTTCTTGTTAGAATAATCACATGTGCACAAATACACTAAGAATAAAGTTTCAGTGCGTTTTGTATTGTTAGACTTCCCATATCCTGGATTCCCCATCGTGTTCAGTCCTGTATAGATAGTTACAGTAATGATCTTTTATTAACTTGGCTGGAATAACTGCCATGACTCTCAATAATGACATTAGTGTTTAGGTATTTGTATGTCTAAGCACTTACATAAGTAATCATATCACAATGTCAACTTATTGCACTTATTATTTTGCAAATGTTACAACCGCCACCTCCTGTTAAACACAAAAAGAAAAAGGAAAAAAAAAAGAAGAAGAAAAACGTCAGAGTGCCTGAAGGAATCCTGCCGGTTTTAATTTATTGTTTTGTCTTAAACTCTCTGTGCTGTGAGCCAAAATAAACTAATTGCTTCTACACTTTGAGGTAAAACTCTCCTGTTAAACTCATCTCTGCCGCTAAGAAAATCAAAACATCCATAAGGATAGCTGTGTTTGAAGGGATCACACTAACGAAAGGGACCTGTTCTTCTGAAGGAAAAGGATTATGTACTTTCAGTCTTTCCAGCAATGGTAGGAACTGAAAGTTCAACAGACTCCTTATCTCTAAGATAACCAGTCATGCCATTAAACAAGGAGAGAGATAAGCAGAGGATAGGTGACTGGCCATACATTGGTTTCATGAACGGGCCTTTTACCTAGGAAGACCCAAACTCAACAGTGAAGTCATGAAAGAGTTGGTTGGGCCAATTTAATTTACTGCCTGCCTCCAACAAACCTGGGAGGCAGCTTGGGAGAGCCCATGTATTTCAGCAGGCTTTGAGTGAGGTCTTTAGAGAATAAAGCATGCTTTCTGTATTTGCTATGTTCAAGATCACTGGGGTTTTTACAGCAAACAAGTAAACTATATTTTATTTTCTATCTACCTATCACACACATAAAACCTGGGGGGGGGGTCGTAATAATCCAATTCCAGAAAATCTCAACATTAATGCTGATGTGGATTGTATGAAGGTGCTTTACACTTTACCTGTCCATGTAATGACCAGAAGAAAAGGACACCAGTTTCACATTTTCCATGAGGCAAAAGGAACGTTTCCATTCATTTTAGTAGGCTGGGATCATACCCTGTGTTTGTGTTTCCATGAACTATGTTGTAAAGCATGGCTCCACCGAAAGATAACAGCTTTATTGCTGTTTTTAACAGGGCCACTACTTTAAATAAAGCAAGTGAAAGTGTGTGGTGTTTCGTTAGTCAAACACAGGTACTGCTATTGCTTTGTTGTACAGCAGTATTAGCACATCTAATAGGTATACTTGCAGCATTTTTATTGGATTATAGCAATAGAGAAGATTATTCATTAATTTCTTTTTTTTCCTGGCATTTAACAACTTTGTTAAACTACTTTTCAAAAAGAAGGGCAATTAACACACACTTTAAAAAGAAAGAAGTTTTTTAGGTGAAAAGCAGAGGTAGTGTATCTTGTGGCTAAGATGTGCTTCTTGTGTTTGTGTGTGCTGCAAAAAAAAGATACAGCACTCCTGACAATTCAGCAAAAGACCATGGCTTGGCCATCCACAAATTTTCATTCTAGCATCATCTCCAGCTGCTTTCTGTTACACAAAGGCTATATGCACAAGAGCAAGTCCCTGTGAGGTAAGCTAGACCATCAATTCATAGTACATCATCTACACCACTGTAACTGCCAATCATCCCATAATCTTAATTTACAGTGCATGTGAGGGGGTTTGTACTTTTTTCCTCTGAAGGATAATTTCCAGTTATTGTCCTTCCTTTATCCTGAGTTTACCACGCGCATAGGCACGCACCGTTGAGGAGCTACGTGGGCATGTTCACACACCAGCTTACCTCACGGAAACTTGCTCAGGTAACTGCTAGCCCAGCAGGACGGGGCTCCGTTTGCAAAATGGAGTAAAGACCCAGATAAAGCCAAGAAAAAAAGAACTTTATATAGTCTTTGTTATAACCATTGTTTAACCATCCTACTTGGAAAACAGTTGAAGCATTAAAAAACTGGAGGGGGTGAACAAGAAACAATACAACAATCTGTTTCTATCATAAAGCATAAATGTGCTTTGGGCCGATTCCATTCAGAGTATACAGATATTTTCAAGGAATTTAGGGCATAAAATCCCATTGAATCTCCTTGAGGGAATTAAAATCAATGGAAATTAGGCACCCTCATACTTTGAAAGATCTGTACTTAATTCTTTTTCGGTCTTTCAGAAGATCCAAGTCTGAATTATTTACTTTCTGGGCAAATGAGTATTTTTGGCATGACCTTCTTCATACTCTATAAACAATATCTGATAAAATGTAAGAAAAAGACGACGAGAGAACTGAAAACCAGAAGAACTCCTTCTGGAAATCTTTATTGTATTTTTCCCACTGAAATGAAAAGGTGCCTCCAAGAACGCTGCAAAACTCCTTGCTCTTTTATAGATCTGTTGCTTAATGTATGTTCTGCTCTCTTATTCTCTCTATAGAATCAGTAATAAAAGTCAGGTTTTCAGTATGAAACACTAGTGAAAAACGCCTTCATCTTTTACATCACTGATAATAAGCATCCTCACACAGGAGAATATTATGGAAGAAAATAAAACGTCTGTAAAAGGTTACAAACTTCCCTGCATGCTACAGGCAAAGATACCCTAAACAAATCTGATACACCAAGGACCAAATTTGTCACTGATTTAGTACACCATTGACAATTTTTTGCCAATGCTATTGAACAATGATGACCCTTCCTTTTTTCATGCTGAATAGCATAATGCAATTCAAATAACTTACATTGAAACTTTCATATAAATGGTAATACAATAATTTATAAAATTAAATATTTTAATTATAGATCTAGGGAATGCAGTTGGAAGAGAAACTCAGGTAGAAATGATGCAGAAAATGTGTCTTCAGCAGAGATTTGAAACCAAACAGAAAGGTGACAAAGTGAAAAAGAAAAAATAACAAAGCCATGTCAGGAACAAGACTTCTCACAGACAGTGATAAAATTGTGCTAAGAAGAAAGAGGAGGCCAGTGCCTACCAAACCAGGTGGAAAAGAAAGAAAATTTCTTTAGCATGTCAATGGAAGACATGCTCATACATGAGCATTTCAGCAACAGGGCAGGGGGCCGGCAGTGGTGCGGTCACTCGCGTGGGTAGGATAGGAAGAGTGGAGACGCGGGCTGTGAACTGGCAGGGCCCTGAGGAGCAAAAAGGGTTGCATGAAGAACTAAGTTAAAGTGACTATTCCCGTGTCATAGACCCATACGAAGCCAGGCAGAAGAAAACTCTTGTTCTAGGGCTTTGTCACTCCTGCCAAGTTAGTCTCAACCTGTTCTTAACATCCCTCAGCGTTCCCACAGCCTCCCCAGGCAAGGGGAGGCTCTGCGTATCTATCCTCACTATTTGCAGCTTGCTTTTTCCAGCATTTGACTTGAATTCACATCTTAAGCTCGTTACCTCTTGTCTATCCCCACAAACACAATGTAATCCCCTTGTGTTCGCATTTACCTTTTAAACCCTTAAAGACCAGTTTGTCTCCTAAGTCTTCTCCTCTCCAGATGAAGTAACAACACTACTTTCAATCTTTTCCTGTAAATGACATTTTTCAGACCTCTGATCAGCCTTGCTGCATTCTGTCCAAGACTCCACATCTTTCTTGAAGTCCAGTACTGCACAATACACTCCATCAGAAACCTTTATGACTCTGAAGAAGTAAAAGATCTTGGTGTTTCATGGCTATTATTATTATTATTAGTCTGTTTGATTATTATGAGATGATTATACACACCTGTCAAGCACTCATAGGGACAAGTTATTCAAACTAATAGATTACTTTTTAAAAAGAGAGAAAATCTAACTTCAGATAGGAAAAAAAAACTGTCTAGCAATTATTATTATTGAAACTAGACACTTAAGTGAGGAAAAGAAAAAATCTAGCCAATGTTTATCACAGTAAGATTTAACTATTCAACCGACTTCAGAAAATGAGAATAGTTTCTGTTCAACGTCCATGCCAAGGGAAGCCGTTATATATCCTACTGTGGACAGTGAGAAGTCTGTCGTAAGGGTGATGCAAGGCCTAGCAGAATCCCAAAAGCTGTGGTAAGGATGGGGGCCGGGCAACCATGAACTACCCAGTCCTTGGGTTTTGACTACCTGTGCCTATACTCACAGAGCACCCACAAAGCAGAGGGACTCCTTTCCAGGAGAACACTCGGGCAGAGGCAGAAGTGCCTTTTCTACCCTCAGGTAGCCCCTAAAATAAGTGGATGCAAAAAGTGGAATTGTCAGCTGTCTGAGTCAAGAACACTAAACACCATCCATTTTATGCTTTCGGGGTCTAGTTGGCCTAGGTTGAGCTAGACTCTTTGCAGACCACACTGCCATTGGCAGTTGAAGGGCATCTTCCAGTTCAGTCTCATCTGAAACTGCTCCTCAATGGAAACCAAAGCATGGTGAGTGAGCACAGTGAAGAGATTTGCTTGGAAAGCCACAGCACTGTTGATCCGAGCTAAAATGCAGGTGCAGCTACTAATGTAGGTGTGGTGTGTAGGGGTAGGCACCCTCTGTGTTTAACTCATCTGATCACTAGAACCGGCTCACGACCATTAACTTTGAACTTTCCCAAGTGACTTGGTGTTAAAGAACTGACATTTTGATTCCTCCTAAACAAACAGAACCCAGGAATTGCCCGCTCTTACAAACAGATAAACAAGACACTGCCCATAAAGAAGTAAAGGCCACGAATTTATGTCCAGAAAGAGACACTAATTCTTTCCATTACGGGGCCTCCATCCCCTATTTGTTGGTGGTCAATGAAAAAGTCATTATAAACAGAAGGCAAACAGGAGAGACTTATGCTTAGCTTTTCTTCAGAAGGGAATGGCCCAAACTCTGGTCTTCTTTTCAGCCTCCTTGTGTGCACTTACAAATCCTGAAGTGCCTGCCAAAGGTTTCCAAATCACAATCTTATCCAGTGACATCGAAGACCTTGTCTTTGAAATTGCATGGATTTTTTGGGACCTGTCTAGCACCCGTGACTGGCATCACAACCTTGTGCAGTTTACGGTTATGAATCATCCTTGAAGAAAACTAGACTGGTCATTAAAATGTATTTATTCCAGCAAAAAATCCTCTATGCCTGCTGGACAGCCCTAGGAAGTAAAACAAGATGATCGTTGTCAGCGTAAAACTTCAATTGCATTTAAATGTAAAAATCGTCAGAGATCTCTCTCCCTCTGAAAAGATCTCCTGGTTAAAAAGCTTCATGGGCTACTCCAGGAACACCGGATCTAATTTACCTTTCCACAGTGAGGATCCCTTTGCAGAACAGTCTCCTACCCACTAGATTAGAGAGCACTCAGCCCTCACTCTTTGGCTGTCCACGGGACAACAGGAAAGGTGAAGGAATGAGTCAGAAGGCAGGCGAGCAAGAGCAGCCTGGGTTGTGGGGACATCAGTTAAGGATTCCTGACCTTTGTCCAGGGACTGGCGACATTTTAAGAGCTCTTGAATATAAAGAAGCCTGTAGTAGAAGACACCAAAAAGCAAGGCTCACCTTTTCTAACAGTGAACTATAAAACCACACTATGCTGTCCGTACAAGGCTGTGACACCACAATGTTAAGGTCCATTTCTTCGGAAAAAAGAACCATGAGCACTGCTCAGCTCCTTTGAAGGAAAGCTATAGGCGGTTGCTCAAACAGGAAAACTTGGACCCTGGACAGCCAGCAGTCTCCATCTAGATCAGTTCTGATTTCACCCTGCGAGAGAGGGGAAGCTTACACATCTGCATTACTTGCTGTGCTTTCGGTAGCTCCTTGTGCTCGAGAGGTATTTAGCTGCCCTTTCTGGAACATCCAAGCCTGCCCAGGAACTCTACAGCGAGACTAATTCTCGCCTTCACATCCCCAGACAGGGACTAGTCATCTGGCAGCCAGGGACTAGCATGTAACCACCCAACTCCTTCTTTTCTTGTTCTAGGACTTCCTTGCCTGCTGTTCTGATCGCTCTTCCCAGGCTGCATAACCACTGCAAGGCTAACAGGATTAAAAAGCAGCAAAAAATTGAGTTATTAAACTACATGAAAATAGCTTGGATTACAAATGAAGTGCATGCAGATTAGATAAAATTTATCTAGCCTCTTAGCAAATCAGAATAGGCTGCATTCTAAACTTTTCTTTACGGCTAAAAGTAGTAAGGACCCCGTCACCACCTGCTGCTCAGAACTGCCACTGATAGTTGTGTGAGATCTAGGTCTGGTGTTCCTGCAAGAGCAACCCCGGTGTCCTAACACACAGAGACAAAGAGTGGGTTTTGCTTTTAAATTAATTAAATCACAGAAAAAGCAGAACTTATTCTACCCTTCCCGAAACCTTAACATTTAATTTTCAGAAAAGTACAGGACTTCTCTACGCTTCCCAAACTAGTAAAAACTTTGTTAATTCCCTTTTAACTTAAAATAGCAAACCCAATAAACCAATGTTTTTATTATAAAAAGTTTACTCTCCAGCTGAGCGTTTGGGTGCCAAGTTCCATCCAGAATCACACTTTCACAGCCAAATTAGAAACTATAAACTTAGAAACCAGTGTTTTATGATAGAATCCTTTGCCAGGCACTTCACTAGAGCTTGGGCTACCAGCTGCTCTAATAATAAGTGAATGTTATTGAAAAATAATAATACCGAGCATTTGGAAGCACTCTGTAAAAGCAAGTGAATTAATTTAGCGTATTATGCACAATAAAGAGCTCACGGGGTAAAACCCCCTCTCTCGCTACAGGTGTACTCGACTTCGCAAGAGGGAAAAGACTTAGGAGAGCTCACAAACCTGCCAAACTCCATCCAAGCAGAAAAGTTAGCCTGCTAACTACTTAGCGCGGTTAAGATACCAGCAACTTTGCCCGCCAACTTTGGACAACTGCAAGTGTTGCGGAATGGGTAGCTGACACCCTACCCAAAGAAAAACGTCAGCTTCCGAAGTCCGGGTATGGAAACGCTTCAGTGCCCAAAGCAAGCCCTGAAAAAGCGATGTGGCTCTGCAAATGCAGGGCAGCGATGGGGCTGCTGAGCCCGGGAGCCAGCTTTTCGGGCGGGAGGCACGGTGAGGAGGAGATCGCTATCGGGCTAACCACTATTCTTCGCCTACTTTTTATCTCTTCGACTCGCCACCTGATTATTAGGCTCCAATAAAAACGAGGAGGAAGGGAGTTTGCTTCCTCGAAACTCACTTTAAGGTCGGCTTTAAAAATACGAGCAGCATCTTAAAGCTGCGTGTACCAGAGATGAGGTGCTGTTCGGTCAGAATACGAGAAACCGGACAGTATTTGGAGTGGGACGTAACTGCTTGCAGTAGGGGTAAGCAACCTGGCAGAATTAACATATGGCCATCGAGAAGATAGTCTAGCCCCCCCCCCCCCCTTTAATATTTTTAAAAGCGCTTTGATCTCGCTTGGTGGAATACAGCACTGCATTCTGGAAATTCTTGTTTACCCTCCGTGTGATAATGCATCTGGTCGGGTTTGGTTTTTTTCCCCCGATAGCAGAAGGAAAGATTGCGCCCTTGAATTTGCATGCGTCAGGAACTGACAGGTCAAAGGCAAGTAAATCACATTATACACGATTGTATTGTTATTGTATCGATAACAACACATTATCAGAACAATTAACACACTCGCACAACTACGCGGAGATCACAGTAGTGGGTTAACAAAAATCCAGATAAGTAACTAAACTCCGATAAAGCCTTCCCTTTTTTGTGTTTGGGGATTTGAAGGCTGTGCAGGCAGCCGCTCCGCGCCCCACCGCGGCTGCGGATCTCCCCGCGGGAAGAACAGCCTCCCCCCTCCACCCCCCCCCCCCCACGGCTGCCTCAAACCGGGGGGAGACCCGGGACCCTCCGGTCGCTCCTCAGCCGAGCCCAACTCCAAGCGGAACTGGTAAGAGTTTCCATCACTTTGTGCAAACCCTCTCGAAAGCAGATTACTAGAGAAAGGCAGAACGCCTTTAAGTACAAGCATCGCTGAAATAAGCCCGTGTGTGTGTTTTGGTAGCCAGTGGTTACCGCAAGCGTTTGGGGGGGCGGGGGAAGCACTTTGGAAACGAGACCTTCGAATATAGTGTTTCGTTTGCAACTAGAAAAATATACTTGAGCCAGTACTGAGCCATTTATAGATTTCAGCCTGTGAAGGATTCCTGTACAGTAATTTATGACCAATAAATTCTATTACCGTTTTCACTATTTGGAGGACTGAACGTAATCAGAAACATGCGCAGATGAAGTCACGGGTTTGCAAATGGCGACATTTTTTGAGGACAGCGGTCCATGAGTTGAGGCATCTTCTCCTCTGGAAGTTACACAAGTGCTTCTTCTTAAGATCGGATCACCAGTACGGACCTGCGAGTTGGTGGTTGTGCCGTCCTCGGACAACTGCAGGGCAAATGGTGACCGCTCACCCTAGGAACCTCCCCGGAGCCTGTGCCGACACCCGTGGCCGTGGCGTAGAGCCCTTCCCCACGCAGTTTCTGTAGAACAGCTGCCCGGGCTGCCTGCACCTTGCCTTGCCCTTTTGCCTGCCCGCAGAGCCAGAGCTGCAGCCCAGCGGGTTCCAGCAGCAGCAGCAGCAGCCTCGGCGCGGCGGTACCCACGGGCGGAGAGTTCGGGGGGGGGGGGGGTGTTCGTCTCTGCAAGAACTGCCTGCCGGGGGCTTACCCATGTGCCCGCCTTGAGCGCTTCACGCGGCTCTGTCGCGACAGCGGCCCGTCGCCGTCCCTTCTCCATCGCGCCTTGCTCTCGCACCGAGGGGTGCAGGGGCACAAGCGGGGGGAGTGGGGGTCGTGAGGGAAGCAGCGTGGCTGGCGTGAAGAGCGGGGAAAAAGAACCTCGCCGGAGCCGAGCCCACTCGGGGGCTGAGCCCTCACTCCCCGCGCTGCTCCCCGGGAGCCGGGGGTGCCATCGGTGGTGGCAACAGGCGGCCGCTGCTGCTTCTCCCCCCCGCCCCAGCACCCACCAGTGGATGTTACTGGTCCTCACCCTGCTCATGGCGGCGGCTGGGGACGTATAAACCGCGCTCCCGCCTTCCCCCGAACCGAATTAGTCCGGGCGCTGTCCCGCCGGCACCCACGATGCGAGGGGAAGTCGATCACGCCGGCATCCGACCTGTGCGGGGAGAGCCAGGGGATTAGTCCTCGCCTCTTAGGAGTCAAAGGCAATGAACGTTACGTGTGGAGGGGCGAACTAGGAAATCGCTTCCCCGATCAAAGGAGAGGATTTTACGCAGTTGAAAATGCCGGCTGCTCGCCTCAAAGCGGGAAATTGCTGGCCGATGGGCTGATAACCTGGCCGACCTCCGGGGCGGGGGTACCGGCAGCGGGTTCAGCCCCTCTGGGTAGGGCTCCCACCTGCGAGAAAGTGCCACTTCCCCGCGAAGCCTAAACGCCGGCAGATATCTTCATCTCCCCGCTTTTGACAACCGATGGGAACTTTTTGTTTGTTTGTTCGCGGCTAAATGGATTGTAGGAGGTCAAACGTCGGCACGGTGGCTTTGGCGACCGAGAGAATTGCCTTTAAATAGTAGTAAATGGGTGGTAAAAGACGAAGCGGGAGAAGGTGCGGTCTACAGAGGAGCTGCTCGGTACTTGCCGGAGCACTCCTGCCGGGACTCACAGGCGGGGAGGGGGCCGGCGGGCACCCGCCGGTGGGTGGCCGGCCAGCGCCGGGTTTCTTTCCAAACGCCTCGACATCCCGGGAGCTGCGGGAGGCCGGGGTGCCGGGGGCGGGCAGAGGTGTCTTGCGGGCGGGGAGGCCGCCGCCCGGCGCCGGCCGAAGGATGGAGCGGGCTCCGGGCAGAGGAGCCCGGGCGAGGCGACGGCGGGCGGGGTGGCGAACAAGTCCCTGCGGCGGACGGACCGTCCCGTCCCGTCCCGTCCCGTCCCGTCCCGTCCGTTCCCCCGGCCCCTGTAGCGGGTCCGGCGCGGGGGGGGGCTCGTTGGCGGTCCCGGAGGGGGCATCGCCCCCGGGAACCCCGGCTCCGGCTTCGGCTGACAAGCGGGAGGGCGGCGGAGCCGTCCCGGGCAGAGCCCAGCCTGCTGCCAGCACGGGAAAGAGTTAATGGTTTATTGGAGTCGGCACTTCCACATACCACAGGGGTAAGTCAAAACCGACCCGCCGAAGTACGAACAAGGCGAGCAAGTCCGCCCTGACTGACAGGCAGCCGGTGAGGAACACAGCCGGGCAGCTCGGGCAGCGCGAAGCGGCGTACCCAGCTGCCAGGAAAACACGCGTGGATTTTCCTGGGGCGCCGCCGGATTGCACGCCGCTGACCCGGGCCGTGGGGATGCTCTCCGAGGCGGCGGGCTCTGCCCCTCGGCCGGGCGGCCCGCAGGGAAAACCCCCAAACACCCCAAAACACCCCAAAACAGGGCGGGGCGCTCCCCCCGCCCCCCCCACGGTCGCGGGCAGCGCGCGGGGGCAGCGCCGGGCACCGGCGGCGGGCGGGGCGGCAGGGGGCCGCAGGGGGCCGCAGGGCGCATGCGCCACACCCGCCGCCCCTCCCTTCCTCGACCCGCCGGGACGCGAAAGGGGGGGCGGGGAAAGCGGCGGCCCCGCCCCGCCCCTCCCAGCTCGGCGGCCCCGCCCCCGCCTGCCTGCCCGCCCTACCCGCGGCGCGCGGCGCGGGCAGGCCGCATGCAAACATATAGGGGCGGCGCGGCGCGGCGCGGAGGCATGCAGAGCGCGCGCGTTACCTGCCGCCGCGCCGACGGGGCGAGACGAGGAGGGGGCGACTGCGCCGGCTGCGAACCCCACCGCGGACTTTATAACCGGGTCGGCTGCCCGCCGGGAGCAGACCGCCGAGTATTTTAATTAGGAACACCCCCCCCCTCCGCCGCCTCCTCCGCCGCCGCCTCCTCCTCCTCCTCCTCCTCCCTCCGCCCCCCGCCGCTCCCACCCGCCCCGCCGCCCCTCCGAGTCGGCGGCCAAGAAAACCCAGAGAGACCTGGCGGCTGCCGGAGAAGGGGGAGCCGCGCGGCAGGCGGAGCGCCCCGCAGCCCGCCCGAAACTTGGCGAAGTTTGTCCGCCGGCGGGAACCAACCGGGAGGCCGCGGCGCCCGGCGGCCGCTTGCGACCGGCGGCCGGCGAGTATGTGCGAGGAGCGGGCGGCTCGCCGCGCCCCCGCGGGCGGAGCGGGGCGGCTGTGAGCGGGGCGGCCCGCGCCCCCGGGGCCTCCCCGCAGCGCCTGAGCCGCCGCGGACCCCGTCCCGCACCGCTCCGCACTGCGCCTCGCCTCGCCGCGGCGGGCTGCCCCCCCTCACCCCCCCGAGCTCGGCGGGCGGCGATGGCACCGGGCGGGCTCTGACCGCCGCCCCGTCCGGGGCTCGCCGCCGCACCGGAGACCGCCGAGGAGCATCGCGAAGCGAGGGACGCGCACCCACTCCCCCCGCGCCGCTCGCCTGCCGCCGGCTCCCGCCCTCGCCGTCGGGACTTCCGTGCGGTCCCGCCTGGACTCCGAGAAGCCCCGAGGAAGAGCCCTGGCCCGGAGATCGGCGGCGCGGAGAGAGGCTCCGCGGCCCGGGCGAGGAGCGCCGCCCGTCCCGCCCGCCGCAGCGCCCTGACGGGGAGGCACCGCCGCCGCCGCCGCTCGGCAGCGCCCCGCGCCCGGACCGGGGCCGCCGGGGACCGCCGCCCCGCACCCGCCGGAGCCGGAGCCGGGACCGGGGCCGCCGCGCCGGGACACCCGCCGAGATTGCTTTTGGTGGAGCGGAGCGCGGCGGGGGCGCGGAGGAGGAGGAGGAGGAGGAGGAGGAGGCGGGAGAGGCTCCCGGAGGAGGCGGCGGCGGCGGCCGCCGGCGCGGGGCGGGCGGCGGCTCGCCGGGGCGGCGGGGGGGACACCATGTCCAAGCCGGTGGATCACGTCAAGAGGCCGATGAACGCCTTCATGGTGTGGTCGCGGGCGCAGCGGCGCAAGATGGCCCAGGAGAACCCCAAGATGCACAACTCGGAGATCAGCAAGCGCCTGGGCGCCGAGTGGAAGCTGCTGACCGAGTCGGAGAAGCGGCCCTTCATCGACGAGGCCAAGCGGCTGCGGGCCATGCACATGAAGGAGCACCCCGACTACAAGTACCGGCCCCGGCGGAAGCCCAAGACGCTGCTCAAGAAGGACAAGTTCGCCTTCCCCGTGCCCTACGGGCTGGGCGGCGTGGCGGACCACGAGCACCCGCACGGGCTGAAGGCGGGCGGGCTGCACGGCGGGGCGGCCGGCGGGCTGGTGCCCGACTCGCTGCTGGCCAACCCCGAGAAGGCGGCGGCCGCCGCCGCCGCCGCCGCCGCCCGCGTCTTCTTCCCCCAGTCGGCCGCCGCCGCCGCGGCCGCCGCCGCCGCCGCCAGCAGCCCCTACTCCCTGCTGGACCTGGGCTCCAAAATGGCCGAGATCTCCTCCTCCTCCTCCTCTTCCTCGGGCTCGGGGCTGCCCTACGCCTCCTCGCTGGGCTATCCCGGCGCCGGCGGGGCGGGCGCCTTCCACGGGGCCGCCGCCGCCGCCGCCGCCGCAGCCGCCGCAGCCGCCGCCGCCGGGGGGCACACGCACTCGCACCCGTCGCCCGGTAACCCGGGCTACATGATCCCCTGCAACTGCAGCGCCTGGCCCGGCCCGGGGCTGCAGCCGCCGCTGGCCTACATCCTCCTGCCGGGCATGGGCAAGCCCCAGCTGGACCCTTACCCCGCAGCCTACGCCGCGGCCCTATGACCCGCGGCCGGAGGATGCCCGCGCCGAGCCCCGGCGCCCGTCCGGATGGGTGCCGGTGCATACGTGCGGCCGGGGAGGGGGGTGGAAGGGGGGGGGGGCGGTCGGGGGGGGGGGGGGGCCGGGGCAGGCGGCGGGGCCGCCGCCGCCGACCTGTTGCGCGTCGCCCGCCGAGGGACGCGTGTGGCGTCCCGCCGCCCCGCGTAGAGCTTGTGTGTGTTGCATGCGGTCTTTGCAGATAGCCGAGCTGAAAAAGAAGAGGGGGGGTGGGGAGAAAAAAAAAAGGGGGAAAAAAAAAAAAAGAAAAAAAAAGGAACCGACCCGCCCTGCCCCCCCCCCCCCCCCCCCCTCCAAAGTGCTTATTCGGGACAGAGACGGGGAGCTCCGTCCCTCCGCCCGCCCCTCCTCGCCGCGCTGCCCTTTCTCCGGCCGCCGGCTTCTTTGCCCTCCCTCCGCTCCCCACGCCCCGCGCGGTGCTGGACTCGGAGAATTCCCGCTGCAGCACCGCCGCCGCCGAAAAGCTGGGATGGGGGGGGCAGAGGTTCGGGCAGGGCGAGGTGCGGCCCCGGTAAAGGAGTGCTTGGTTCGTAGCCCCTCGTGGGCCAGCGGGAGCAGGATCCACGCAAAGAAAGAGTCGGCGGTGTGGGGTGCTGCCTGTCCCGTCCCGTCCCGCGTGGGTGCCCGCCGTCCGCTGCTACGGGGCGCTGACAAGCGCGGGTGGTGATTTCCACGGGAGGCAAGACGCGTGACTCTCGGTCCCCGTCTGTGTGTGTCGTCCCCCCCCCTCTCCCCCCCACTAATTAAGTCTCACCCTCAGACTGTAAATTTGTATATCTCTGTGGAAACGTTAGGTCTCGGATTGAAAACTCTGTTCCTTACTTCGCCCACGGTCGATTCAGTTTTAACCTGAAAAAAAAAAAAAAAAAAAAGAAAAGGAATGCCTTTCAAAGGGAATAAAAATATTGCGGGACCGCTCGGGGATCGCAATATTATCTAAGGTTAAATCAGACTTTTTTGTCTGAGTGATAATTATCTATTTATTATTTAGCTGAACTGAAACAGAGCTTTGCTTTGGCAGAAGAGTATTCTCATTTAAAAGAAAATCCGTCTTCCCCCACCAACATGAAGTGTTTCACATGTGTTTTGGAGTACCCTACCTGTTTAGCTTATTTTAGAGCGACTGCAATTCAATTGCAAATGGCGGTTAAAAAAAAAACACCCAACAAATTTTAGAGAAAAAAAATCCTTCATCAGTTTAGAGTTCTTTTTTGGTTTACTTTTGTAATGTGTATATTTTGACTAATGTTTGTGAATGAAGCTGGCTAACATGTATTTAGTTTCATTTTGGCTTTATGTAATATAAAGTAAAAAAAAAAAGATTAAGTATTGGTTTTAACATTTACGTGTAAATGGTTTTCTTGTGTGACCTTCTAATTTAAAGTTAGACGTCTAAACTATATCTGTAAATTAGATTCCGACTACCACTCTGTTCATTTTTGAACAAAGAGTTTAAATAAAGCCTGAAGCAGGGAAAAGAGAAAATCCTCTATTTCTTGTTGAATTGCTAACAAGATTTTTATCTGAATTGCCCTTACGTGCCTGGTCCAGGTGAGGTGTAAGGTATCCTCTAAAGGCTGTCTTTGTTTCACTTTTGAATAGATTTACTAGGAAATCTAAATCAAGCCATTGTTATTCAGAGCCAAAAACCTGATTTATCACATTTTTAATCGTGAATAGGAAAGAAGATAAAAAAAAAAAAACAAGTTGTCATATTATCTTTAAAAAAAAAAAAAAAAAGGCATTCATGGACCAGCAGAACAGAGCTCACTGAATACACTGAGAGCGTTCAAAGCATTTCATCGGTTTCCAGTAACGTTTTCAGAGTGGAAAGTTGCCTGACCACTTTATCTGGTTAGCCTAAGAGCTTCGCCACTTAAACCCGTGTAATTTGTTCACCTATCTGAGCAATATTTCTGCTTTATTCCTGGAGTATTTTTCGCGGGGGTTCCCAGTGACTGCTGACTAAAACCTAACACTTTTTTTTTTTTTTTTTTTCCTCTAAACGGCTTTCCTCTTTTTAGTGCCCGAAAATGGTGTTTTCAAATGTAAATCCGGCAAACCTCTGCACGGGAGTTTACATGCAGCAGGGA